>NC_134570.1:241376299-241679973 GCF_050947875.1 Dermacentor variabilis
AGGTTTCTGCCCCGTACGTGTGTACGGGCCAGAAACGGTGTTTAACAATCGGTGTTTATCAATCGGTGTCAGAATCGGTGTTTATCAATTGTGATAATGACAGGCTGTTCCAATCTGTTACAGTGCACGGGAAGAAGGAAAACTTAAAGAGGTTAGTTCAGGTGTTATAAGGTGTTAAAGAATTAGCGTAACGCTGCCGTGTTCGGCGCGCTGTAAGTGGTTTAACATAAGCCTGTGGGTGGAGGGACAAAGTTGTTTTTAAGCAAGAAAAGAAATTTCAGTCATTATATTTTCCTGCTTAGCTGTAGCGTTTGAATATCATGTTGATCCATTAGGCTAGTAGGAGAGTCACTCAGCCTATATTTAGAAAAAAAGAAACCTGACAGCTTTACGTTGGACCATCTCTAAAGCGTTAATGCTAATTTTCTGATAGGGATCCCACACAATGCATGCATATTCTAGTCTCGGTCGGATGAGTGAAGTGTAAGCCAGTACCAAACGGAACGTGCTTTAGTTTGTGCCTGAGACATTGTTGCAGGGACGTGAGTTCGATCACCTGTGACGGTGGAAAATGTGGCACCAGTGTTGCCACAGGTCATAGAACTGGTAGTGGTCGTTTGCGTGAAAAATTTGTAGCAATCAGTAGATTTTTTGTGCTGGCAAAAAAGTATCTTGCACCAAGTTGCGGCCGGCATGGCTAAAGTGTTTATTGTAAGTTCTACGAAGCGCCATTTGCGAGGCACGATGACCTCCGAAATTCTTGGCGCGGTGCGAGGCATGAATAATCCCACGGTGCACGGAAAATTTCAAACGTGCTAATTATTTCAAAAATCACTCTGTTCAAATCATCCAACAAGTTTTTGAAGAGCCTCATATCGTTCATATCACTCGTTGCTTGTTCGCAGAAACTTTTGATCGCGTTGTATAAGCCATTTTTAGAAAGTGAAGTATATTTAGTAGAAATTAGTAGAAAAGGTTGATGTTTTCTACCAGAAAAGGAAATTTTTTCCCGAAAAGGGGACAAAAGTGAGTAGATTTTGCAGCTTTATTGCTGAATTATCACCAACTTGAAAACAAAATCTGTAGAACTAGCGATATACCAGTGGCAACAATGAGAGGTGTCGGCGCTCACAACCTGTCTGGAAACTGAGTTGTTCAATTTCTCACAAGTCTGCCGATTTCTTTTTTTTAAGGCAACTTTCAGATAAGCAAACGTTGCATTTTTAAGTGGGAAATCGATTTCCACGATAGGACACATTTGGCTTGTCTGCTTAGACCAAATAGTGCGCACCTGATCAGCACGCGTTAAAAGCGAAGTTTAGCTTCACCTCCATCCTTGCGAGTTTGACATTCGGCTGTTGCAGTGCGACGCATAGAGCCGGACTGCGCAAGACATACGGACTCATATGTCATGCCATATGAGTCATTCGCTCTCTGTTGTCCCTGCTGTTTCGCCCGTGACAATATAAACAGTATAAACACATAATGCATCCTGAACTAGCCTCAATACGCTCAGGTGAAAATACGTTCCCTCGCGGCTGGATCTTGATTTGGCAATCAGTTCAGCTGACAAAAATATCACACGCGGGCGCCTTAGTGGGCGATCTACCATCTTTGTATTTCGTAAGAATGCGGAAAATGACCCAGTGCAAGAAAAAAAAAAAGACACCCGTCTTGCGGTACAAATTCAAGTGTCTCGTCTCGGCATGACATCGTTGGTGACAGGCCATTGGGAAGACAAGCGCTGGCTTTATTCTCAGCAAACGAACTAGCACTTTGCAAAAGAGAACGTGAGCAGTGACTCCCATTTCCACGAGCCTAAATTGTCCAGTGCAGTTCATGTCATTAGAGATCAGTCCGCGCGATATTTAGACACGCAGGGCAAAGCAAGCGCATACTACCGAGTGATCTAGCGTAAAACGAGAAGGCAAACAGAGGGACTCGGTGTTTTCTTATCATAAGCATATGAAGCCAACCGACAATGGGGCCGAGCAAAGCGTAAGAGAAATTGGCAGCGATGTTATTACAAATGTATAAATAGTAAGGAAAATGGAAATTAAGGTTAAGCATTATCTAATTATGGAGAATTGATATATATATATATATACTAGAAACAATTAGAGCGAAGAGCTCCTACACTTTCTACAGAACTCTAATACATCTTCTTGTCGCGGAGTTATGGAGTTATAGAAATTCCATGCTTTATATTCCTCATTTACCCGTTTTTGGTTCATCATGTAAAAAATTGATTCCCCGAATAAAAATTTTACTTTCGACAGTCTGTACAGATACATTTCTATCTTAAAGGGTCCCTGAAACGGTTTGATCAAATTTTGTGGACGCGTAGGGTACAGCTGCAGTAAAACGTTAACGCCAGAATTTAAGTGGAGCGTCTCATATTAAGAAATCCACGGACGATTACATGTTACCCCCCTCCCTAGCCGTGCTTTTTCTCTTCAAATCGTTCGCCGAGTGATCGGGGCTAATCTCGGCCTTGACTGTCTCTGCCTCATGATGTGATGTCGTCAACTTCCGGTTGTCTTGGAGCGAGCGCGCGAAGCGCCTGCAACCTTCCCGCTAGCCGTCAATCGCCCGCTGTGTCCAAGCAGTTTGCACTGCGACGTACTATCGCACCGCAGAGCGTGTCCGGTAACCGCAGGCTAGCTGGGCGCGTTGACTGACGGACGGAGGCCTGAAGTCCCCCCCACGCTACTACCGCTGTGAAAATGGGCTTCATCGTAAACGTGAGCGGCCTGCACATGCAGCCACCTAGTGGCGCAGGGCTTAACCAGCCAAACACAGATCCGCCATTGCTGTAACCAAGTGTAAAACACTGTAAACAAGACCACGTGTTCACAAGTGCGTTCCTTCTCAAAATTTACACCAGCAGCACATGCCGTAGAAAACACTTGGTTACTGCTATATATAGCTCTGCCTGCTTGTCTGGTTGAGCTATGTGCCACCAGGTGGCTACGTCATGCCAGCCGTTCACGTTTTCGCCACCGCTCATCCGGTAAAACGCCCAGTCAGCTTGCGCTTGTGTTTACGTGAATACCGGACACACGAAAACTTCCTATTGTGTGAGTAATCCTTCAGCGTAAATTGACGGCCGCAAGCGCGTATAGGTGCTGGTGCCCATCAGATACCGGCAGCCCAGTGCGCCGCTTGGCTCGCACGCCTGCTGCCACGAAGCTGGGACACGCACACGTCGCCGATCGCCACGTTTGCAGGCCACAACGCAGGGAGGGCCAACTATGGTGCTCGCGAGAAGAAAGCTCGAGACCAACACTGAGAGGCTAGCTCGTGCCAACACGGAGGGCGTTGTGACACAAGCAGACGACACTTGCAGTGTGCAGGAAGTGCTTGAGTGTAGTGATAAACTGTCCTTGTGTATTCCCTTTCTGTTACTTTTCTTTAAAGAAACAAGCTAACCAACATTCAGACTATTACGCACAGCATTTGTTCGCCATGAAGTTGGAAAAAATTATCGATGACGCCACCTGGGTAGCCAGTCGGGAAGCTCGTTCAACTGACGTCAATCGAGCTAACTATGTCCATTGGGATGGGCCGGCTGAAAACTCAGGGAAGCGGCACCACTGCACTTCGTAGCGATGCACATATTTAAAACCTGATATTAAATTACACGCTTTAAGGCTGTTTCACATGCTGCGACTGCAACGACGAAAATCGGTGCTGTCGCACGCGTCGCAATGCGATTTTTAGAGGGCTCATTTCACATGATTGCGATTTCAACAATGCGACTGGTGCGACGCCCAGGGTTGCTTACAGCCAGGTTTCGCGGCACACGCTGCATAATTACTTTATTGTAGTGAATAAAACGTTTACACTATAATATTATTGACTTAGCTTGATTAGAAGCAAATAATATGTACGTTTACTAATTTAAAACCGTTAGTTAAGATTTGTCTTGGAGTGCGTGACGGCGGTTTCTGTAGTTCAGTGCAACATCGCGCACGTAAACAGCTGTTCGCAGGTGGTTCAGCAATTCTTTATTCTATGGTTCAGCGCTGTGTGTTGTCTTATCTACCTTCTATGACCGTTTCGTTTTGCCTGCGCTACAACAATCTACAAGATGGCCTACCGACAAGTTCATATAGCTGCCCTCACCGTATATGCAGTATTCGGAGTTCGGCTGCACGAAGTTGTCGTGTCAGCCCAACAAGATCCTCGCGCTACCCGTGCTCGGCGTCAGCTTTTGGAGAAATGATGCGTGTACAATGCCCGTCATTGCGCATATGTGGTGCCTGCTCCTAGCCATATTCTTACGCCAAACGCATCAAGAAGCACCAACCCGAACGCCCGCGTGTGCCCCTGAACGAAGCCTCAAACGATCTGTGTGATTACGACGTGGAATGAAAATTGTGTTGTGAAATTCAACCTTAGCGCTAGCCTGGTTCGTCCATCGCCGTGCTTGCGCTGCGAATATATATATGGGAGCCCTCTATAAATATTTCTAAAGGCGCAAAAGCCGACGAATCAAATGTTTCGAGCAGTTACCGTCACTTTTGTAGAAACCTGTACGTTGTAACATAGCATTCTAAAAGACACACTTCTCGTCCACTTTGTTGTCCCGTGTCTCGCGCTGGTAGTATACTCGGAACTTCTAACAAGAAGACCATATCAATACCCGCTATCCATAATGCAGGATCGTGGGCCCACGGCAGGCGCACTTGCCGTAGAATTTTTCAGCTTTCTGCTCAGCCTCGCACGCCTCTCACGGTTAGCCTGTTCTGTGGAAATAAATATTATTATCAATGTTATTAGATATTATAGTTTCTTCACTGTAATTTATAGCAATCTTCCAGATTTCTTAAGATAGTCATGCATTTAACCTGTATTAGATCAACATTGTTACGACATGCTTATGGGAGTCATTTCAAACTAGATTGCTCAGCCAGAGAAAGTACAAATGCAAGCCTCCATGTTTATTCCAATTTGGTATTCCTAAACAGATTATATTGGCAGAATTTTGTGTCTGCTTGCATTTCCTGCAATTCGATGTTCAGAGCTGGAAAAACTGATTCCTTTTCTTGCTGTCGAAAGGCTGCTTCAATGTCGATAGCAAGCTATAATTATTCATTTCGAAAGTGTTAAGCAATGACTATATGTCTAAGCTTATCAATGCATTTTTGTTCCACGAACACAATCAAGTTTTCTCTCTCCGTCTCATTGACAGCCATGGAATGAAACCGTTCACTTTCATAAGTATCAGGATGCAAACATTCTGGAGTTTGTCCTGAGCATTTGTCTGCATCCTATAGTGTGCATGTTTGTATCAAGTTATGGTGTTACAATCTATAGTAATTAACTATAGTGCAACAGAAATACGATGGACAGGAACGAAGTGAACACACAGAGCACTTCGTTCTTGTCTGTTGTCAATCTGTTGCACTTTAGTTAATAATGATTACACACAAAGTCATCTAGTTTTCAGTTAATATGTCGGGCTTATAAGCCTGCTTGTGTCCTGGAATATCTGCACGGTGATGTATCCTGTAATTTAATTTCTGGCCATGTGCTTGCAAGTCGCGTGTCAATCTCCTGATTTTCCTGACAATCTTGCGTGATGTGCAGGCCCAAATAGTTTCTAGTGAATCCATGCAGGGTGTTGTGCAGGGTGTAATCTGCACTACAAGTGCTGCTTTGATTGCTTTCAGTTCAGCTTTTCTAGGTGTAGGATGACCTGGAATGGTACTCACTTATATAGGGTTTAGCTTTATGTAGTGTCATACTACTGTTACACTGCTATTGCCATGCCATATGTGCCTTATGTTTGCTTGCATCTTCATGATTAGCAACCTCCTCTGTGTGTTTGGCAGTTGCATATAGTCTCCTGGCTTAATTGTTTGCCCCCATATTCCACGGTATGGGCCTGTTGTGTTTCAAGTTCAGGCACTCCCGAGGTTGTGTTTCTGAAGGGAGGGGTAGTCGTCTTTGCATCTCATATGCTAGCTGGCATAGTATCTTGGGACGAGGTTCTGAGCTCTTGAGACAAAGAATTTGTGCTGCAGGCTGCAACTCTACTGTCTAGGTGCTTGTTCGTTAGCTCTTTCTCTTAGAGGTCTTCAAGCATGGTAAAGTTGGAAAGACCTGTTATTACTACCCGATGCCTGTATTCGACGAGTTGTCCTTTTTGTGTGCTGCTGGTAATTCATACCGTACCATACCTTGGACACAAGCACAGCATCTGCGATTTTCTATAGTATCCACTTGTCCACCCCCATTATTTCGAGATTATTCTTTTCACCAGGTGTGGAAGTTGCGTCCAGGCATTGCATAATTGTTTCACCCACGTGCTGGCTCTGCCGTCATGGGCTTACACTGGCTGAGGATTTGTGGATGTTGTCTTGTGGGCATACTTGTCCAGCTATGTGGATCACAATGTGCAATCTGGGGCAGTTCTTGATTCTAGTCTTTCTTTTTTTTTCGACGTTGATATGAGCTGACTTATCAGAAAGCGAGAGGCCAGACCGGCCAAGAAAGTCTGAAGTGTTGTCGAGGGCTTGTTGCATCATTCTTGATTTCTGCATAAGATAGCTTTCCCATGGACTGCAATACACCATAGGCTGTAGTGTTTCTTGTAGTATGCCCGTGTTGTTGGTATGTGTGGGCCAAATGTACCTCCAACTCTCACCTGGAATTTTCTGCCTTTCAGAAAGTTACTGTTTAAGTGCTCTACCAAAAATGTTTTTGCTCATCGTTCCTCTTATTAGAGCAGCATGAGGTACTCCTGTTAAAAGCCTCTTAACTCTCTTCATTCTTTCATAAGCGGTATTACACAATGTCCTGCAATAAAGTTCCTGCTGCTTATGGCCCACTCATATCTGCCAGAAGGGACAACTCTTGAAAAAGGTTTTCTTTGTGCTATGTGTGCGACGTATATGTAGTATGAGCATTCATGCCTTGAAAATTATACATCTGTAGAACCAGCTTCCTGACAGAGTACTTGCTATACCTGATCATGCTTATTTGTGCAGTGCTGTTGAACAATACATATTGATGCAATGAATATTTACACACTCGAATTATCACGAAACATGGTTGTTTTACAATTCTGCCCTTTGCTTTCTATTGGTGTTAGATTTTGCATAAGCATGCCCCCCTATGCAATAGTATATTGAAGTGTAAGGGTTCAATAAAAGGTGAACTAAATCTAAGTGCAAGAGCTTTTTTTTTCACCTATGACTCCCATTGAAATGCGACTTCCATGGCTGGCAAAACAACCCCTCGCCTTGTGTTAGCAGCAGAATGCTATAGCCACAGTGGCAGGTGAACAAATTGAAGAACAATATTTCTGTCTATAATTTTTTTTCTTGCCTGTATGTAAGTAAAGTTTGGAATAAGTTTGTCATTGCAAAAAAGCCCAGTTTGTGTTATTTTATTGAATAAACCACATATTGTGTATAGTTGAAATGCAGAAATTTGTTCTAAACTCCTCGGGTGATATATGTTCTTGCAAGTAGCATGGTATTTCATTATTTATAAAGATAGTAATCGCAGCGGATATCGTTATATGGTTTTACACACTAATATATGTGATCACAAACTTATTAGAAACTTACTAGAAACATGTAAGGCATGAATGTTTCTGCACACTTGATCAGCCGTGAACGTGCAAGAACTGCTTGTACTGGCTGACTTCACTGCACAGTTTTGATTTACTTTTCTTCAGCGTGTCGTTTTATACTGTTTTATCCCCACAAGAACAGGCCATTTGCCTGCTTTTCGCATTGTTGCACGAGTTCTACATAATTGTGCAGGAGGGTACGTTGTCACTGTGCCATTATAGCAAGCAATTTACTTAATCTACTAGCTGTACAGTTAAGTACCTTGCAGAGCATGTGTTCATACAGATGCAGTAAGGATACAAAGTACGCAACATAGTCAATGTTTATTGGTTTCTGTGCAAGAAAAAAAAAATATCCAGAGAAGAGGTGCAACTTAACGTGCATGTAATGTTTTATTCAAGCCACGGATTTAATGCTATCGTAGCAAATTCATTACGATAGCCTACACTTTCGCTCTGTCAAATTTAATAAGAGGCAAGATAAGCTTTCAAGATGCATCGGGAAATTCATGCTGGAAAACCGACAAGAAAATGCAACTGAACGGTACCGCGTTCAGCGCAACGTTGAAACTTCGGGTACTTTGCTGTCTTGTCATTTGCCCTTGCCAAGTTTGAAGTAATTCAAGCTGCTTTGTAAGCGCGATTTCTGCGTGCTACTCAGCAAAAGAAAATTGTGACGACCTCTTCGTCTGCTGGGGTTCGAACACCTCCTAGCACTGAGAACTCGCAAAGGCGTACGAAGCAAACGTGAAAATGCACTTCATTTGCTGTGTAGCGTGTCAACAAACGCATAGCAATCGGAGAATGCAATCTGCGGTACAAGTTTTTTTATTCTCCCTTCGCGTACGTACCGAATTCGACGATCCACCTCTCCGCGCATTGCACTTGTCGTGCGAGACGCCATTTTCCAAAACAAACCGGCGCAATAGCTCCGTTGACAGCTCTCCGCGCAATTTCGACGGAAAATCGCAGCGATCGGTGCGACGGTGCGACTGTGCGACCAACCGGTTGGTCGCAGCCGAAAATCGGGGGGTCGGCACTGCGACTGCGATTTTCATCGCGAACGACGGAAATCGCACTTCCGGTGCGACGAAAATCGCATCATGTGAAACAGGCTTTACGCGGGACGATGAGCAAAACGTCAACAAGGTGAATGCACGTTTTGCTCATCGTCTTGAATTGCCATCTCCCGCATTCCCCGTCTTTTCTCACGCTTTACGCGGGGCGCTTAAATGCGTAATTCAGTGATCAGAAAGGTCTTGAGGGTCCCTTTGCGCACAACAAATTACAAATCAGTACGGTGATTCCCTCATGAGCAATTCCGCGTTTCACATGCACTTGAAAAAAAAAAACAGCAGACTTGTTCGACCATGCACAGTCACAATGCACTTTCAGCGAAGCTTTTCCTTTCGAGCCGCCGCAACAAGAACTTCATTTGTCTGTAATTAAGCGACACACTTTAAAACGTTACTCGACTACCCTTTTGAAACGTTGCCCGGATGTAGCGCTTTCGAGCACGTGTTAAGGAATGTAAAGAAATCCAGTTAACTCATCTACAAACATTTCACTTCGCGCGAACATTGGCGATAACGCACACACACATTTTCGCCAAGTTTGATCTCGGGAGTGCGTGTTAAATTCTGGGTTGTTCGTAAAACAGACTTCATCATCATCATCATCATCATCCTGGTTACGCCCACTGCAGGGCAAAGGCCTCTCCCATACTTCTCCAACAACCCCGGTCATGTACTAATTGTGGCCATGCCGTCCCTGCAAACTTCTTAATCTCATCCGCCCACCTAACTTTCTGCCGCCCCCTACTACGCTTCCCTTCCCTTGGGATCCAGTCCGTAACCCTTAATGACCATCGGTTATCTTTCCTCCTCATTACATGTCCTGCCCATGCCCATTTCTTTTTCTTGATTTCAACTAAGATGTCATTAACTCGCGTTTGTTCCCTCACCCAATCTGCTCTTTTCTTATCCCTTAACGTTACATCTATCATTCTTCTTTCCATAGCTCGTTGTGTCGTCCTCAATTTGAGTAGAACCCTTTTAGTAAGCCTCCAGGTTTCTTCCCCGTAGGTGAGTACTGGTAAGACACAGCTATTATATACTTTTCTCTTGAGGGATAATGGCAACCTGCTGTTCATGATCTGAGAATGCCTGCCAAACGCACCCCAGCCCATTCTTATTCTTCTGATTATTTCCGTCTCATGATCCGGATCCGCCGTCACTACCTGCCCTAAGTAGATGTATTCCTTTACGACTTCCAGTGCCTCGCTGCCTATTGTAAATTGCTGTTCTATTCCGAGACTGTTAAGCATTACTTTAGTTTTCTGCAGATTAATTTTTAGACCCACTCTTCTGCTTTGCCTCTCCAGGTCAGTGAGCAAGCATTGCAATTGGTCCCCTGAGTTACTAAGCAAGGCAATATCATCAGCGAATCGCAAGTTACTAAGGTATTCTCCATTAACTTTTATCCCCAATTCTTCCCAATCCAGGTCTCTGAATACCTCCTGTAAACACGCTGTGAATAGCATTGGAGATATCGTATCTCCCTGCCTGGCGCCTTTCTTTATTGGGATTTTGTTGCTTGCTTTATGGAGGACTACGGTGGCTGTGGAGCCGCTATAGATATCTTCCAGTATTTTTACATATGACTCGTCTACACCCTGATTCCGTAATGCCTCCATGACTGCTGAGACAGACTTATAACGCTCCGGATCGCGTGCATACGTAATTTACTATAGAGACCCTAATTACTGCACACACTTATTTCCCCTGCACATTACCCCCAACATACTCCTCCTTTAAAAGAAATATGAAGAAAGGCCTTGTTAAATTTACAAAGGACACAAGGGCAACCTATTACGAACCTCGTAAAACGCATAAAAATAAAGAGTTCAGTAATTATTTGCCACGCTCCTAATTAGGTCAGAAACATGACTTTCGTCGCAGATTACATTTAACAAGACCCACATTTCGATTAAATATAAACTTGGCTTGACGTAAAGTTGATAACATATAGTTGATAACAGCCGTATGGAACTTTCAAACACTTCCTTTACTTATATATATATATATATATATTTTCTGGAAACACTCTATTTGGTCCACGCGCGTACAACTTCGCAAACTTAATTTACATTCTGCTCTCCATTTCTGTTAAGCATGATTTTGGGCCCGTTTGTAGCTATGCCAGGGCAACGTGCTAAATTTCGCCCCGCTCGTTAAACTCACAACTCTCCGGAGCACTTGCACACGTAATTCACTGCAAAAGCCTAAAATTAGAACATAATTTGTACGCACATTACCCCAAACTTTCACCTTATATTTTCGCCATCTATAGACGAGGTTCCTCGTCCAATCCACCAAGGACGACACTATGCAAACCAAGTATGAACCTTCTACACCCACGTAAAAACAAAAAAGAAAGAAAAGAAAAACGCGAAGGCTCAGTAATTTTTGCGATGCTTCTAATTAAGCCAGAACGTGCAAGTTTTCACACAATACACCTTTATTAATCGCCTTATGTTCTGCAAATTTAAGTTTTGTGCATCTTACAGTCATTTGAGGACTCGGAAAGGAAACGTTGCGGATAACTGCAGTATGACACTGTGGAACGCTTGCATAAGCAACTTTCCACTAAAGCTGTGGTTAACCTAAACAGAACAAACAATTATCGTACAAAACTCGCAGTACGCTCGCAACTTGAACGAAATATAAACACCATGCTCTGCATGGTTCACCGAGCAAACAGGGAAAGCCCACTACACGTCCCGTATAATGCATGAAAATTGGGAAGAAACTAGCGTTCAGTAATTACTAATTCGAAAGCAACGAATTGAGCGAAATAGCCGGCGTCTGTAGCAGAGAAACGGCCCCTGAATCGCCGTTCTTTTTCGACGCCACGTCACGAGTCCGCGTTGACGTCGGTGGCCTTGGCTTGCTGCACTTGAAGAATTCGAAGGACCGGTGTTCAAGTGGGGATGAATACTTCCGCGTTCACAAGTCGCTTAGGTGTCCTTGGATTTTTTTCCATAGCACATCATTAACTTGCATGCTCACACTATCGGCACCCATTTCCTCTCAGTATGAAATTGCTGCCGTATTTGGTCCTCCCCAGTGAGCGGATACATTTTGTAAGCACGCCTCTAAACAGGCCTGAAACAAGGGTCTGCTAATTTCATTTAACTCCTCCTTAACTCGCACACTTGGAAATTTTGTTCCCATATCACATCTACAATTTCTCACATTTCGCAAAGATATAAACTTCGCGAGTAATCTAGTTTCTTTTTTATTCATATAACCGCGAAAACAGGCAGATTTAAATTTTTTTAGAGGCCATCTAGTCGTACTAACAGCTTTGCCGTAAAAGACGTCGACTACAGATCGGCGGCAGTCGCTATGCTCGGTCCCACCCGCGAGCGACAGGACGTGGCCCGCATTTAAAAGGAAGCTCTAGTTCGCGCGCTCCCATCCGAATGCATGTAAAAGGAGAAGTCGTTTTCCTCGGCAACCACAGCGCCAAATTTGACGAGCTTTGTCAAATTTAAAAGAAAAACTTAAGATAGGGAGATTGTTCGTTTCGCATTTTTGATGTAAGTCGTCAATTTTTTATTAAACATGGGCAAAATCTCAAATTTTCAATAAACGAAACTATCAAGTTCAAGACTGCGTAACTCAGCAATAAAAAATCCTATCACAGTTATGTGAATGGCATGTGATAGTACAAGTAAAGCGGACAAAATTCCTGTGTTACATATGAATCTAAAAGAATTCGATGATATGGAAGTACAGCTTTTGCAAAGCCCTTGTACACAACGTAACAAATTCACGTAAGGTATAAAATGACACATGGAACTTGTCCGCTTTCAATGATCTAGTGTATGCCGTTTACAGATCCGCGATATCTGTCCTAGATGCAGAGCTATTGATTTCTAGACTTGGTGCTTATATTTCTTTCAATCTTTCGAATGTCTGAAAATATTTTTGTACAAAATTCAGGCCCTAAATCGAAATTCCGCTTCCAACAGTCACTAGAATTTACCTTTCTCTTTCAAATGCTAGAAATTTCATTAAAATCGGTCCAGGGGTTACCTCAGCTAAACGTTTTTGCGTTTTACACGTATTTGAGTCGGCCGCGTCGGAGTTGGGCCCGAGATTCCTCGGAAACAGCCCGAGCGCGTCGGTTCGTGCCCCCCCCCCCCCCCCACCGCACACGCGTCGCTCCCCTCCTCGCCGGAGGGCGGGGCGTCGTCGCACTGCAGCTCGTCCGCCGCGTGGCTCGGCCGCAAGACGTGCTGCGTGCACTGTGCCGCCTCTGCATACGGCCATCTTGTGCTCGTTGGCTTCAACGAATGGTGGCCACAAGCGCCGACGCAGCTGTCGCACTTCAAGCGACGGCTTCGGTTGCTCGACCTATAACACCTTTAGAAACGAGTTACACACATTCATTGCTCGTCGACCTAACGGTGCCTAATGTTATACACATCGCCTGAAGAACTAGAGAATTACGCCGCTGACTCATTCGCAGGGTTGTCTAGCGGGGCTCATTCCATAGCAGGTTAGAACAGACGTAGAACACGACCGGGTTCAAATTTCACTTGTCGCGGCGCTGTTGGACAGCTGCCCACCTGGTAAGCGTGCACGAAGCGCTATGAGACTCATTTGTCGCGGCGCAAAGAAGAGCGACATTAGTATGACGTACGAAGATTTAAATGCGCTACGGGCCATCCATTCGATCGCATTGCCGATCATTGGCTTTACCAGGTTTCCGGGGGTCTCCAAATAAAGGCTTTTCTCGATTCGGTTGCTGCCATCGCGACTGCCTGCTGTGCTCGCAGCCAAGTGGCGATACGAAGTGCGCGAGAGAAATGCGCCTGCACGCGCATCACCCTCGCAGCCACACGGGCCGAGGTACACGTGCACGCGATGCGACGTAATCCAAGTGACGTCAGCGACGGGCTTGCGACCGAGAGAAATGAGCGTTCACAAATGGTTGCTCATAAAAATGCCAAGTAACCCCTGGCAGCCACTGCACTATACGTGCCTGGACTTGGCACGTATAGTGGCGATCCACTGGCACAGAGAGGACCGACTCACTCGTTTCCAGCTGTCGGTGGCCCGTCGCTGGAAGGCAGCACGACGCTCGCATTCCTCGCCTTGCCTGAAAAGAAACGTGAGCGGGTGCAGACGTCTGCCAGCTCGGGAAGCGGCGGCGCTGCCTTCTTCGCTTCGGCGATTCCAGAGCCCCGCAGCGCCGCCGCAACGGTTCGCGGTGGCAGTGGCATCGCAGCGACCGGACGCCGGGCCTAAAATTTCGTTTAGACACTGCGCGAGATCTCTTTATATGTAAGTGCATTTCAATGAAAACGTTTTCGTCCTTGTAACATACAAATTCCAATTGTATTTAAAAATTCTGGTTTATGCGCATATTTTACAAGACTTCGCCAGATTCGTATAACTCAGATTCCACTGCACATTGTTACATAATAAGAGAAATGGTTGTCATCAAACGAATGAGCTACATTTGTAGTTGTGAGAAGCAAATAAACTCTCCGGCAATTCGCAAAATGAAAAAAAAAATCAGAAAGAAAAAAATAATGACAGGCAATAGCTTGTCATCACCTAATAGGAGCACGAAACTTTCATTTGTAGCTTCGGCTGATTTCAGGTGAAAGCAGCGATTATTTGTAGGGATTTCATCGACTGAGTGACCGAATGATATCACCAGTGGAATTTCTCTTCTTATAATCTTTTCTTCCCCTTGTCCGTTTCCCCAGTGTAGGGTAGCCAACCGCGCTCAATCCTGGTTAACCTCCCTGCCTTTAATTTGTCTCTAAAAAGTATATCTGCACACACACACAGACACACACATTATTTATATATATATATATATATATATATATATATATATATATATATACTCTTTATAACAAATACGCCTTGTATACGGATTCACCGTAAACGTACGTCTGAACACACATTCATGGTGCCGCAGCTAATTTCAGGCAAACGCTGTGGAAGGATGCGACTAAAAAGTATGGTGTCGGCCAATCTATGGAGAGGAGCCATAACTTCTGCATTCTCATTGTTTGACTAATTATTGGAGAAAAATTAAACAGCAGCACAATTCGGTAATTCAGAGAAGAAAAAAATCCCACAAGGAAATTGTTCAGCGTTCAAGGACAGGTTTCAATGAGTAGCATTTCAATGCGCACCCAATACGCTCTCCTCGCAAAGGAATCCTGGGAGAACATTTCCGCGCGATCTGTGCGCCGCGATGGCAGTGAATGAACCGCGTTGTCAAGCAAGTGTGCTGTCCTGGAGAAGGTGACAGGGCGGCGACGAGCTGGGATTCTTTGCTTGCGCGAACCTGCTCCCGTCGACAGCGCATGAAAGCCAACGTCCACGTGACCTTCCTTTCGTGATTTGAGAGCACGCGTTTGCGGCGGGCAAGTGCGTAGTCGCGGTTGCAATACCTCGCGGGCTTCGTGAGTCGAAAAAAAGTAATCACACACAATAGGCACAAATTGGAGTACTGCTGGATGGGACTACAGCACTCTGCAATTTTCTGATTAGAAGTTGGTCTCAAAAATTCGTCTTCACTAATTGCGCAACTTGACGGAATGCATAAATATAGCGTCATTTTTCCATAATGTGGCCAATAACGTGCTTTTAATCGCGTCCTTCTATAGCGCCCTCGCACATAACGTTCGTTATAACGCTGGCCGGCCCGCATAAATCAAACGATAGCAAGAAGCACTTGACAAGAAAGAGAACAATGCGCGTTTATACACGCAGAAAGGTGCAAGTAAAATACCTACAACTTATATATACTACGCACACGTATGTTAAATTATATCAAGTTACGTGTGACCTAAGTGGAGAGTTTCGGGTATTAATCAGGGACACAACATCGTTCGCCATGCCACGCGGATAGTGCGGCCACGAGAATGGGTGTCTGGCTAAGCCGGACGCGCTTCAAGAATGAGCCAGCATCGCATTTCGACAGCTGTTAGCAGTCATCCCCAAGTATGCGGTCTTTTGGCGAAAAGAGCTCTAGTATGCGTGTTCGAAACGACGCTTGTTTCGCACGACCCCAATCCCTCCGAATGGGTGTTACTTCCAAAACGCCGCGATCAGTACATGCAATCTCAACTGCGGAAGAGAACAAAGCGCGATATTCACTCGCGCTACATCAACCGCATTCTTCCGCCTCAAGTGCAGACGAACGACGTGCGCATTCGTGCTCAGTGTACGATTGAGGTTTTCACGGGTGTCCCCGCAATCATCTTGCGCGGTCCTGAGACGATGTTGTCGGGCAATGCAAGGAAAGTATCTAAGTACTTTCTGTGCTTGATTCATTAGCGATTACACTATTCCTCGGTCTGTGCTTTGAGTGGGTGGCAAATTCAAGTGTCGTCTATGCTGCAGGGTGGACGGCAACGTTTTGCAAGTTCGTTAAAGGTAACCAACAGCAGGTGAGACATGCGACGCCCGAAGGGACTCACCAGTGCTGGCGACGCGAGACGGACGGCTGACGGTCGGCTTTGGCGGGGCGTTGCCGGCCACCTGCGGTCGAAAGTGCGCCCAGCATCACGTGCCTCGACGAACAAAGAAGACGTGCTCAACAACGACACTGGCCGCCATTAACCCGCGCACTGCAATTCGTACGATCCACGCAAAGGTAGAAAGGGCGTTGACCGAGGGGCCCGATTCTTATAGATTCTATTACTTATTCATCAATGAGTAACTACCAGTAATTTCCCCTGTCTTCCCCTTTGTGTCTTTGCTCGCTTCTCACGACACGCAAAGGTGTACCGGTTTAGAGACCTGCGGTGCCCATTGGACGAAAAGTTATCTTGGACGCGCTCAAATAGCGCGTTGGCCGCTGTGTGCACATAGGCAGACCCATCAGATTTTCGACTCGCTCTCGCTTGCACGCCACTTCCAACAACGCTCACCGGGCGCATCTCTATGCGCATGCGCCAGCGTAAGGGGACAGGTCGGAAGGATCGAATGCGGCGTCCTGAACAAAAGTGACGAAAAATGGTGCCACTCACAGTGTCTTCGACCTTCCCAATCCAGGAAGAGCGCAGCGTGATCTTGTCACTGGCGTAGCAAGGGGTGAAGTTGCGCCTCACATCCACGCCCACTGCACAGAAGACCGCGCACTGTAACGTACACCTGCGTCAGCCGCAGTGGCAGCAGTGCTGCAGGTATCGTGCTGGTTTTCATCTAATCTCCAGGGCCAGCATACTGAAAAGCTTATTTCGATAACATTATTCGTAAGCGAAAATTTCAGCAAATCCTGACGATTAGCGAAGGCGGCCGCAAAGAATCTTTACGAACAAAAAACGCACGCAGCACAGTCAGAACTGGACTCCATCGCAGCTCGTGCAGCACGCACATGAGCGCATTCGCGGCGAAGTCGTTCTCGCGAACTCGCGCTGCGTTCGGCTGAGCCCGGTTGCAGCCGCGCGCGCGTCGCTTCTCGAGCAGCCGTGGATGCGAGACTGCGCGGTGCGCGTATCAAACCCCTTGGCAAATGGCACAACAAGGTAAATGTATACCTGGTAGCGAAGCTTCCATAGGAGCCCATACGTTCAAAACATGACGGTCCATCGGCGGTCCATGGGGCTTAGCGCCATCTGTATGTGGTGGGAACACTTCCGGCGGAAGAAACAATAATGTGACCCCATGCCCGTTAAACGCAGAAGTGACGTCATTTTGTTTTCGAAGGCGCGAAATTTGTTTCGTTGTTCTTCCTTTGGAGCTATATATTCAAATGCCCCGCCATTCGACTTGACGGGCGTTTCGAGCTTTCAGCGTGGAAAGCGATGCAGGAAAAGGCCAGCCGTACGGTTGTCGAAATCGCATCCCTGCACAGAACATACTTTCTTTGGAGGCCGACGAAAGCTTTAGGTGTAGAGTGCTGATCCTATTGTTGGATGCCAAGCCCGTCGGCCAGCACGGTCGCACGAAGACAACTACACAATTATCTGGCGGTCTTAACTTACTACATTTGACTGAACAGATTAAAAAGCAATGAAGCTACCCGCGTCACCAAATTCAGACAAACTTTGACAAGCAAGAAAGCACAAGCTGTGAGGGGGGGCGTATTTCAACAGGTGTACGAGTGCGCCTTTCTGCCCATTTCAAGACGTGCATTGCATTGCGAGTGATAGTGGCGTCAACGCCCCCTGTAGCGATGGGCGCTTAAAAGAAATGCATTTATTAATAATAATAAAATTAAACTTGTATTTTCTTAACTCGTCAAGAATGTATAAAACTGTCTAGGAATTTTATTTTCGTTGAATGAATCTAACTGTGTCTCGTTTGAATTAAAAAACGCGTCTTTCTTTCCCAATGTTTGTTCCCTCCAAACATAGTCGCGCTTCAATCGCAGCTCCCATAACCCCCCATGCTGATGTCGGTGACAATCTGTACTGAACCGCTTTTCGCCCGAAGCTTCGCGACCTATTTGGATCGACCTTGGGCACGATGCAACGTGCCGTGACATCTGGCGGCCACCACAACGCCACTGCAGTACATATCGACGCTGTACGCGGCGCGCATCGCGTCCACTGATCGCGTGACAAGTGGCACGATGCGATGCTGATGATCGTGGTTTATTCGCATCACATCTGAAACGGGGCTGCGACGAACGGTCGTCCAGCCTGCTTGACAGAATCAGATATGCCACACGTGTCTTTTTCTTCATTCTAGCATTTTATAACATCTCCTTAGTCTTCTTCTTTTCTTGCTCAAAACTTGTGTTTCTCCCTTGCACAGGCTTCAGTGATTCCGTATGTGCACGGCCTTTCACACAGACTTAAAAAGCTGGCTGGTAGTTATGCAGTAAAAGTGGTATTTTCGGCAAAAAACAAAATAGGCAGTGTGTGTTCTAAGGTTGAAAAGAAGTTCGAAAGTAAGGATGATGTAAAGAAAGAATGTAGTGTTAAACATCCGCGCAAGAACCAATTTGTTGATTGCGCGAAGAACGTTGTTTACCAGATTCCTATGACGTGTGGTCATGCGTACGTAGGGCAGACTGCAAGATGCATTAAGACGAGGTTAAGGGAGCACTTGTCTAGTCTGAAAGGTCGCCCTAGTATGCATTTGGCAATGCATTGCCAAGAACATGATTGCTCACCTTGTCTTAGTAGCACAGACATTTTGTATAGGCATAGGAATCAAACCGCTAGGGAAATTGTGGAAGCACACTGGATTGAAAAACAAAAAGAAATATGCATCAGCCATCCTTCTGTTTCATTGTTAGATAAAGAAAATTCGCTTCTATCATCAAATCTTCAACGCATTTTATTGTAAGCGGTTGTTTTATGCACCTTGCTGTTTTTAGGTTGACCGGGTGGCTTTTGTCCACGTCTTTTTTTTATCACAAGTGTTACATGACTTGATCGCGCAGATCTGGGGGTACTTAAGCAGGTAGTTCTTCAAAAATACAACCAGTTGTTAGAAAGCGCTCGTCCTTGTGTTGCCCCTATTCTTCGTCCCTGTTTGTTTGCGCACAATAAGTTTTAAGATAGAAAATGAAAGCAGTTTTTTTGTACTCGTTCGCGAAGCCGGAGCGCGGTAACAGCGCTTCGTTCGGGCTAAAACAAGTGCATCGTTTTTTTCAGTCAGTCACTCACCACCAATAACATTTCACCGTGCTCGTCCGTTCACGAAGTGACGTACTATCGAGCTGCGCTAAGGTGCATGCATTCAGGACAGTTGCGCGCTCGCTCCGAAATAAGATTTGCGAGACTTCAGTCAGTGCCGCCTGGAGGAGGCGCTGCTTCAATGGAGGGATGACCGCGCAAAGAATTGCCGCGCTATGACGCGGCGGAAATTGCGGCAAGTGAAATGATGCAGTCGCTCATATTGAGGCACGTTTGCCTCAGAGCGGCGCCTCCTGTATTTTTTTTCTGTGCCTGCTGCATCGCGCCCATTTCCACTGGTGTCCCATCGTCGCTCTGTTGCTCCGATTGACCGCACGGCGGCACCGCGCTATTACCCCGCGGTGGCGGATGTGGCGCAATGCAGCCGTTGCCAACCCGCGCGTTGTTTTTATTTATTTTTATGGTTATTGTTATTATTGAATCTTATTTTTTTATAGCCTTCCGTGTTTACGAGGCCTCGATATTACCGCATGAGAGCATTGTGCGGAAAGAAGCGTTCCAGAAATCTGTCGCATTCTTTCGGAGCAACTCAAGTGCTCTGCTGATGGCGAGAGCCCGAGTTAAGAATAAATCGAATTCACAGGAATAAGTAGAAAGCAAATGAACAAGTTAATAATATTGTGGCAAGAGACTTGTGTGAAACAAACATGTATGAACCACTAAAACTCAACAAACATGGACATGGATCAGTCCATGTGTCGAAGATAGCGCACAAGCGACAAGTGCGTTGTCGTTTAGCCATCAAAGCTTTAGGTACTTGCGAGACAGTGGCTTGTTTTCATAAAGCCTGGCTACTGCTTTCTTGTCAGTGAAGTCAACGGCATAGTTTGTGAAAAGCGGCTTCGTGATTTTCTTACATACAAGTTCTGTTCGTTTGTGCCTTTCTGTTTTGTGACAACGGTCACAAAAGAATACTGGCAAGGCAACAATAACGTCAACGCTGTGCATTAAACACGTTTCCGAGCGCTTCTGCAGGAATGTGCGCTCCACAAACCTCTTCGGGGCGTGCAGAACTCGCACCAGTTCCGGACCTCCTGGTGCGCGCAACGTCAAACCGCTTTTGTGCTCGCGACCCGCAGGACTCACGCTCGCTTTTCTCGCGCACAGCGCGGGATCTCGTGACGAGGGAAGCCGCTGCCGTGTGTGGCGTCGGAAGAAAAGCTTTCGATGCGCAGGGTCTGCTGCACTAGTTTCACAGCTGTGGGCGCGTTTCTTGCTGACGTGCTGGCTATCTCGCTGCTGCTAATAATGTTGCGCGAGGAAAAGAATGAGCTTACTGGTACGCGAAGCGTCTTTCGCGTCTTCAGCATCTTCCCAAGTGACGTCCAGCATTTCATTGCACCCAGCACTGCGCCGAAGGGTCCCGCTTCTATGGGGCCGCCCGGAAATTTACGCGTCAGATCAAACTTGAATCCTCTCTCCAATGAAAACATATAGTGCACTGAACGTGAGACACAGTTGTGAATACCAGGGCGTGGTACGTCAGGAAGGTCTGCGGTTCGCTTGCCAATTTCACGTCTTCAACGTATTCTAAGAAAACAAGCCAGAGCCAGCCAAGTCTCGAGTCCTGCGAATCAGAGAACTGCTTGGGGTCAGAGTGATTCTGGTGAATATGTTGCTGGCAATTGCTGATATCCATAAGGACAAACTATTTGCACATGTTCTTCATCAACTCCACAGTTGGTCCGACGCTGGCAAACTTTGCATCGAAAGTGTGCCCTGCACGATCCTTCATGAAGGACAAAGCCGCTGTCACGGCAGGTGAAAACAACTGGACGGCAGGCTTCACTCCCATTTTTTTCTATATTTGATGGAAGGAAGTTCTTTCTCGTCAGAAAACGGACTGGCTTTAGAATCGAGCCCGGTTGCATTTTGCAGAGGTCCTTTATGTAAGTTGAAGAAACTTCACCATTTTTTCCTAACTCTTTTGCCAGAAACTGTGATCGCATGTTTTTTATTGTGGATCTGATCGAATGCCAGGAACAAACTTCGGCTTGGATCGGCGAGATGAGATACTCGGGTTTGCAGTTGCCCACGCGATAATACTTCCATGCTGCGACGTTTATTTTGTCATTTATGTCTTTTTTGTTATGTTTTTCTGTCAGTCACAACCCGAACGATTTCAAATCCTAGTTCTTCGGTCTTTCTGATGACGTGCTCCGTGGTTTCCGCAAGTAGATCACCAGTGCAGGCCCTCGTGAAGAAGTATCCTGCCAGGATCCTGAACCTCGCAGCACGCCACAGAGCTAAAATCACAAGAGCGAGTTCGCCCTTTTCTTCTTTTTAGACGCCGACAAAAGGCTGTTCAGAGCTTCCATGTCAACATCTCCCAGGAAAACATCTCTTCGTTTGTTGTACTCGAGCCTACGCTTGATCCGCAGTTCATCTATGACGAGGCTGCACATTCTGGCTTGTTCCATCCCGAGGCATTCCATCTCGGTGTTCAGCCTTTTTTTCACGAGATCACTTGAAACTTACTTCACCTGCAGTACTTCCTAGGTGCTTTTGAAGTGTCGTTCTGCATGGGAGTGCGAAGAACTCTGTACTCAGGTATTCATATGACTTTGTGGAAAGGTTGCGCAAAATTATGTACCGCCGTACAGTGGTTTCGAACCACATTGTTTTATTTTCGTTTCTTTGCCTTGTAGTTCAGCACTTGATAGATAATTAATCTGGCTTTCGTGCAGCCCTGATTTGAGTCGGCGACTTGAAGAAATTGGTTGACATTGCGCTCTTCCTGTAGGCGTTGTAGCTCCTTTTTGTAAGCGTAGGCGGTTGCCTGCATCCTCTGATTCCGTGCCTTCCGTGACCTTTCTTTTTCGCGCCACCTATTTCGTTCTAGGAAGGCTGAAGCGGAGCTTCTTCATTCCGCTTGAGCGCCAACTGATCTCAAGGCATGGGTGCCTGCCCCGTCTACTGATTGCGCGTGGGTTGGGAAAATGAGGTTCGTGCATTTCCCGCTTGTTGATGCCAAAGGAGCAGTATCAGGCATTGTCATCGCTGTAGACTGCAGACACACTTTCTGATGTGACCTGATAACTGGGCCATCTGTGCTCGGGCGCTTGAGAGGGCACGTTCACACAAACTTCGAGTGTATCTGACGACGATGCAGCGCACGAATGCACTTCCTCAGCAGATGTATAGGCAGGCTAGCTGGCGTGGCCTCTACGGCCACACCGGCTTTCTTTTCTGTGTAACGCTAGAACTCCTCACTTTCGGCTGCTCCTTATTTGTGTAGGACGGATAGTGAGTAAAAACACTGGGCACTGCTCCTTGCTTGAGCATACGCCTCTTCGTGCCCTGGCGAAAGTCGCTTTCCAAAAAATGAAGGCTGCATACAGCCGGATAATTTGAATTCGGACTCGGCTCCCAGTTCTTTCTTGCGGTAACTTGCAGCCATCGTTCCCGTAGCTCTTTGTCCGCTGGTATGTCGTGAAAGGAACTCCAGCGTCTTTCTTTCGCTGGCTCGACACACAAAACTGTGTGCAACAGCAACGCATACTGACATGAAAAAGATCACAGGAACATCACCGTTGCAGCAAACAGACGTCTACCAGAAACCTACGGGTTAAGTGTCGTCCGCAAGTTGACGGAGGCGAGTATTGTGGCCCCGGTAAGACCCATAATAATAATTTTTTTCGACCTCATCTTTTATTGCGTGCAGAGATCCCTTCTTTAATTGTCCTTGTGAAAACACTTAATAACGTTTGTAGTTATTACTTGCAGACGACATAAGCGCGCCGCGAAATGTCCGCAAACTGCCGGCGCGCGGGCGGGGGAACAACGTCGTCTGCAATACGGTGGAGCCGCCAAGCGGCACCTCGGGACAAAATCGAGAGAGGGGGCATGGCGGCAGGCACAGCAAAAAAAGAAACGCAAGACACTTTGTCGAGAATAAAGTGTGAAACGGCGGAAGCCTGACACCATTTCCCATGGCGGTTTGTTGCGTCGTAAACATCAAGGAGGCACACAAATCGTACACTGTTATGTGAATGTTTGTTTGTTTATTAAATGTCTGCAACGTCGTTCTGGACGAAGTGTCTATTAAAGTACTTCGTGGCCGCCTGGAACTGTTGCAGTGCCGTTTGCGCATCAGAAGGAGACGCGTCTTCCATGGCGGTGTCGGGGTGTAGTTGACCATCTTCATCATCCACATGGCTCGATTGACTTGTACTTGCTCGGCTTGCCCCGGCAAGATGGCGGTCACGACGCTTCCGAGCTTCATTTGCCTTGGTACCCGGAGATGCAGCGAGTCGCTTCAAACGCATTGCCTCTCTTGCGTTGGCCCGTTGCGTCCATAGACTGTGGTGTCGGACGCG
The DNA here is from genome assembly GCF_050947875.1 of Dermacentor variabilis. NCBI lineage: Eukaryota > Metazoa > Arthropoda > Arachnida > Ixodida > Ixodidae > Dermacentor > Dermacentor variabilis. The sequence goes on from NC_134570.1 coordinate 241,399,899, forward strand.
TCTCGCCGCCATGATGCATGCGACGTATGCACTAAGCCTCTCTTGAGCGCCCCTTGCGTTCAGCGGCTGCCGCACGTCGCGTGTTGGGAGACACTGGTTTGGCGAGACGAGGCATCCTTCCCACACGATACCGTAAAGTAAACTGCCGCCACCGCCGCCGCCACACCACACGCATGCAGACGGTCGCCACGCGCGCCTCGCGACAGTGACGTCAGGCCACACAGCGCCCAATCGGGAGGTCACCTCAAGCGCCTGACGACAGTGGCGTCAGGGCGCACCGTCGAACACACGGCCATCACGCGTCCCCATGTGATGAGTCATCAAGCGCGGCGCCGAACCACCCCGACACCCGCACTTGACGACAGTGACGTCACGCACGCGAGCCAATCAGGAGGCGCACACCTGTGCCTAGTGACAGTGACGTCACAACACAGAGGAAACCAATCAGGAGGCCGGAAAGCTGGGACAGTTTCTGCTAACGGCAGATGACTTTGACAATGAGCCATTAAAGGCTTCCGCCTTAATAGAAAGGAGACACTGCTCAGAGACATATGGTCGGACGAACTCATAAGCGAACGACTAAACGGGACAACGACTGCCAATAAACATGCGGGCGATGCACGTTTTCTTTGCGAGTACTACATCACTGCATCTTAACCTACACACACTTAAAAGCTTACACGAATAAACACGTGCGTCCCAAAGACTTATGATGATGTCGTTCGGCGATGAACGCGGTTTCGGGAGCGCATGCACACTTTTCGTTTGTATCGCAAATCCACCTGGCGACCGCCAAAGACGAACACGAACAAAAAAGGCAAACAAAGCTATTCGCTCTAAAGAAGGCTATAGTTCGTAACTACTAAATGCAGAGAGTTGCTTTCCTAAGATGAGCTTTCACGATCGAACCTCAAATTTCGTCAATATGAATGCGCTGAATCCTAAAGGCTTCGTAATCACGTTTTCGCACGCAACCTCGCGTGCCCGTGAATTCAAGCCTGATGGCGTAGAATACGATTAAGCGCACCACATACGACCACGTATTACTTATATAAACAAAGTACACAACGCGTAAAAACCATGTGGAAGAGTGCAGACAAATGGCAACATCCTCAGTGAACTGCGAAATATCTACTACGCTATGACCCGCAACAAATTACGCGAACCTGACACATACTATACTATGAGAGACTCGCAACTACCTCGCATGTGGAGAATGTTGGTCTGAAGTTCTCCCTCCCTATTCGACGAATCCGTGTCTTTCTTCTCAACCCGTAGCGCTTACCGGATGCATCTAGAAGAGCTTGTTGTCTTTGCTGAAACTATTTTGGCATACGAACGCGCAGCAGGTTATGGTGATAGAAAATACCGTGAAGCGAAGTCGCACTTGCCACAAAACTTTGTTCAAGGTGTTCGCAAATCAAAACAAAAGAGAAGAGCAACGGCGCCAACATGCACTCCTCGCCACTCCATAGACGCTTCTCAAGCGAAAATGGCGCTGCAGCGCGACTGTAAACAAACGAAGCCGGCGCGAGGGCCCACGTGATGCCATTAGGCCAACGGCGACGCGGCGTCGGCCAGAGCGAGCGAGGAGGAGGCGGCATTCTTCAAAGCGTGGTGCTTCTACACTAAGTTCAAGGGGGTTTGATCGGTCGACGCTCACGCGCGCGGCCACGCGTGACGTCATGGAAATGTACGGCGCTCCCTCGTGCTTAGTGGGCTGTACGTCGTGCGTGGTTCTCGAAAGCAGCACAGAGGCAACGCTACGGTTCCGACGCAGAGGCATATTTCCGCGGGTCTCGGCTTCTAAACGTGCTAATCTCGTCGGAGACACCAAAGACACTTACTATACTAGTTTCACTACGGACCACCAAACGGTATTTGTACAAGTCTGCAGTGCTTCTCCTGTGTCCAACCCTATGTGCATTATACGCCCAGTGTGCATGGCTATGCGTATCGTATGTGCAACAAAAAAAAACTCTTCAAGGAACCCCTCACCAGTTCTGGCCATTTTGAGCTGACAAGCGCAGAGCATACATTGCGCGATAGCAATCGCGTCTGCAAAGTATTACATGGCTACGCGAACGAACGCCGTTTCGCTCTTCACTCACAGACGCCGCGCTCCAAGCCGGACGGTGACGTAATCGTGCCCCTGCGCCTACGTAATCATATCCGCATGTGACGTCGCTCGTGGTGACACGTGACTTCGAAAATCATTCAAGACATCTCTTATCTGTGTGATCTGTTGCTTGAATTGCCGAATTGAAGTTTAGAGAAATGATAAAACACACAAACGGAATGTCTGCGTGTGTTTTTTTACTTCGGACTAAAGCAAGAGATGTACTTCCGCTTCGTCTGCTTGTTCCCACGGTCGTGCTGTCACGTGCGCAGGTACCGAAACTATGCCATTTTCAACCGTGCCAGCGAGTGATCACGCTGTGCGATCTGCTTGTTCTGCCTCAGTATTCGTCTAGGCCTCAATTATACCGCTAGTCATGTTTTCTTGTACACAGCGCGCAAAATCGTGCGCTGCGCGAACCAGACAACAGCTTGGGCGCGACGCTGTTGGCGAAAGCGCGTAGCGCCGAAAAAAAAATGAGGTGTAAAAAAAACATGAAGGCGGGGCCTGTGACGTATGCGTCACGCGATCCTCGAGGTACGGTATGAAAGAACGCAGGGAAGGAATTTCGCTTGCGTAGGCTAGACGGGGCGAGTGGAGAGAGCGTCTTGTTTGGCACTGGAGCCCGCCTGCTGAAATCATGTGTTCGCGGAACTCAAATTTCCATCTCGGCTATTAATGAGCCGATTTGAAAACTTCTTGAGGCAGAACGCTCCCTGAGGAGACGTAACAACTTGCAGCGTATAACCAAAGTTTGCTAAGGGGCCTGGTGAGGGGCCCTTTAGCAACGACATCGCGACTGCAAATAATTTAATTAGCGAACGCTCAAACAACGGCCTAGCAATGCCTAAACTTGGCGTAGGAGAAGGAGGAAAGAGAGAAGGCAGGGACGTTAACCGGAAATGCGTCCGGTTGCCCGCCCTACTCTGGGGGACGGGAAAGAGGGAGTAGAAAGATGAGATAGAGAGAGGGGGAGAGGGAAAGCCGCGTTTAGCTCGCGCACGCACCCGGAGGGCCTGAGCGAGTCAGAGGAGCTCACTTAGACCAGTCGCCCTCAAGAAAGATAAGAGAGACTTCACACGAGAGAATGACTAATTTGGTCAAAGAAAATGTGCTTTCGCACGATATTAAGGCGAAAGCCTTAAGTGGCTCGTTGCAGTGGCTTATACTCGAAAAAAGTGGCGTCTAGTCCAGTGACACAAAAATATCATCATCAAGAATGTCTCAGACCCCCGTAATCTATGAATATGAATCTATGAATATGAATGATGAAACGAAAGAAATAAAGAAAGAACGAAAGAACTTTTAGGTAGTGCATTAGGTGCTGGCATGGTCTACCTACAGCGTGATACGTTTATTTCACACTGTGGTTCGTTATGTATTGCAAGAAGGCTGACCTCTCCGATCGTGTAACTTAATGCATTACCACGTGTGCAGCCGGCTTTCACTTTCACGTGTTACCGGAGCGTAGCATGCTGCCGAACTTGTTCCGCTGCGCCCGTCTGTCGCTCTCCTTCTTGGCGACGGACACCGGCGGCGGATAGCGTCGCCAACAGTGGTTGGAATGAACCCGTGGCATCGTGTGCTGTAAAATCTTTGTGTATTGTATTTGGCCCGAGATTCGCACTTAGCGTAGTTGAATAGAAAGCTTGAATAATAAAATGAGTTAATATTTTCCCTCATCCCACGCCACGCCACTCACCATGGCGAGGACATTGCAGGCTTTGGTAAAACAGCCATATTCGTAGTTTCTCTTGACGCGTACCTCCCATTAACCGCCGCGGTAGCTTAGCGGATATGGTGCTGCGGTGCTAAGCACGAGGTCACGGGATCGAATCCCGGCAGCGGCGGCCTCATTTCCATGGGGGCGAAATGCAGACGCCCGTGTCCGTTGTAATGGGGGCACGTTAAAGAACCCCAACTTGTCAAAGTTACTCCGGAGTCCGTCACGACGGCGTGCCTAATAATCATATCATGGTTTGATATGACGTGTGCACGTGTGACGTCTTCTTTCCTTACCTGCCTAGACTCTGCCATCAGACTCATCATCATCTGCTGTCGGACTCATCCTCCCCCGCCCAAATTACCATCACGGTAAATAAAAGTCGAATGGGAGGTACTGTTGGGTACTGCAGCACATCCTTTCTGTGAGAAGGACAGCGACGGAACTATTTGAGAGTTGGAAGGTGGCGTGGTGGTGACGAGGGGCAAGGGGGAGTAAGGTCCTCATCCCCCATTACATGTTTCAGGCGTTTCCCCCTTTCCCCTCCTCTCCAGACAGCACTGAACAGACGGACTGACAGGAATCCACGAAAACTTTTCCAAGCAGACGCACCTCGCTTCGTAAGAAAGAGGGCCCCGCCGAGGTGGCGGGGGATTCGTTTTTGCAGCTCGACAAGCTCTCCCCAAATGATCGGGCTGAACGCATGCTGCTACATTAGGCGGGGGGTGCCGTCAGCTCGTTTTCTCACTTCATACATGTCGCTCGAAGTTCCGTTGCCCATGGTTCCATATAGGTTAGAATTAATGGGCCCCCTTCTCCTACTGTCCGAGGCGAGGCCCTGGGCTGCAGCCCCCACAGCCCTCCCCCCATCCTTAATCTAGCGCTGTCAGAAACAGACGGCAGATTTCGCGGAAGAGACAAACAGAATCTATTGAAGAGCTAATGGCAAGCTCTCCAGAGGTACTACAAACCTCGCCATAAACAGACTCGTCAATAAGCAGGTAACTATAAGGCGGACAGCAAGAGAGGTCGCAAACGGCCTCGCACACATGTACGTGCCACTTAAAGATGAATATCAGAACGAAGAAATAAGTGAACCTTACTCCGGCATATCGCAACCGTACTTGGACAGTGCCTTCCCTGCAGCTGAGATAAGGCACGTACTCTTTAATTTAAATGGCAGATCTGCCCCGGGTCCAGATGGCATCACAAGTAAGATTTTGCGAAACCTGGAAGGTGATGCCATATACATAATCACGGTTAAAATTAAGTCACTGGAGATCCGGCACGGTCCCACCGGAATGGAGGGAGGCCAAGGTGACGTTTATACTGAAACCCGGCAAATAACTAACAAAGGGGAAACTCGGGACCATATCACTTAAATCCTGTATTGGCAAGGTACCTGAATATGCTATTAATAACAGGATAGTAGCACACAGAAAACCAGGAGCTTTTCAGGCACAATCTCATAGGTTTTCGGAAGGCATTATCCACACAGGACGACATGCTCATGATCAAACGTGCTATTATTGATGGCCTAGCAGGGACGTAAAGGGCCTCCTGGGTCTGGAAATTATCAAAACATTTGATACGTGGCGCATAAACATATCCTACATGAAATATCAACCTTGAACCTTGGAAGCAATTTTTACAAATATGTGAGGTCCTTTGTAGATAATCGGACAGCTCGGGTCAAACTCGGAATAGTCACAGGCGGTCCATACAATTTAGGCAACAGCGGCGCACCACAAAGCTTGGTATTGTTCCCACTCCTCTTCAACATTGCCATGCACAGGCTCTCGGAAGATTTGTCTAAAATCCCCAGCTTGGGGCACCTCATATACTCTGATGATATCACAGCGTGGGTCCCCAGGGGGTCACTGGCAGCACTAGAGCAGACACTACAGGCCGCCGTAGACGCCACAGAATCCTTCCTTAAGAACATCGGAATCAGGCTATCACCTAGTAAATCTGAGCTGCGGCTCTTTAGACACGGGAGACAGGGTGTTAGGAACCTTGCGCCTTTAGAAACTCTACCAATTAAAATCGCAGACAACACAGGACGGGTCGTACCCAGAGTAGACAGAATTACAATTCTGGGTCTTGTCATTGACACAAGGAGCTGTAATGCTAAGGCCATAAACCGTCTCAGAGGGCAGGGCAACAGGACTTTAAGGCTCCTGGGCAGGGTCTCAAATGGAAATGCAGGCCTCAAGGCGGACAATCTCATCAGAGCATATCAGGCATGTCACGTGCATTGCATCATATCTGATCTGGGGGAAAGGAGAGCAGGCTAAGCTAAAAACACTTATACGCGCCGGCTTCAAAAGGGCTCTCGGTCTCCCGCACGGAACGAGTACCGAACTCCTCAACAAGTTAGGACTTCATAACACTGTAGATGAGCTCATTGAGGCGCATTCGATGTCACAAATTGCAAGACTCTCCAAGACTAAGCCAGGGTAGAAAATTCTAGATGAAGATGGAATACTGCCTCGAGGAGGAGACGTCTCTAAGTTCAAAATATCCAAGGAAGTGGAGACACAATTACATGTGGACCCCGTTACTTGGAAATATTCATCCTGTCCACAACAAGGGCAGAAGAGACGCCAGGGCCAAATGCATTCTGGGTAAACTGCACCAACAACAAAGCTCAGCTATTTTTGTCGATGCAACTAGTTATGGATCGGGCGACCATTACGCTATTGCCGTGGTTGATGAGAACGGTAAATTAATAAGCGTGGCGTTACTGAGAACGAGCTCAATTCATGCAGCCACAGCAAGCATAGCACTTGCAATTGCAATGAGCAGATGCTCCACGATTTTCTCCGATTCCCGTACAGCTATTAGGAACTACTCAGCCGGCTTCGCCTCAATGGAAGCAAAGAAGTTACTTATACACATTCTTAATACTCATAATTACGAGCAACTGGATAGCTCACACCAAGTCTGATTTCTGGCTCATCAGGGTCACTCGGTTAGCCCCAATGACTGCAATCCTAACGAGCAAGCTCACTCTGCTGTGCGAGACCACACATGCCGCGCATCAGATTAGGAACTGCTCCAGGATGACTGCGGCTCCTACAAAGACCCACTTAGTATTTTTCACGAGATCACCTCACACTACAGGGACGGCAGGAGGTTTTTTCCTCCCCCCCCCCCCATCAGAAGCTCAACCGAGCTCAGGCAGTCACATTAAGGATGATTCAAACTAAATCTTATCCCACACCTTCCGCGCTTAACAAAATTGACCAGGATTTTCCCGCGGAATGTAAAAGTTGTGGACACACTCCGTGTCTATTTGATATGTTCTGGCTGTGCCCCAACCAAAGGGCTTCGGATATCATGATCTTGGTTTGTAGCGCGAATTGAACACGGACACAGAAAGGAGCAGACAGGACTAGCGCTCGTCCTGTCTGCTCCTTTCCGTGTCCGTATTCAATTCGCGCTACAAGCCAAGGTCATGTTACCGTACCAACTCCCCCAACTGTCCATCCTTTTTCTTCGGATATTAACAGTGAGGAGAACTGGAGCCGGCGCATATCCAGGGAAATCCTCCAGGATCAACTCCTGGCCGTCCGGAGAGCTCACGACATCGGAACGACATCGATGGCTCCGCCCACGTAGGTGGGCGGAGCCATCGACTTAGCCTGAGGGCTTTTGCCCTCGTGCCCTAGTTTCTCTGTGCCAAAATAAAGCTCTTGCCATGCCATGCCTTCTCTCGCCAATAATGTATACGTTATGTACACGATGTTTATATACATGCCGGAGCTTTGTTTGAGTGTTATGTCGTCCACTGCATGCCACTGTACTCGTAGGCAAGAACGCTGTCGCGGCTTGCACAGATGAAACCGCTTCCCGAGTTATTTTTTTCTATTGCATTGATCAGATTCTTTATTTGGCTCTCTAAAGACAATTGCCCTGCGTGAAAGGGCTGCGACGAACGTTTCGCCGGTACATGCCAACGGCGATGCGCTCGCGTGTGTGCAGCACCATATGTAGCTGCCGACTCAACAACTCGGATGCGTTCGCACTGCTCAGAGTGCATGTGCCCAATCGACTGCCGTGTGTCCGGCTTGTACAGCTGCGCAATTTCATCGTCTTAGTACCCTGATGACCTAACGCAAGGTGCGTGACATATTCGCCTGAATAACGCGAGCGTCGTGTAGAAACATGCACGGTCAACGCGGAGCATCTCAGCTATTCTCGCCGTTTCGTCATGACACTGGCATTTATTTATGCAGGGAAACTTGTCCTACGCTTTTATGAGAAACTGGTGCAGTTGGCTCTGAAGCGCAAACATCACAGTGGAACCTGTACTTCATTTGTGAACAAAGCGTATGCAAGGACGAAATGTACACATAGAAATGGTTTCCATCAATGAGCACTTTTCCCCATTACGCAGTTCCAAGTCAATATGAGCTGTGAAGAAGAAGACGCGCCTCGCGGCACAGCCGCATCGCCAACGCGCGGCTCGGCTCCGCTCGCGCTGTTGATTACTGTCGCCTTTTTGGACAGTGCTTCGGGCTGTCTCGCCGTTCCCGGTCACTGCGCTTTTGCATTAGGAGCCGCCAATAAACCCCTTCTCAATTGGTGGAGGTGCTGGGACTCAAACCCCGTCGCTTGAAACCCTGAAGCTGCGATCAAGAACGCTATCACCCGCCATGACCGACAGCTCATCCCAAACGGCGCCGTCGCCACAGTCTGTCACTTGCACCGGCGTTCCACGACAACGGGACCCCAAGATCTTAAGCGGTGCAGACGACGAAGACTGGTTGGCGTCGTATGAATGAGTGAGCGCGCACAAGTGGGATGATCCACCGAATTTAACCCACGTCATCTTTTATCTGGCTGGTGTTGCCCAACACTGGTTTCACAACCACGAAAGTGACCTACCCACATGGTCAATCTTCAAGACAACCTTTACGGAAGTGTTCGGCCGACCCGCTGTTCGCAAGCTGCGCGCTGAACAACGCTTGCGCGCCTGAGCACAGCAGACGGCAAAAACGTTCACGAGCGACATTGAAGACGTCGTGGACCTGTGTAAACGAGTCAACGCCGCAATGCCCGAAGCTGAGCGAATTCACCATATACTGAAGGGCATCAATGACGGCGCTTTCCAGATGCTCCTAGCCAGGAATCCGCGCACTGTGTCCGAAGTCGTCAGCCTATGCCAAAGTTATGATGAGGAAGCAACACGCTTCGACTCGGCGTGCTCTGGGCAGCGACGACTTGGTGGCAAGCCTTGACAGCATGTACGACCCATGCTCATTATTTCAACGGGTCAAGGAGTTCGTGCGTGAGGAAGTTGCCCGCCAACTTTCTTTAGTCCCCTTCACTCAGGAGCCCACCTCCCGTCTTCCAAACACGCTCCGCACTCTCATTTCCGAAGAGGTCGCTCAAGTTGTCCCTTCCGCACACCATCAGCCGCCTGCAGCCGCGAATCTCAACTCTGCGCTGGCAGTGCAGCCTGTCGCCACGCCTCTCACCTATGCGCAGCCAGTCCTGCCTGTGGACGCGCCTCTTACGTACGTGCAGGCTGTACGCAGGCCTCCGCCGGCGCCTTTCGCGACCCATTTCCAACCGGTGCCACCGGAAGCCCATGCTGCATCTTGGACCGCACCGAGAGCTAATCCTTGGAGGACGCCTGACAATCGTCCCATCTGTTATTCTTGCTGTACTCCCGGACACGTCGCCCGATATTGCCGCTGTCGGCCTCAAGCGTTCGACGACGCCTCTCGGCCCGTACAGTACGGCAGCCAGCCCTTTCGCCAATACGCCACTCCTTCCCCCAACCGTATGCTCATGCTGACCTTCCAGAATTTCCTTCGCGTCGCTCGCCATTCCCTCGCCGACGCTCGCTCTCCCCAATGCGTCGGACACCCGCACCACCTGACCAGGAAAACTGAACGTCGCAGTTCACGAGGCAAGAACTGCGCCCCATTCGAACGGCCTAAGTCCTCGCGCCTGTCCTGCTAACTGGTCGAAATTTGTGTCGAAGGTGTTCCTGCATTCGCTCTTGTGGATACCGGTGCAGCCGTTTCTGTGATAGCCGCCAAACTGTGCCGTTCACTGCGCAAGGTGACCACGCCGTTTTCTGGACTGTCGCTTCGTACGGCAAGCGCGCAGCAGGTCACTCCGCAAGCAGCCTGTACTGTACGTGTGCTGATTCACGGCACTGTTTACATAGTCGAGTGTATTATTCTTCCCACCTGCTCGCATGACGTCATCCTCGGATGGGACTTCCTATCCCGTCATAAAGCCGTGATCGACTGCGCACGCGCCGAAGTTGAATTATCCCTTTGTGACGCACCCTCGCAGGAAGATTGTGACCGCCCTTCTAAACTTACCGTGCGCGAGGACACAGATAATCCACCTGGATCCTTTGCTCTCGTACCCGTCTCTTGCGATGCGATCACTAATGCAACGGTCCTCTTCACACCGTCCGACGTCTTCATGAGCCGTAAATCCCTCACACTACCCTTCGCAACACTTGACATGGCCGGCGGCTGCAGCAATATATACTTTTGCAATCCCCTCTGTGCGCCTATTACATTGCTCGTTGGTGAATTTTCAACCCGCCGTGGTTGCTCAGTGGCTATGGTGTTAGACTGCTGAGCACGAGGTCGCGGGATCGAATCCCGGCCACGGCGGCCGCATTTCGATGGGGGCGAAAGGCGAGAACACCCGTGTACTTAGATTTAGGTGCACGTTAAAGAACCCCAGGTGGTCAAAATTTCCGGAGTCCTCCACTACGGCGTGCCTCATAATCAGAAAGTGGTTTTGGCACGTAAAACCCCAAATATTATTATTATTATTCGTTGGTGAATTCCTTAGCTTCGTGGAACTGCTCGACTCTTCGTCTTTGGTTGACGTCCCCGGAGACTCTTTTGATGTCGACTACGGCCAGTCATCTTTGATTACCGCGCTTGAGGAGACGTCCAGGGATGCATTCTCGAGTGCCATCGCCGATACCCTCACACCTGCCGAACGCGCCGACCTTCTTGATCTCCTGCGCCACTTTAAAAGTTCATTCGACGTTTCACAACCTCACTTGTGCCGCACGTCGGAAGTGCAGCACTACATTGACACCAGTTCGCATCAGCTGTTACGTCAACGACCGTACCGCGTCTCTGCCGAAGAGCGTCGTGTCATTACCACCCAAGTCGAGGATATGCTGCGCCGTGACGTTATTCAACCTTCGCACAGTCCCTGGTCATCGCCTGTCGTTCTCGTTCGCAAGAAGGACGGGTCTATTCGCTTTTGCGTCGACTACCGTCGGCTAAATAAGGTAACGCGCAAAGACGTCTATCCTTTCCCGCGCATCGACGACGCCCTCGAAAGTCTTCAGGGCGCAGAATTCTCGTCCCTTGACTTGCGTTCAGGGTACTGACAGGTACCGATGGCTGCAGCCGATCGCCAGAAAACCGCATTCATTACGCCTGACGGCTTATATGAATTTAACGTAATGCCGTTCGGGCTTTGTAACGCACCTGCCACCTTTGAACGACTCATGGACAACACGCTGCGTGGCCTCAAGTGGTCCATATGTCTGTGTTACCTCGACGATGTCGTGGTTTTCTCGCCTGATTTTCCGACTCACCTGCTCCGCCTCAGCCTTGTTTTGACCTGTCTAACGAACGCTGGCCTCCAACTCAACCTCAAGAAGTGCCGCTTCGCCGCGCGAGAGCTCACCATTTTAGGCCACGTTGTGTCCAAGCACGGCGTTCTACCTGATCCTGCAAAACTTCGAGCAGTCGCTGAGTTTCCGAAGCCTCAGACCATCAAAGAACTTCGAAGCTTTGTGGGCCTATGCTCATATTTCCAGCGCTTTGCTCGGAATTTAGCATCGATCATGGCGCCATTGACTCAGCTTCTGCGCGGTGACACCACCCTCTCCTCCTGGTCCCCTGCATGTGACTCCGCCTTTGCTACGCTGCGTCGTCTTCTCACCTCCCCACCTATTCTTCGCCATTTCGACCCGTCAGCTGCAACTGAGGTACACACAGATGCCAGCGGGGTCGGTCTCGGCGCCGTCCTCACCCAACGAAAGCCCGGCTACCCCGAATACGTAGTCTCCTATGCGAGTCGCACGCTGACGAAGCCTGAGGCCAATTACAACGTGACCGAAAAAAGAGTGCCTGGCCTTAGTATGGGCACTTGGCAAGTTCCGACCATACCTGTACGGGTGCCCATTCGACTTGGTCACAGATCACCACGCGCTTTGTTGTCTTGCCAACTTGAAAGATACCACTGGCCGCCTAGCCCGTTGGGCATTACGCATCCAGGAATACGATATTCGCGTCGTATACCGCAGTGGACAAACACACTCCGACGCAGACGCCCTGTCTCGTTCACCTTTACCTTCAGACTGGGCCTGCGGAACAACTTCCTCACACTCCATGTCATCTCTCGACACGGACTCCTTTGCCACCGCACAACGTCGTGACTCATGGATCGCTTCTCTTTTCGACTATCTATCTGGATCATCGACCATCCCTGTATCCCGAACCCTCCGGCGCCAAGCAGTTCATTTTGCCATTCGTGACCAGCTGCTCCACCGACGCAATTACTCTCCTGAAGGCCGTCGGTGGCTTCTGGTGATTCCCCGCAGCTTAAGGTCACAAATATGTGCCGCTTTCCACAACGATCCACAGTGTGGCCACGCCGGAGTCTTTAAGACGTACGAACGAATTTGCCACCGCTACTGCTGGCGCGGCATGTACAATTTTGCACAAAAGTTTGTTCGGTGCTGTCTTGACTGTCAACGTCGCAAATCGCCGCCTTTATATATACTCCCGTCTGGTGCCTTGCAGCCGCTCCCGTGCCCTGCCACACCCTTCGATCGCGTCGGCATCGTCCTATACGGCCCGCTTCCTATGACGCCAAACGGCAATCGGTGGATCGTAGTTGCTGTTGACCACTTGACACGCTACGCCGAAACTGCTGCTTTACCGAGTGCTACAGCGCGGGATGTAGCCTTTTTCGTCCTACATCGCTTCGTGCTTCGACACGGCGCACCTCGAGAACTCAGCGATCGAGGTCGCGCCTTCCTCTCCCAAGTCGTCGAAAGTTTGCTCTCAAAATGCCGTATTATTCATCGGACAAGTACGGCATACCGTCCCCAGACTAACGGGCTCACAGAGCGATTTAACCGCACACTTGGTAACATGCTGTCGATGTACGTGGCATCCGATCATGGTAACTGGGACCGCATCCTTCCATTCATCACGTTCGCGTACAAAACCGCGATCCAGGCCACCACGGGATTTTCGCCTTTCTTCCTCCTGTATGGCCGCGAGCCTACGCATACCAACGACACGCTCCTTCCACACCGTTGTGACGCCTCCGAGTGTCTACCTGTGTCCGACGTCGCCCGACAAGCCGAAGAATGCACAAAAAACATTTTAACACCCTTAAGGGTGTAAATCAGTTTGTCGCCAGGCGAATACCCTAAGGGTGCTGATTGTCTACACCCTACAGTTGCGGTGCAATTATGCACCCTAGAGGAAGGGTGTCCAGCAATATAAATTTAGGGTGTAAGGGTGCAAGTCCACATTAACATCCTTCTATGTGGGTGTTGGAAGGGTGTACACCCTTTTATTTCTAGTGTGTATGGAAGGCAGGTTCGGCAGTACACGCCTTCAATTACTACTATGTACAGCGATCCACGTGTAAATCTCGCGTGTGCCAGAAGGTTCAAGTTCGGCTACCAAACGCACCGTCGAACAGCCGGCCTTGAAGTTTCGATGGGCATACACACCTATACATGTGGATCACATTACATATTAGTAATTCATGGTGTATATTGCAAAACCTGTCTTCATTGCACAAATACAACCTAGCAAATGACGCTTTTGAGCATGTATATCAACACCAACAGTTATCACGATTTCCACATCCATATAACATGCAAAACAGACTGGTAGGATATATGCTGCATTTTCAAGAAAAATGTAAATATATTTATTGCATGCTGCAATACAGAGTACAAGATATACATAAATCACATGAAATATAAACATGCACAATCACCAAACACATCGGTAAGTGCAAGAACATGCACATTTCCCACAAAGGTATATAAAATATATGTATTGATCAAATCTGTTCTTATTAGAGAAGAAACTATGTATAGCGGCACCGAAAGAGCCTGAGTTGACCTCGCAGTGTTTTGAGCCACATACAGAAATAAATGTTCAGTATTAAGCTCCAATGAACGAAAATTCAAGTTCTTGCCTTGAAAAAAAGAAGGGATATTGCAAAGGTGAATTAGGGAAGTAAATGAAATGCAGAGCAAACGCACAAGATACCTGTTATTTTGTACACTAATGTAGTCGCGAAACATTCTGAAAAGTTTGGAAAGTCGATGTAAAGCATAACTGGCCAACATTTTTCAGACTGAAATACTTCCCAAGCATAGACGTGCTTTAAGTAAGGTTTAAGCTAGGAGCATTATTGCTGATTTTCTCTTTCCAAGATTACTTGAGCACGAAAAATATGTAGAATTTTTTAGTACCTACATAGTTTTTCCTCTTTTGTGAAACGAGAGTTCTCTGGGCTAAAGGTGCTGTGTAGCAGATTTCCTAACTACAATCCCACTTTCTATTAATTTTTGTTTTGTAACCCGAAGGCACTGGTGTGTTATACAATATGTACTTTGAAAATGGGTTCTTTTCTTACTATAATTCAAGACTGAATATTCCACTGTTACTACTGTTTGGCTGCAATATACAGTAGGAGGCCTGACAAAAGAAAACCACTGTTGATTAAACGATTTTGCTGAGCACAAAAGGTGGACAGTGTTTTAAGATACATAGTAAATTTCAAAATTATTTGCACTTAGATGCGTAATACAAGATTAGGGCTGCTGCAGCATGAGTATGCAAATTATCAAATATTGTTTATTAAATCAGCCATACTCTGGTTACTAAAACAACACAGCATAGGCAGCCATGCATAAGTTCAAGCTAAATATGACACTTAACATTTGTCAGCAAGAAATGGTCGTATCAAACATTATAAATATACTGAACAAGGGTGGTTTCTTGGGGTAGTTGGCAATTGATGATAAAAAATGACGTACAGCGCGAAGGACTGCGAGAGACGACATACACTGCTCTGACTTCCAACAATAGTTTATTCCGTTGCCACATTGTGTGCATATATGTATATACAAGAGCGGGCATGCGCAGAAAATGGAACGGAGTCACAAGGGGTGTCTAACAGCAATTCATTGTACTAAGAACATCGTCACATGAAAAAAAAAGACATTACGATTTCTATCTGTTGAGACAGAGGACTTGACTAGGGGTTAGCGCAATAGAGGGGGCACTAACGCCCACACTATTAAGTTTTCTAGTGAAATCAGCTTTTATAATTTCCCGGATGTGCTGCGTCTCGCTAAAGCTTCCGTTTCTTCGAAGAGGGGCACGCAGCCACAGTCCCGGCAATGAACACCCAAGTTGCCTTGAACAGTGTTATGGACATTGTTGTAGTCCTCTCTTAAACGATCGTTTAAGCACCTGTCTCTCCAACAAATTTACTGCTGCAAAACCGGGGAATTTGGTAAACCACATTCGTTGCGCATGTCACAAAACGTTGTCTGTGCCCGACAGAGCAACAACTCTGACGCGATTTAGGCGTGATTACACGCTTGCAGAGCCTTGCCTGCTTTTCTGTCACTGAGAAAACGACTGTGATTCCTGCATGTTGCCCAATCTTTTTTGGTCTATGGGAGACATCATGCACATAAGGTAGAACTGCAAGCCTTTGTCTTTCAACCGGCTGGTTAATCGACTGAGCGGGCTCATCACGTTTTGTGCACCTCAGAAGCTGTTCCGCTATCGCTAAAATTAAGGCCGAAGGGTAGCCAGCCCAAGAAAGGCGGTCAACCTGTGCAGTAAGACTACGTTGCATCTCGTGTGAGCAAGATTTATTGAAGATGTTAACGAGGCAACACATTTAATACCTCATTTAACGAGCTTTGGGTGTGAGGAGTTAAAGGGCAAGAGTGACATCTTACTTCTCGGTTCGGAGCACCAGCACAGATGTTTGTTTGCAAGGCACAGCCTGATATCTAGAAAGCGCAAGGAATCGTCAATAGGGACCTCATTCGTTAGTTCTAGAGGCTGCAGCTCTTTCTTAAAGATCGCCAAGACTCCCAAAGCAGCAGGCTCGAAAGCGTGATAAGTGCAATCAATAAATACCAGGTAGTCGTCCACAAACCTGCACACTTTGACAACAGGAGACACATCTAGGTGACCTTGAATATTGCGATCATGATGAGCTAGATATATATCACTTAGTGGCGGCTCCAGGCATCATCCTATACAAACACCACTCCTTTGTATGTTGTATAGGATCATGCCTGGCGCCGCCACTAAGTATTATTTATCTAGCTCATCATGATTGCAATATTCAAGGTCACCTAGAGGCATCTCCCGTTGTCAGTGTGCAGGTTTGTGGACGACTATCTGGCATTTATTGATTGCACTGATTACGCTTTTAGCCTGCTCATTCGGGGTCTTGGAGATACTTAAGAAAGATGCAGCGTCTAGAACTAACACATGAGGTCCCCATTGATGATTCCTTGTGCTTTCTAGATCTCAGGCTGTGCCTTGCAAACAAACATGTGAGCTGGTGCTCCAAACCAAGAAGTCACTCTTGCCCTTTAACTCTGCACATTCAAAGGTCGTTAAACGAGGTACTGTAAAGTTTTGCCTCGTTAACAGCCTCAATAAATCTTGCTCACGCGAGATGCAACATAATCTTGCTGCAGTTTGATCACTTTTCTTGGGTTGGCTACCCTTTGGCCTTAATTTCAGCCATAGCGGAACAGCTTTTGAAGCGCACAAAATGTCATGAGCCTACTCAGTCGAGGAACCAGATGGTTGAAAGACAGGTTTGCAGTACTACCGTACATGCGTGATATCTCTCATACGCTAAAAAAGATTGGGCAACGTGCAGGAATCAGTCCTTTGCTCAGCCCCGAAAAAGCTGGCAAGGCTCTGTAAGTGTGTAAACGCGCCTAAATCACGCCAGGGTTGTTGCTCTGTCGGGCACAGAAAACGTTTTGTGGTATGCGCAATGCGGTTTGCCAAATTCCCGTTTTGAGGCAGTAAATATGTTGGACAGACAGGCAGGTGCCTAAATAACGTTTTAAGAAAGCACTATAACAATGTCCATAACACTGTTCAAGGCCACTCGGGCATCCATTGCCGGGACTGTGGCTGCATGCCCCTCTTTGAAGATACGGAAGTTTTAGCAAGACAGCTCACCCAGTAAATTATTGAAGCTGAATTCACCAGAAAACTGGGTAGCGTGTGCATTAGTGCCGACTCTATCACGCTGACCCCTAATGAAGTCTTGTATCTCATAAGATAGAAATTGTGATATTTTTCTTCAAGTGACCATGTTCTTAGTGCAAATTTCTGTTAGAACACCCCTTATGACAGCCTTTCATTTTCTGCGCATGGCCCTTCTTGCATATATACACACGATGTGGCAACGGAGTATTGTTGGAAGTCAGCGCAGTCAGTTATGTCGTCTCTCGCAGTCCTTCTCCTTCGTGCTGTACGTCATTTTTTTATCATACTGAACAGTGTATGCTGTTGTGCCATTACCACCAGCCCGGATTCCGAATCTACAAGATGCAGAATTTATCCTGCGAACGCCCTTTGGACAAACCCGGGGCTGCGCCGAAAGGCACAGCGCCCAGACTCTCCCTTGACAAGTAAAGATGCTGAGCCGTCAGGCAGCGGCGTCCTGAGGAGAAGCATCGGTAAGCGACATGTCCAAACGTGCAAAAAAGTGCTAGACAGCCCGGCGCCGTTTTTCTTTTCCTGGAGGTCACCGCGCGCGGCAACATTGAACCGGGTGGCCAGCGCGGTCGCTGGTTGGACCTCTCGGACGACCATCGAGTGCTGGCTTTGTATTGGGCCGTTTGAGTGACAATCGTTTCTCGGGGCTTTATAAGCCCCGACGCCGCCGCCGGGAGAACCGGATCCACCGACCCACCGGGAGCCGAGTGCCGCTCTCCAGTGGAGTGAGGTGTGTCACGCGTGGGAGTCTCAACGGACGTCGCCGAGCGGGAACAGTCGCGTTTGCTGTTAGCTCTCGGCCCCCGTGCCGATCCGATCTTGTCCTGTATAATGACCTGTATATAGTGTATAAAGTCCCTTTCGTTATTCTCATCGACGCCTGACTCGGAGTCTTCGCTACCAACGCTCTGTCACGAAACGGGTGACGGGCGCTACGCGACCACCTCAAAGTCGTAACAATACTAATTGATTCAAAATTAGAAAAAATAAAGTACATATTTGAGCTGCGAAAATGTAATCTATGAACCAAATGGCTTTTAGCATTCAAAAAGAAAAAGAATGCTGTTCGCGGTTAACCATGAGATGCAAGGACTCCATTCTCTGAGCATCTTGATCAATAAGTGCAGCGCATGGCATCGCTGGAATCTTGCATCCTGCATTAGCAAAATAAGAGAATCATGAGAGTTCAGTCTGTGCAATTACGCATGCACATTGCGGAAAATTTAAAAGGCAACAAGCTCCTGAAAGTAGCAAACTTAATTAATGTGACGGCACAATACACAGCTCAGGCAACTGGGCAAGACAAGTGAAAGGCAGGAGAAATTTCTATTTTGCAAATTTAGGGATTGCGTGTTACTGTGAACGCTAAACCACTACGTCATTGTGAATACAACATGGCACATACAGCAGCAAAAGCAAATTAATGTACAGTAGCCTTTTCACCATAGGAAATAAGAGTGAAAGAAATTTAAAGAACTACCAATGACATCTCTCAACAACATACATTTGTCCAAGAGTGTGTATGTGACGTTAATATAAAATTGACATTACAAAATCTGCAATATATCTGTGCATTACACTTTATAAGTACTGCAGCTGGCAACCTTACAGGATATAGCACATTTCGACTGAGATGCACAAGACATGAAACATAACTGTTTTTACACATTACACTAGGAGACAAAGCGTACTGTTTTACAGAGTGCACACAAAATGAAAATGAGGAAACCTCCACTGGCATTCTCATTTGCCCCGCAATACATGCATCCAACCCAACGATCGCCAACTCTCTAATGCAGTGTATTAGACCCTTTCTGTATCTTAAAATTTATTGTGTATTTCTTATTTATTAATTTAGTAAGAATTGGCATGTCGGCATACCTTTCTGGAAAATTTAGCACGTGTTGTCAACTATTTTCCTTAGAGCACGCCCCCTCCTTTCAGTGGGTTAGCTTGGCAATACGCTCACAAGTAGTATTCCCTTATTTAAACTTATGATCCTTCCTCATGCTCCCAATTTCTACTTCATGCTCTAAACTGTGATGCCCCTGCTATGCAGTTTATGTTAATCTTTGACTATTTACATGGTCCTTCTTTCTGTAGCCTGAAATTTGTTGTCTCCTAAAACAATCATCTTTACCGCCCGAAACATATTGCACGGTTACCCCTCACAGGGGGGGGGGAGGGGGATTGTATACAAGTGTTCACATATTCAATGAACCTCAGAGCCACAACCATTTTTCATCCTGTGTCGCCACTACCCACGTGAGTTGCAATGGTTGTAAATTGGCTACTAGCTACCCGCCCTCTCGCTTAAAAGTACATTTTTCCCGATGGAAAATGACCACAAGCATTGCATTTGCTTAAATGAGTGCTCCTGTGCATGTTTTTTTTCTTCTCTTTCGTAATGGCTAGGTTCAACATGGTCAAGTTGTCTGAAAACTGTCAAGCCCCAACCAATACATAGTTTCAAAATTATGAAACATTCATTTTTCAAGACTTTTCCCAAATTAAGCATTCGACAAATTTTCATGATGCAAAGGAGGAAAGGTTGTACTTAAAGACAATGATAGGCCTGCTATATCCATGCAAAACTGTGTGAAATGAAAGATGCTTGCAATTTTAATTAAAAAATTAAATTATGGGGTTTTACGTGCCGAAACCGGAAATTTCGACCACCTGGGGTTCTTTAACGTGCGCCTAAATTTAAGTACATGGGTGTTTTCGCATTTCACCCCCATCGAAATGCGGCCGCCATGGCCGGGATTCGATCCCGCGACCTCGTGCTCAGCAGTCTAACACCATAGCCACTGAGCAACCACGGCGGGTGCTTGCAATTTTCATGAGCAGCTAGCTCAGTACAAGAAATAGGTGCATTGCATGCGGAAATATTTTTTAACGCCCACGAGAGGTCCTGGTTTTTTGTAATTTTTTCAAATCCTTTGCAGTCTAGATTGCAATCCGGCACATTTTGGTTTTGATATTATGAATTCAAAATAAAAACAGCTCAACTTTTATGGTTTTGAGAATTATATGGGAATGAATTAAAGGTAGAAGATTGTACCGCAATGAGCAAATAAGCTCATTGCAGAGAGTAAACAAATATTCTTTTCCTGCAAATAAAGTGGTAGCAGGAAGGTCATACGAAATTAGCACTGAATGCACAATAAAGAATATGATGCTGCAATGCCCCATTCTGTGAATATTGTTGCACAAAGAAAATCCTCATTATTACAGGCCATCAAGAAAATGCAAGTGTATATTTTGGATCAGCAGTCATACCTGCAGTATGCAATGTACCATCGGCAATATTTAAAACCCACACAACTGCACATGATATCAAGCTTAGGCCGCCAAGGAGCCTCAGAATTTTAAATTATAACTTGACCTATTATATTACACTATACACCTATATCTACTTACAATGTTGTCTTCCAAACTGCTTCCAAGAAGACATCAACCGTCTGTCTGAAGGCGAATGCAAGTGGCTTGCTCCTGATGGAGGGCACCAATGCTGGGCATTGTGAAACTTCTGCTATCACAGGCATGACCTGCGAGAAACGAAGCTCTAAGTTCAAGATAAGCAAATGCTATTAGAACAAAAGACAAGATCACTGGCAATGAGGCTCGTTTTGGTTTGCATGAGAAAAGCCAAAAATATGGACTTTGTGCTGCTTACTGAAAAAGAAGCAAACGTCCTTCCATATGTTGCAGTCATGCATTAAGATTGTCAAACAGCTGCATGCCTGTATGCTCATATGCTGCTGTTGCTACTGTGCCAGCATGCTTTGCATAGATTATTATTTCAAGTTATATTGATTATTGTGTTTTCTTGTCAATTTTTGGCAAACAGCGCCAACAAAGTAGCTCATTTACACACATACTCCCTTGTGAGGAGCGAATTCACACACACGCACGCATGCACGCACGCACACACACACAAGCGCGCACACACACAAGCCTCTACCACATGGGCAGCTTCCCACGCTTGACACTGCACTTTTTATCCTTTGACACTCCTACTGCTAAGGCATTAAAGAGCCTTTGTGTGACCAACCCCAAACTCCTCAACCTACACTTCCAGCTTAAACACTTTCTCGACAGCCAGGACAAGCCTTCTAGCTTCCCCAGTGCTCCAAACTGTAGTTGCGAATTTCAATAGGGCTATAGGCGACGGCTGTCGAAGCTGGCAAACTACCTGGAGAGACCTGAAGTTTTAATATAATACCTCTAAAGCACAACAACACTTCAAATTTTCAAAACACATTAAAGCTCCAGAAGACAATTGCTATATACGTAGAACGTCTCGAATAACCTGCCATTAACAATTTCAGCGGTTGTCTGCATCAACGGAAATGTGGGCTAATGGGAAATCCACGTCTTTAAGATCAGAATTAGTGTGATGGCGAAACACACTACCAGATTTCTTAATCATTTATTTATGCTCTGGAGGAGGAGGAATAAACTTTTATTGTAGAACCAGCACTTTATGATGGCCGGGCCTAAGCCTCCCACGAAGGGACGTCGAGGGCTTGCCTCGCCGCCGCCTCGCGGGCGTGCTGGGTCGCCCAGGTTTGGTCGTCGAGGGCGGAGCTCCGCAGAGCCTCATGCAACCTCGACGAGAGAGTCGTGGTGTTAGTCTGGGTGTACTGTGCTGGGCACTCCCATAGCATATGCGGAAGCGTAGCCGGGTGAATTCCACAGCACCGGCAGTTGGGGGTAGTGTAGACGTCCGGAAATATAAGGTGGAGGCGGGCGGGTGAAGGGTACGTGTTTGTTTGTAGTAGACGCAGGGTGGTAGCCTGCGCCCGGCTGAACTTTGGGTGAGGCGGGGGTAAGATTCGGCGACTGAGGTGAAATGCCTTAACGAGATCGTTATAAGTTGTCAGACTGTCCCTGGTGTCCAACTCATCTCCAGTGACTCCGGCGCGGTTGACTAGACCTCGCGCAATGGAGTGGGTGACCTCGTTGAGATTGGGGAGGTGTGGGTGGACAGGGCCCGCATGGGCCGGGATCCATGTTAGGGAGATTACGCTGTCTTTAGAGTGTGGTGCCTGGCAGAGGATGCGAAGAGCTTGGGGAGAAATACGGCCTTTGCTGAAGTTAGTAACGGCTGAGCGAGAGTCACACACTATGGTGTGACAGGTGGGATCCAAAGTGGCCAGGGCGATGGCCACTTCTTCAGCCGTCTCGGAAGTGGGGGTAGTGACGCTGCAGGCGTGGTGTAGGGCTCCATCGCGTGTGGCGACGGCCACAAATCGTGTGCCATGGGAGTATTGGGCTGCATCAACAAATGTGACGCCAGGTACGTGGGCAAGGGCGTTTATGATAGCTCCGGCCCGAGCTTGGCGCCGGGCCCTGTTATATTCAGGGTGCATATTTCTAGGGATAGGGTCTATGTAGATCCAGCTACGGATGTCGGTCGGGATCGGTTGTTTGGGGCCCTGTTGCTGATGGTAGGTGAAGCCAAGCGTGGACAGAATAAAGCGCCCCGTTTCAGTAAGGGTGAGCCGTTCAAGCTGAGAGCGTTGTTGGGCTTCAATGAGTTCGGAGAGGTTGTTGTGAACTCCCAGTTGGTTGAAGAGTTCAGTGCTGGTGCAATGCGGGAGCCCAAGTGCTTGCTTGTAGACCCCTCGTATGAGGGTGTCGAGCTTGTTTTGCTCAGCCCGGTACCAGTTGAGGTACGCAGCAACGTACGTAATGTGGCATATGACAAAGGATTGGACGTGTCGGAGAAGGCTTTCTTCTTTGAGTCCTCCTCGTCGGTTAGATATACGTTTAAGAAGTCGTAGGGTGTTTTGCGATTGGGCACAGATCTTGTTGAGAGCCAAGGCGTTAGAGCCGTTGGTAGAGATGGTGAGACCGAGAACCCGGATACTAGGGACGTGTGGGATAGGACTGCCATCTTGAAGGCGTAGGGTGATGGCGTCACAGGGTCGGTGATCAGATTGGTGTTTGGGAGGGCGACCCCGCTGAACGGGCTTGTATAACAGAAGCTCCGATTTAGCCGGCGAACAGCGCAGTCCGGTCCCTTGGAGATAGGCTTCAACCGTGTCAATCGCCGTTTGGAGGGCTGATTCCACTTGACCATCACTGCCTCGGTACGACCAGATGGTGATGTCGTCGGCATAGATGGTATGGCTGATATTGTCGACTTGCTGTAGGTGCTTGGCAAGGCCAATCATGACTAAGTTAAATAGCATGGGAGAGATAACTGAACCTTGCGGGGTGCCTTTGCTGCCAAGGGGAAGCTGGTCTGATCGTAAATCCCCGGCCGAGAGGGTAGCCGTGCGATTGGAGAGAAAGTCACGGATGTAATTGTATGCTCGCTCTCCCAGGTGGAGGTTGGAGACCTGGTCAAGGATAGCTGCATGGGAAATGTTATCAAAGGCTTGAGTGAGGTCGAGTCCGAGGATGGCTTTCATGTTACGGGAACGATCGTTTAGCACTTGATGCTTGAGCTGCAACATAGCGTCTTGATAGAAAGGTGAGGGCGAAATCCAATGATGGTGTGGGGATAGAGAGAGTTGTCCTCGAGGTGACTGTTGATGCGTGCTAAGAAGGCGTGTTCCATCACCTTGCCTACGCATGAAGTGAGGGAGATGGGCCTTAAGTTATTGAGGCTAGATGGTTTGCCAGGCTTTGGGATTAGGATAACGTTGGCAGTCTTCCAGGCGGCTGGAAGGGCACCACTGCGCCAGCAATCGTTGGTGTAGGCAGTCAGATGGGACACGGACTCGTCATCGAGATTGCGAAGGCTTTTGTTAGTGACCCCGTCTGGCCCTGGAGCAGAACGACCGTTAAGCTTGCGTAGAGCGGCATGTATTTCAGATACGCTGAAATCGGCGTCTAGTGTAGGGTTGGGGCTACCAATGTAATTGCTGTGTGGACTGACTTGTCCCCTGGAGATATATCTGGTGCAGAGGTAGTCAAGCACCTGTTGTGGACCTTGCTTAAGGGTCTCCGTATAAAGGAGCTTCTGCAGCCGATCCTGTTGGGTGGTGCGGGTGGTGGTATTATCAAGCAGATGTTTGAGGAGTTTCCACGAGGAAGGGCGATGAAGTTGTCCATCCACCGTGTTACACAGCTCAGTCCATTGTTGCCGGCTGAGGGTTTGACAATGCTCCGCGATGGCTGTGTTCAGTTTGGAGATCTTAGTTCGAAGGCGACGGTTTAGGCGCTGCCCCTTCCATCGAGCTAGGATAGAGGCTTTAGCCTCCAGAAGATGGGCGAGGCGGCTATCCATGCGTTCAACTGAGGCATCTGTAGTTACCACCCGAGTGGCCGTTTGAACATCAGTGCGTATGCTCTGGATGTAACGTTCTTTTTACAATAACAATCAAGGATATCGATTCATCAGGGCGTGGGAGGGAAAAAGGACGAAGCGTGTACCTGACGCCTTCCCATTGGTCCTCCCGAGAAACGGCGCCTCATACAGCAGTTGTCCAGGGTGGCTTGAAACCAAACCCGGCTTTCAGGCGGGAACACTCGCTGCACCAAATTGGAAGAGGTTATTGCGAGTAAAACTCTACCGGCCTCATGCAATACACACGCACGCACACAAAACGCACTCGCACGCACACACAAATATACGCACTCTCAAAGCGCAGACACAAAAGCGCGCACGCACACACAGCGACTCACAGAAACACACTCACAATACGTACGCACTAGTCACACGCAAACACGCCGGCCCATACAAACAGGCATGCACGCGCGCGCGCGCACACACACACGGCGAGCCGAGCGCACGGACGCGCGCGCACACACACACAAAGCGAGCTTAGCCGAGCGCACGCACGCACGCACACGCACACACACAAATCGATCCGAGCGCGAGCACGCACACACGCAGACAAAGCGAGCCGGAAACATGCTGAAGTCGTCCGGCAAGCAGCAATAGCAAGACGCGACCGCATCAGGGAGAACCAATACCGCGCCGGTTCTTTCGAAAGGTGGCAAAGCCAGTCGTCCGTTTTCTACGGGACGCAAAAGTGGTTGACCA
The DNA here is from genome assembly GCF_050947875.1 of Dermacentor variabilis. Classification (NCBI taxonomy): domain Eukaryota; kingdom Metazoa; phylum Arthropoda; class Arachnida; order Ixodida; family Ixodidae; genus Dermacentor; species Dermacentor variabilis. The sequence goes on from NC_134570.1 coordinate 241,425,065, forward strand.
CATTTAACTGAAGTGCGAACGACGGTATTACAAGAAGCCGCGTTCAACGCAGAAGAGAATCACATCTATGAACGTTCAAGCGCAGAGAAACAAAGCGTAACTATGCAGGCGCACCACACCCGATGTAGGTTTGACAAACATTAGTCACACGGGGCGCGATCAAGGTAGTTAACTTGCTCTACTAGGAATGCAGCTGCTCTTGCTCTTACATTAGTGAATTATGCTACGAGATTACAGTGAGATATTTCTAGAGCGAACAAATCAAATACCAAATAAACGGCCACTTGCCTGAAATTTCCATTATGCCAGTACTACCGACCGGGCACGTTGCAACTTCTCGTTTCAGCCTTCGTGGATCCGTCTTCCATTGCGTACGAGCGCCTTCCTTTGAAGTGGGACACGAGTAATACACAAAGCACGCGCCACGTCATTTTCTACACCGCGCACAAAACTAATCACACGTTTAAAATTATTTCGCGCAGGGAGAGACGCGAACACAGGCAGCAACACAATGCGATGGCGCAGCTTCCGGCTTCCCGTCCTGCCGCGCGCCGAAGTGACGGTACACTCTACCTTCCACAGTGCTACGGAAATAAGCATAGCGGTGGCGTCGTGAACTAAAGGATGCGACCACAGGTGGCGCTGTACAACAGGAAACGGAAACGGGGTTTTGCAAAGAATGGCCGCTTTACCAGGTGTTCTGTGGCTTTACTGGGTTTCTGGCTGCTGCGCCTCGATCATGCTTCTGCCAGTTTAATTGCTGTGTGGCAAACGTAGCGCCTACATATATATGTAGGCGCTACGTTTGCCACAAAGCAACCAAACTGGCGGGAGCACGATCGAGGCGCAGCAGAATACATGTAGCTCTGAGTCATATCGAGTTGAGGCACACTCTGAACTGACTTTTAAGGGCATCCCGAGCGGGTTTTCGTTTATTACGCCGCCGTTACCCCGAGTTGTGCCGCCGCGCTCCAGCTGTTGCATTTCGTGTAGGGCTACTGACAGAATGCGGTTTCCAGGTGGCACGATGGCCTCGGCTGGAATAAACGCGCACGACACCAAAGATTTAGTAAGCCTGAAAATATTTTATTTGCATTTTACAAGTACAACAAAAAGCACACGTCTACGCATCCACACAAACGCGGTTACATAGTCAAGAACATAGTCAAGAAATGGCTCATTAATAAGGGTAGCACAAACGCACAAGAAAGAAGACCTAAGCTACAAAACGGACGGTCGGCTGCTAAGTATAATAATTTCCCTGTCACCGCGTGTCACTTTTATACAGCATTTTTACAGCACTACCAGGCCGGGTAGTTTGACGGAAAAAACGCAACAGCTTACGGCCGTCAGCTGCCTCTTCCTTACGGGCGTCATAATTATCCTAATCTCCGCATCGACGTCGTGCAAGTCTGCATACAGGTATCTGTATCTGAACCATATGTGCCAGCTTAATACATGTGTAGTGAAATTATGATAACCACTGCGTCTTATCAAACGTATTGGTCTTGCAAATGCGCATTACAGCTGACGGAACGACATACTCTAAGTGAAGCACAAGAGAACAAGAACAAAGGGAGAATACAACACTTGAAGAAGAAATGAAGAATTAGTAGGCGTACAGCAAACAAGCGATGACTGAGAACAGACAATGATGCATCGGGTGTTCTGTGACATCGGTTTGCGTACTTACGGTGTTATGGAGATCAACAGCATAAAAACTCACCTTCAAGCGTACTCCCTCAACCTCCGCCGCATTCATTATGATAATCAACGCCTAAACAAAATGAGGCACTATTTTTTGCCAAGAGTACACCTCTTTACAGCAAGTCTATGTAATGGCTCACAGACGAAACCAGCATGCTTTCGAAAATGTTTTACCGCCGTAGAATTCGAACGCCAGCGGCCAGGAAACACATCGATACCAATACGCTGTCGGCTGTCGGTGGTTAACCAAGTACAAAAACCTTGACGCTATGACTAAAAAGCAGCTTCAACAATCAAATTAAAAAAAATCAACTGCCTATTTGCCTGAGGTAAAAAAAAAACATCCTTAGACACCTCGATCGTTTATGTCAATGGTTTGTGTAAAGTAAAAAATTCAGCATGTTTAGCGCCCCTAGCAGAAAAAGCACAAACTAAAGTATGCGGCCAAATTACAGTAGCTCCACTTACGCGCTTACGCTCAAACACGCCCCGATTGATTTTTCGCCCTCTGTGGCCATTTGTTGAACTTGAGAGTGTGCGGGGCCTGGTACAGCGTCGTCCCGTCACTTCCGGTCGCTTTTCATTGGGGAGGGGGCAGCGCGCAAATTGAACGTTTATTCTGACAGGTTTGCTTGCTCGCATGGCCGCCTGTTTGCTGCTGCTTCGTTGTGGTCTCTAACTAGAGCGGTGAGGCGGGTAGTTGCTACTAGGTTTCGTGCCGAGCATTTCTTTTTTTTTTTCTGGGGGGGGGGGGCGCAGTCTGTGCTGCATCACTGAGGGTACAGTACACAAATCGGGACCGTAAGCGAGACAATCGGCGCTCTTCTGCTGGTGCGATTAGATTATTCGCTACGTCCGAACGAAGCAACCTTGCGAGGTCACGGCGTAGTTTCAGCGACATCCTGGCTCGCTAAAGACGCTCACATCTTGGCCGTAAACATTCATGAGGAGTAAACGCGTAAACATTCATGAGGAGACTGAAGACTGCGTTTGCAAGAGCTTATGCTGTGGATAAGAAATTACAGCTTTGACGACACCAGCCCTTAATATATAGGCTGAGCCTTACAAACTGGGTCTGAGGATGCGCTTAGAAAGCAGATCAGTAGCTTAGTAAACCTCTGAATAAATTAGGCAAGGTACGTGGAAATTTGGGTTTGAGAACTTACAACGTGATCACGCCTATATGAATGTCTTCATGCAAATTGTACGTTGATGCCATTGTACAGCAGAGCCTCGTCTAACAGCACGTCCCTGTTTGTTCAGCAATGTGTCCAAACAGCTTCTTCCCTTTCGCCACTTTTTGTTGGGCTATTAAGGGCACCGAAATCGTGCAGAATTGTGCAAGTTGCTCGCGTGTTTTCCCGGTCGCTGCGCTTTTGCATTAGGAGCCGCCAATAAACCTCTTCTCAGAGCCAACAAACTCGTGCACCACTTCATCCTGCCTAGACGGCGAAGTGAAGAAAGCCTACTCACAAGAGTCAAAATCATTTGCACTGGTAGTAAACAATCTGTCCTCGCAAACTATATTTCCAGCGTCTAAGAAAGGCATGGACCGACAAAGCTACGCACTCTCAGTACTACAGCAATAACACGTGTTACGCATCTAGCACGATATATGACAGAACATAGCCTACGCACTTCATAGATTCATACACCTGTTGACGATAGCGCGATCAGGAAAACAAATCTGAACGAGCACCGGGAATAGCACCGGTGCATAAGCTTACCCATGCCTGAGCTCCGTAACCCGTCAACAAGGCGAAAAAGCTCCGTTCGTACACGCTTGCACCTATAGTACTCTTAAAGTCAATCCTTAAGAAAAACCAAAAACTGGGTTCTTCAGTGACGCCGGTTAGCCACGAAATTTAGCCAAATTTAACCACCACGAAATTGCGAGAGCCTCGCCGCGGAAAGTCGACGACCAACTGTCATGGCGGCGAGTGTGCTGAGACCCGGGAAAGAAGGAAAAAAATTGAAAGGGCGCTAAGAATGCCACGTGACGGCACTCAACCAATTGGAAGACGCAGGCCTCCTCTCCTGTCTCCTTTCATGCTCCTGCCATCTAGGCGGCGGTAAGATAAAAGCATGTCGCCGCCATTAAGTTTTGCTTAGGGAACTTCAACGCAGCGCTCGTGGCATCGACGCGATCGTCTATAGGAAACGTGACGAGGTCGGGCGATGCCACGAGCGACCCGGGAGCTCAGTTGGGGGCTGGATTAATAAAAAAATCATCCGTTGAGATTACGCTACGCCGCTGGAACAACGTCTCGTTGTCTCTCTCTCTCATGTGATCTAGGTATTTATACATACTGCGGCCTAACCCTTTGCCCAAGCTAGAGGACCGAAGAAAGCACTAAAGAAATGGCAACATAAAAATGATGTGGTACACTACAACACTTAACGTTGAAGAACTAATGCTGCGATTATTAGTGCTTAGCCTTTACTTCTTAGTTAGCCTCTTCTTTTTTAGTTTCTATGTGTCGAATTTACTTCAAACTTCCTTTTAAACCAGCATCGTATATATATATATATATATATATTAATCATATCATAAGAAGCGAACAAACACTGACACCAAGGACAACATAGGGGAAATTACTTGTGCTTAATAAGTGAAATAAAGAAACGATAAATTAAGGGAAATTACAGTGGATGAAAAAACAATTTGCCGCAGGTGGGTACCGAACCCACAACCTTCGCATTTAGCGTGCGATGCTCTATCAATTGAGCTACCACGGCGCCGTTTTCCCATCCACTTTCTTGGGTATTTATGTGTCTTAGTATAACCCTGGGAGTGTTAGCCAGCGCCACCACTCACAGACCTTGGCGGCGGACGCGGAACGTCTTTTTCGCCCCAGGCGTCACGAGAACGTAACGCCTGCGGTGAAAAGTTCACGTTCTAACCTAAATCTAAGTACCACGGGTGTTTTCGCATTTCGCCCCCATCGAAATGCGGCCGCCGTGGCCGGGATTTTCCGATTAATTATTTAAAGCTTTAATAGTGACTATTCTTTTATCGTGGTTAATCGGGCAGTTCGTTGGGCAATGGGGCAAACCCTTCCTCGCACAACGGCAAGGAAGGGTTTCCCACTGTACCGCCACGGTTGCTGTGGCGTTGCCTTCTAGGCCCGACGTCGCGGGTTAAATCTCTGGCCGTGGAAGCTTCGATGATGGCCGTTAAGTAACCCCAGGTGGTGGAAATTAATCCCGAGTGTAATCGGATCGCGGTTTTCACATGGACTGAGGCACGTCGTAGTGGAGGCTTTCGGGATCAATAGCGCATACTCGTAAACAAGTAAGACGCCAGAAGTTAATTTAATTGTTAAGTTGTGACTGTGCCCACACATTGCCGCTGCACTTGCGACGTCTGTCTCCTAGTTTTCCTATTCCTCTTTGTAATAAATTATAAGAAAGGGGGGTTAACCGATGAGCCCTATTTTTATTAGTCATATCGTAAGAAGCCAACAAACACTGACACCAATGACAACATAGGGGAAGTTACTTGTGCTTAATAAATGAAATAAATAAGCGATGAATTAAGGGAAATGAAAGTGGATGGAAGAAGAACTTGCCGCAGGTGGGGAATGATCCCACAACCTTCGCATTACGCGTGCGATGCTGTACCAATTGACCTACCGCGGCGCGGTCTCCCAATCCACTTTCTTGGGTATTTATGTTTCCTAGAACCCTGGGAGTGTTAGCCAGCGCCACCAGTCACAGACCTTGGCGGCGAAACATCATTTCTGCCGCAGGCGTCCCGAGAACGTGGTCTGTAGCGCACGTGTGTGAAACATTGTTTTTTTTTTTTTCTTAGCGACGAAAAAGGGGAAGACAGCCAGACGCACGTTGCTTTCCTTCGGCGCTTGAACAAGGGAGGAGGCGTTCAAGTAATAATAAAGGCAATTGCCGATACGAATAGCGCAATTTTCTTTTTCTGTGCCAAAGTGCATGTTGTATTGTGACAATTTTAGAGGTTGGATTGTGCAACGTTTTGACGAGACACACAGAAGATAAACCCACACCACAGAGCGCTCTGTGGTGTGCGTTTCTCTTATGTGTGTCTGGTGAAAATCCAACCTCTAATATGCTATACCAACACGCCCAGTCGTCAACTATGGTGACAAATCACCGGCTATGATTTTTTTTTCTCACTTACGCACGTAAGTGCAAAAACCGGATTAATCGATTAATAAATCAAACAAACGGTACCAATTGAATCAGACTTTCTAACCGACGCCCAGTTGTGGTCGAAAGCGCGTGGTAAGGATGACAGCGCACGCGTACGTGAAGTGGGTGGCGCACGAGTCCGTCGCCCGCGGGCGCTGCCGTCTCGCTCCAGTCGCGGGCTGAGTTGCCGGGGCCCGAAAGCCATGACGCTGTGGCCACGTTAGGCAAGCGGCCACTCGACGAACACCTACGGCCTTGCAGAGCTTAACGAGGGATCAAGTACTTTTCGGGCTATTAACGCCACCGTAGTGTAATATACGAGACGACCCAAAATGCCCGATCAGCAGCCTACGGTGAGCAGCAAGAATATACTGGCACATGTTTTTTTTTTTTGTTGTTTACTGCGACGTTGCTCTTGGTGTCTCAACGTTTCGATAATTAACACTTTCACCCTATTGCTTAGCGTGGCTGAATAAAGCTGGTGAAACCCACAACTAGAGGGAAGTGCCCCGACAGAGCACGACCATAGAATAAGAAATCAGTTGCATAACTTGGAGGTTGGCTCGTATTAGCCCTTGCTATTTACTTTTGAGGGTACTATCGTGAGCAATATGAGCAGGAACACGCGAGCGCGTGGGAAATAGCCTCGAAACCGACGTGGGGCGATGCGTTGCGGCCGCTGTAGGAAACAAAGTGGAAAGGGCGCCGCAGTTCCGCCAACTGTCGGCACTCCCGCCTCGCTAGCGTTGCTGCGTAACGGCACCGGATTGCATGTCACCGGGCGCTAGCTATGATAAGGCGGTTAGGGCATGCAGAGCGTGGACCGCGCTGTCTGTAGTTCAGCGCAAAATACCGCTGTTAACCTTTTTTGTTCCTTTTTTCTTTGTCTGAGTGTGCGTATGTGGAGCGGTCAGACCCGACTCTTAGATATTTGCAAGCATGCGACAGGGAATATTTTCTGGCCGACTTCTTAAAAGGTCTATCGTAAGGCCAGTCGCACCTTTCATGGAAACGTTCGAATCTTTGATGAACAAGAAAAGAAGTAAAAACGCTACGTCACGGCCGACGCGCATCTTTAATTTCTTTTTCGTGGCAAATGCTTATAAGGGAGACCACGACTGCCCGCGGTTAGAAATGCGTTTCAGCGTCCTGCGATGTCTCGAGTGCCGTTGAATAAGCGGGAAGAAGTCGTTGAGTTGTGGAAGAAAGCTTACTCGCAGCGAAACATTGCTGCCTTGACGGGCTGCCGGTTGAACACAGTCAACAGGATAGTGCAGGCGTACCGAGGTGAAGGACGCATTAAGGATGCGCCGCACGAGAGGCGACCTCGCGCCACGTCGGCGGATCAATACCTACAAATTGTTGCTGCAGTCAACGAGAAGCCATTTCTAAATGCGAAGGAGGTGCGCAGTACTCTTGCCCTGGAACATGTAAGCGACAGCACGGTGCGGCGAAGGCTAAGGGAAGCCGCCCTCCGTAGTCGTATCGCTGCTCAGAAGCCCCTTCTCACAGTTGCCAACAAGACTGCTCGCCTAAAGTTCGCTGTCGATCAGCGCAGCTGGAAGGTCGAGGATTGGAAATATGTCATCTTCTCTGATGAATCTACGTTCTCAAGCCGCTGGGACCAGCAGAGAAGAGTGTGGCGCATGGAGAATACGCGCTTCTCTCCGCAGAACGTCAAGCAGGTGGCCGCAAGTGGACGCACGTCAGTAAACGTGTGGGCGGCGATGTCGCGGGATGGCCTAAGTCCCATTGTAAGAATCCCTGGGAGATTTACGAGTTCTGCATATTGCACATTGCTGGAGCACGAGATGATCCCCTATGCACTGAATGGCCCACACCCGGATGGGTATTATCTATTCCAACAGGAGTTGTCTCCCGTTCACACAGCAAAGGTCGTGGCACGTCTTTTAGGCGAACTAGGGGTAAGGAGCTTGGAGTGGTGTGCGAAGGGTGCAGACATGAACATCATAGAACATGTTTGGGCACGTATGAAGGCTAACCTTTCAAGACTCTCCTTGGACTCGACGACCAGTGATGAACTGTGGGAAGCCATAAAGCGCGAGTGGAAACATCTTCAAGATGACAAAGCCTTCATCGAGGCTCTCTACGTGTCTCTGCCAAAAAGAATGGAGGCCGTCATTCAAGCAGGCGGAGCCATGACCCGTTATTAACGCATGAAGCCTGCAAGGAAAGGTCAAGCTGTAACACTGATGTATTGGGATACTTTTTGTGTGGATGAAAATTTTGTTACCATTAAGCAATCGTCTAATAAAACCTTTAAATTCACTGCTGCGTACAACTTTTCTTTGTTCACAATAACCGAGACATAGAAAAACACGCATAACAAAACAACCCTGCTTTTTCCTGCGTGCGAGCGCTATTACAGGCGCCACAGTATCACGCCGGTATCATTGCGATACGTTCCGCAAGTATGATAAAAAGAGAGCTAGAGATATTTTGCGCTCAACTACAGACAGCACGGTCCACGCTCTGCATGACATAACCGCCTTATCATCGCTAGCGCCCGGTGACACGCAATCAGCTGCCATTACGCAGCAACGCTAGTGAGGCGGGAGTGCCGACAGTTGGCGGAACCGCGGCGCCCTTTCCACTTTGTTTCCTACAGCGGCCGCAACGCATCGCCCCACGTCGGTTTCGAGGCTATTTCCCACGCGCTCGCGTGTTCCTGCTCATATTGCTCACGATAGTACATACAGTGCCTGCGGTGACATTGTCGATTACACGGACATGCTGCATGTAAAGCGAGACCTAGGGGAGGGCCGAATATTCAAAACGTTCGAATTTTGACCGGAACAGTGGCCATTCGCAAGCACGAACATTTTTCGAATGATACTGGAGAAGGACAAGCGTGCGCAGCAAGCGTAAAACTGCAACAAAAGCACGATCCCCACCGGCACACAGTGCAGGCGTGAAAACGCGAGCAAGCTACGTTGCTCGGACAGCCAGGCTTTACCGGCGATCATTAATACTCTGCAAAGAGTCCTGTGGATGGGAACAAACTCCTTATTACTTGCTAATGTGTAATTTGTGCGCTTAATAAATAAGGCTCCAAGTCGTGCAATGTAATGGCAGGAACGTTGAACGTCATAAATGTACTAGGCTGTCGAGATCGTTTCATATTAATTACGAAAACGGCGCCTCAATATAAGAAAGCTATTCCATATTGGATTCGCTTCAGGCCCTATTCTATTCGTGTTGCTCTCGGATAAGTTGGGGAGTTGCCGCGATCGTGTAGCACAAGCAGGCGCGTTTCTCCTTCTGCCGCTCGCCGTCGCTTTCCTCTCGGCCGTCGTCGACGTCCGCGCTTTGATGCGCGCCGAGGGAGGCGCTCTCGCTCGTTCAGCGCGCGGAGCAGCACCGAGGGGCTTTATTATTTTTTTTTCGTCATGGCGCACTTTCGCTCTTGGCGGTCAAGGGTGCCGCCAACACAAGAAACCCTAATGGCCCGACCACTGGCACGCGTCGGAAAGCTTCGGCACGCGCCGAAGCGTCAAATGCGTCAAAAGCGTCGGTCGGGAACACGGCGAAGCGTGACGACGAGCAGTGATTATGTCTACTGCCGATGCTAGAAGTTTGCCGACGCGAGGCGAAGCTGCGCAGGCGTGCACCAATGAGAGGCTGCGACGCGTCGCAGCCTTCAACCAATCGGAGGCTGCGAAGCCTCCGGTTTTTATGCCTATGATGGCCGCCCATGCGAAGGCGCCGGTACCAACGATCGTCCGAGTTCTTTGGACGCACGATGCGCGCGACAGTGTTCCTGAGAGACAGTGTTGTAATAGTAGGCCGACAACGACACGACCGACCGACCGACGATCGTGGGTTGTGGCAGTGCGACGTGGATCCGAAGCAACTTCGAATGACGCCGACTAATCCAACCTGTCGACTGGGTTCCGCCGGGCTCAGTACGATCGTCCGCTAAAACAGCCAACCGAATCACGATTGCCGCAACGTCTGTGCTTGTTGTATGTGTATTTTATTGTGGTCAAAACGAATGGAAACTTGTTTACGAACTACGAAATCTCGATAATCAGCACTCCCCTATCGCCGATGTTGTTTACGTTACGCGTAGGCCTAGCGCGTTCATCGAGTTTCGTAACTGGCGAGTGAACGAACCCAGCTGAGAAACTCTGTCGAAGGAAATTAATTTTCAGGTCCGTTTGGAGCTGCAGTGATTTAAAATATGGCACTCCTGACTTCGTGTGATGTGTGATGTGGTGAATGAACCGTGTGGAAGTTGAGTTGGTCAACCGCGCCGTGTTTCGTGTGGTGTCGGGAGACTCAAGTTTAAGGGGCAAGTTCTGCGCTGTTTCCAGTGGCAAAGATAACTTTCGAAAGCGAAAGACACTAGTAGCCGAACTGTGGGAAGTACTTACATTATCAGCCGTGCCGCCTGTTTCAGCTGACACTGCGCTCTTCTATTCGGCATGTGAATCCAGTTCAGTACAAGTTCACTGTACTTCTTCACTCACTTCTTTCAAGTGCATCAGTCTTTTGGGCTAGTTGGGGATAAATCGCTCGTGTAGCAATCAAGAACACTGACGCATTGAAGCATACGTGACAACGCAGTCATGTTTGAGTCAGTGTGTCCTTATACTTGAGCACTGCAAAAAGAAATGATCTGTTTGCAACGTGTGCCCCGTGTGCAGTGCATAGCAAGACCTGCATCATGCAAGATGCATGTAGCAGCGTATAACATGATTGCTTCGATGCCTGCTTCAGAAGCAGCAAGTACTGAGTCAATGAAACGGTAATTTATTTTTTTATCTCACTTTTTGCTTATGGAAAGTGTTGATGGTGTGAGCGCATTGTGGGGAAGGTGAAAAGATGTCATCAGTGCTTTGTGCAATGTGTATGCTTAAACGGCTCGAATCCCTTGAGCTTCTACTAAAATCTTTCTTGCTGCGATACTATAAATTGTAGTCAAGGCAAAGGTCTACTCAAAACCAAGTTAATGATGCATCTGCACAGAATGTGTTTGATTAACAAGTTAGCACTTCCACAACAACAATATGCTGATGCACAGCATATGTGCTTATAATAAATACATTCCGTAAAGGTGAACAACTGGGCCTACATTATCAAACTTTGTAGTAGCACCGTAAAAAGTGCTGCCATGCGTATCGGCCACAACGAAACTGCTGCACGTCCAACCTTCTTCCTTGGAGGCACCTCTATAAAGACTGTTTGGGCCCTTCCCATTCTGGGTGTAACATTTAGCTCTTCTCTCAACTTTCCCGCATATGTCACCAGCACTGTACGTAAGCACCGGCCAATTCTTGGGTTTGTGTCCCGTGTCTCCCTTCCCTGATGACCTAAGGTTTTCCGAGCGCTCTACACTTCTATAATTCTGTCACGAGTTGTGTACTGCTCATCAGTATAATTCCCGTACCAAACTCGCGACGCTAACAAACTTAAGCTTGTTCAGCGCCGGACACCACGCACCTTTTACTCCCGTCTTTTCGGTTGTCGCAAGCTCATGCCAGCCTACGAGGATTGCCTCAAACCCGTCAAGTAGGACACCCTGCAATACCAGCGCAACATTGCACTAGTCTATACTGCAGGGTGCTTGACGGCTCTCTGAACAGCATTAATCTTTCTTCAGTTCGACTGAACAAGTGGTCAGCACAGCCTGAGCCCTCATCGCACCTCTATGGCCCGACATCACAACTCCATGATTATATCTGGCATACAGAGCTTTCTCTCAACCTACCCCCCCCTGGCCATTTGGATTCTCCTTCGTTGGAACCAGGCTGATTTGGCACTCCTGTGCGTTGTGCATCCGTCGAATATGTGCGTGTGTGCCGTGCTGTGTTATTGAGCAAGTGTGTGTGTGTACGTGGAGGGTAAGGAGGTGTCTTCTGCATCCTGCAAATTCCTGCTCTAGATGGCTGGTTATCAGACGCTCTAACATATAGGCATCAGCCTTTATTTATTCTATTATTATCATCATCATCGTCATTATTATTATTATTATTATTATTATTATTATTATTATTATTATCATTATTATTATTATTATTATTATTATTATTATTATTATTATTATTATTATTATTATTATTATTATTATTATTATTAGAATCATCACTACGACCACATTGATTGTGTTGAAGCCAGCATGCCACATAATTCAAAATATTTCTGGAGCTTGTGTTATATGTGTTGAACGAAAAAACCAGTCAAAAACACAAAGGACAAGAGGAGAGGTTCACACCGCAACGACAGTCGTTGTGGTGTGAACCTCTCCTCTTGTCCTTTGTGTTTTTGACTGGTTTTTTCGTTCAAGTATGTACCAACTGGCCCACATTTCAACCCTTATATGTGTTATTCTGCCTACTCTGGTATCTCCATTTTACTATTTCAACGCTTTATTTTGCAATAACTACGCGCCTATTGTCTCAATTTCGAATACCTGATACTCTTACGCGGAACGATGCATTGTTATTTATTTATTTATCTGTGTTTCCTGGTTTTTTCTTTTGTATTCTTGTATGTATTTACTTGCTTAGCCCTGCTGTGTTTCAACTAAATCAAATTTATTCGGCATCATCTGACACAGTGTCAACTATATATAAGGGTCCCGGCAAAAAACCGCAAGAGAGCGGCTTGACCGGAGATATGCGCTCACATGGCATCAACAGCCTTCGGCCTATTTACCCACATCGAAGCACACTTAAATAAATATCAAACAGTCCAAAATTCAGCGCATCTTTCTATAACAGGAACTGCAATATAAAAAAAGAACAATTACGAAGGACGAGTTCTTTTATCGGCCTTTCCAGCTCCTTGCGTTGCCAGTAATTTGAATTGCCAGTGATGCTTGGTACTGCAAGCGTCTAGCTCACCATGCTTGCTGCTGACCAGGCAGATGGCGAGGCTGTCCCCGGAGCCGGCCCGACGCAGAGCTATGCGCCGAGCCCAACCGGCCGCCATGTGGGACGGCCTGGACAGAAAGACACCTCAGGCAGGGCATGCTCGAGGAAGCGTTTCTGAGTCTACAGTGCTTAGCGCAAATGTGTGCTATTTCAAGTACATTGCTACAGTTACATTCAGCTGCTGAGGTCGTGAGTTCGTGTTCCACAGGTGACACGTTGTCTCTTATTCCACTATTTTCACTCTGTCCAACACAGACACGAACCAAAAAAGTTGACGCCACTCACCCTCGGGCGTACATAAATAGACAAGCTACCGTGCCTCCCTTCTTTTCTCCAATAAACGTTAGCGAACAAGTGCCTCCATTTCGCCTTGTTGTCCTACTAAACCGAATCCTCCTTTCGGCACGATTTTGAACCCCAAGCCCGCCAGCTCACGCAGACAGAGACGCTCTGTGTGAGGCATGCCCGCGGACTTATCGATGGGTGTTGCTCACAGTATCCGCTGGTAGAACAGCAGTCGGTCGTCGGCGTCACCGATGACCAGGTGCGCGGCAGCAAGGTCCAGCGAAGGGCTCTCGCGTGCGCGGCCTTCCACGAGAGGGCGCAGTTGCACCAGCAGAGACAGCGTCACTTGGTCCCCTCGGCACGATTCCTGCGATGTGCGGCGCCAGGACGCTGTGACGCCCTCGTAGCACACGTATGCGCTAGCCGGCAGTAAATAAGGACAGACCCAAGAGCGCTCAACCTCGATAGCTCAACGCCGCAGGCAATACTAGGTGTCGCAGAAAATCCGGCCTCGGTCTTCGGTGTCCACCGGAAAAAAAAACATCCCGAACCACAACTACGCAGGCCGTCCGCGTGACAGAAAGGTGTTACTGAATCAATTGAATTTCTCAAAGTAAAATGTGTCAGAAAATTTGCAACGTGTGACTTACACACAACTTACAGGCGTGACAGCGTCAGATTGTAATTTGAATACACGAGAAAACATAATTCTGTTACGCGGAAACTCAAGGCCAAACTCCTTTATCCTTGCTTACGGGGGTATGAGCCTTTAATGAGAGAGAAAATAAACATGTGTATTACATATTTTCACGACTAAAAGCTAGCAACAGAAGAAAACGAATTGAAGGACACGAGCCGTGACCACGCTCCTTTTGAAAGAACACCAAGTCGGCGCGTCGGCTTTGCCGGTCTTAAAATACTAGAGCTGGTTTTTGTTTCTATCATCCTAATCCTGCGTCCTGTTTCTTCTTTTTTTTTTTGACGTCATGACACTGGTGGAGGTGCTGGACTTCAACACCTGATGATCAGGACTCCTCTGCGGAACGGCACTTCCAGTCCGAACCCACAACCAGCTCCGGCTGCGGATACTCCTGTGCACCGCTACAGTCGCCGACGGCGACGCTTCTTGGAACTCCCCCAGCCAAGCAATCCTCCGTCTCAAGAAATGGCAATGGCAGGCGCTTCACTTGGTGACTGTTGAGCACCCTCGTATTCCCGAGACCTTCCATGGTGATGCTTTTGAGGACGTCGAGGATTGGCTCGAACAGTATGAGAGAGTCGCCAAGGCGAATCGATTGACCTCGCAACAGAAACTCTCGCACGTGTACTTCGCGCTGGCGGACAGCGTTCGTACATGGCCCGGGAACCGGGAAGGCACACTGCCTTCCTGGGATGAATTTCGGCAGCAACCTTCGGATACCTTCGTTAACAATGATCGCCGCGATTCGGCGCACCAGCTAATCGAATCGCGTATACAAAAACAGAAGGAGAGCGTCGCCATGTTTGCGGAGGACCTGACCCGCCTCTTTCGACGGGCTGACTCCGCGATGCCTGTGAAAAAAATCGACATTTGATGCGACGCTTGAAGGAGCAACTGTTCGCAGGTCTTCTTCGCAACCCGCCGGCAACTGTTGCGGAGTTCATCAGGGAAGCTACTACGATCGAGCGAGCACTTGAACGACGGCGGCGCCGACCGAGCAACGCCTCGGTCGGCGCTTCTGCGCTGACCGCCGGCAGCGAGTATTCCCTGCGCATCCGCGAGGTCGTTCGGGAGGAGCTTCGCAACCTTGTGGTGACTCCACAAGAACCTGTGGTGGCTTCTGTCGCAGAGGTTGTACGGTAGAAAACCAGGCAAGCGTTTTCTTTGCCCGAATCGCTCCCAGACCAGCGGTCTATAAACTACGCATCGGCCGCCCGTCATCCAACCTCAGCGCGGCACAGCTCGCTGTCCCTGCCTCGTCCTTAAACGAATCGTTAACCCCTCCGTACCAACCGTCGCCGCAGCCTACTGCGCCCGTGGAAACGCCGTCCTACTGCCGTGCGCCGACTACTCCAACGTTGTCGCAAAGGCCGCCGGTCAGTCGACCACTCGTTCGCAAGACGACTTGTGGCGCTCCGTCGACCGGCGTCCACTTTGCTTCCATTGCGGGGAAGCCGGCCATATTTACCGTTTTCACCCGTATCGTGACCCTGGATAACAGACCTTCGCAAACACCTTCCCTCGCGCTCATTGGGACAACCGACGCGACACCAGCACGCCAGTACAGCCCTTCGGCCCACCCTCGACCCCGATCTCCGTCACCTGCACTGAGCACTCCACCGTCCCGTCGCAGTTACGCCGATGTAGTCCGGGGCAGGTCCCCTAGTCCTCGTCGGGGAAACTAAAAGCAGCGACCTCTGGGGGCAAGGTTCCCGCCCATCGAGATGCTACAACACCCCCAACGCGATCAGTACGGCCGGACGATACGACGTCGCCGACTCCAGTAGAACATGTTAGCGCCGTTCTCGCTGTTTACATAGACGGACGCCCAGTGGCAGCGAGTAGATACTGGCGCGGATTTCTGTATTATAAGTAAATAACTCGCCGATTTCCTTAAGAAAGTCAAGACTTCGTGTTCGGGTACCCGCATAAGAACTGCAGGAGGCCAGTTGATGACGCCTACAGGCAAAGCTACCGCTATAATTAATATCGGTGCCTCGGCCTTCGTTGCTACTTTTGTCGTTTTGCCGGAGGGCTGCAGACCTGATCTTGGGAATGGATTCTCTGCGTGAATATACAGTGCCGTTATAAACATTTCGGACAGGTCGATCACGTTTAGCGTGGGCCCAGGTTCAGTTGTACTCTGTACAGAGCAGCGACGTCGACCTCTACGCGTCGCCGATGACGACGTGACCATCCATCCCATCGCGCTCATGCTCCATTCTGTCGGTGACATGCGACATACCGAGCGACTACGACGCTGTCGCCGAACTAATTCCGGCGCTGCTATTCAGCCATGGCATATATTGCAAGAGGCGTCGTCAGCATTAACCGTCGACGCACAGAAGTTCTCGTAACAAACTTCAGCCATGAGCGCCGGCATCTTACAAGAGGTATGACATTCGCGTACGTCGAAGAGTTCAGTCAGGTCACAGACTGCTTGACTGTAGAGCAAGGTAGTTCCAGCCTGCCTCCCGTGCCTTCCGATCTATCTATCGATGTTGGCCCAAGCTTACTGCCTGCGCAGAAACAAAACCTCCTGGAGCTTGTACATCAGTTATCAGGCAGTGCACGCTGTCTACAGACGAGCAGCCGCGTCGAAAACCAGCCATTACCTCTGGATAGGCGTTGTAAAATTCCAAGTACCATTCTAACCGTGTAATGACTATTCTCTCCATTACCCTGCCCACACAGCTGGCCAGTGTTATTGGACGGTAAGATGACAATTCCAACGGGGATTTGCCAGCCTTGAGGAGTGGAACAAGCCGACTTGATTTCCAGGTTGTAGGGACCAGGCCGTCACGCCATGATCCGTTGTATAGGCCAAGAAGGGCATCTCTGGCCTCTTGACCAAGGTTTACAAGCGCAGAGTATTTGATGCCATCGTGTCCTGGTGACGAAGATCGCCTGTACCCAGCAAGTGCGGCCTCGAGTTCTTCGATGGAGAAAGGAGCGACCATACGAGGGTCTCTGGAGCAAGGGGGGACAATGGGAATTGGTGCGCAAGGTGGATACGTGAACGCCGGACCCGCGATCCTTGAGCAGTAATCTTCGGCTACCTCGACTTCTCGGCGTCCTTGATGTAGAGGTGGAGACCTAAATGGACGACGCTGTCCACGGATTGAACTCCACGGATTGTTCTCCAGACAACCGACAGAGGTTTACGCGGGTCGAGATGCCCAAAAAACGATTTCTAGCGTTGATATTGCAGTACAGCAAGGCGACGCTGAATTTTATTTTGAATGCGTCTGGCCTCTCTAATACATAGACGCTCCATCTCGATGCAATATAAAATGGTTCCATCAGCTCTGTGGCACTGTAATTCTCGATTCTCCTCAGAATCCCGATCCTCCAAAGCCGCAGAGCGTAGATGCAAAATACACAATGCGCAGGCAAATGCGCAATACCGTTGTTTCTTATGGAAAGTTCATGTTCCCATGCATGATCAATAAAGCAGCGGCTAGTTTGCCTGTTATGCGACTTGCCCTGCTTTCTACGTGGTCCACTGGCGTTTTTCTTTAGGAGGCACATTTCGGTGAAGGCGAAGTGCAAAAATGGCCGTGTATCATGCATGGAGTTGACATGGGTGAACCACAGGTGGTTCCACAGGTGGTCGCAGCTTGCAAACATATTTCTGGTTCCTGCGCACTGTGTCTGTGATCAGTTCGTTAGTTTTCAAAAGATGTTGTTCAATCTCAACAAGTCGTAGAGCACTAAAAACCGACAAGGCAAAAATTCCTTTATTTCGGGCCAAAGAAAGCCAACTAGTAACCCATATTGGAAAATTCGTACGAAAGCCGGTCCAGTAATTCCCGCCTTGTTGAACGGCAGTGCCATTATTGTTTACTGACTGTGTAATGTGGGCCAACGTTGGATCTCCATCAGAATGGCACAGCCAATATAGTTTACTGACTGTAATGTGAGCCAACGTTGGGTCTCTATCAGAATGGCACAGCCAATATTCGCGCCACGCTGTTAATCTTAGGCCATCATTGGGCCAGGAGTGAGAATGGCACTGCCAATATTGGAAATGCGCTGTTAATCTTCGGCCGTCATTAGGCCAGGAAATGCCAGTACGTTTACAACGTTGGCCCGACTTGACGTGCCGCCTGGGGTATGTCTGTGGCCTGTGCAGAGGTGAGGTCAGGTGCAATCATTTTCGCGAAGTCATTAGTTAAAGGGAATCTGTAACACTTTTCGAAAAAAATGAGTTCTCTGCGGCAATCTACAGTTTTGAGTCCCCTGAACACGAATATCTGGTTCAAAAATGGCGGAAGCAAACGCAAGCGGCTGTTTTTTTCAAGAAAACGCGCACCAGCGCCTCAGGGCATCGCGCGAACGCCGCTGTTGCCCGTGATTGGTCGGGGCCGCTGTGACACCATTCGCGGCAGTCACCGGTCGGCGCCGCCGTTTCAGAGCTTAGCACGCTGTTGTGTTCTGGCTTCATAGCTGAGTTGTAAGCATTATGGAATGTTCTCGCTGTCTCGGACAGCTTTTATTTTCGCCGTACATGTTCGAACCGACAGCCGATACGGAAAACGATGGCGGCAACGGCGGCAACGACGATGTTGAGTGTGCCAACAGCGACAGCGATGTGTGCACCTTCTCGCGCGTTGGAAATCTTAGCTGGTACGTATGTTGTTTTTTCCATGTAGCTACACGTTCCAATGACGGGAGAAAAAATGCGCTAAAGTGTCACTGGGAACTTGCTGCTGGAAGAATGCCGAAGCACTAACTTCTTATTAGATTGTAAACACGGGTGCAATTCCGCGATGTCAAGGACCTTGCCGCTGCTTGTCTAAAGTCCCGTGGTTTTTTTAGTGTTGGTACACGATCGCGAACATAAGTGCCGCGTTTCAAAGCGCGCACATGCAGTGCTGCGAGGTACAGTCATCGAAGTTGCTTATCATACACATCCATAGATGGCCAGAGGTATTATATGTGCAATATTCATACTATGATTCGACGACTTTGCGATTGTGGCTCGATCAAGAATCTGTATGAGTGCTCCATGCTAGTGTTGACATAAAGATATTATGCAGTTTTAGCATCACCTTGTGGTAAACACGATAACTGCAACCGTACGTCGAACGTCACTAGGCAAGCCTATACTCCATTTCATACCTCAGCTGCAACGCTGTGGAAGCTACGCACGAAGTCCTGTAACCAAAATTTATTACTGCGCGTTTCCGTCTATGCTTCGCAGCGTGCCAGCGGCGTTTGCTCGCGCGAGCATGCACGTGAAGCTGCGGCGACGGGCTGCAATTAAAGAATGCCGAAAAGAAAATTGATTTAAAAGAACGTGTTAGCAGCCGTATAAGTACACGGATTGTTTTTATGGGCAAATTCTTTTTTTTTCATTCAGAACTGAGCTTATATATTGGAAAATTTTCTCAAAAATCGGGTCAAGAAACACCGAACTTTTTCTAAGTGCGAACGCAGCCACTGCAAGAAGTATCTCAAGCCTCCACAGCGTTGCACCTGATGTATGAAACGGAGTATAGTAACGCTAGCAACAACGCGTTTCCGCATTTGTCATAAGGCTATCCAGCTATCACGGAAATGGTCCGAGCACAGCACAGTTGATTTCGTGGGCGCGAACTTATCTCTCCTCACCGCACGGACCCACTGCGCTGCAAGCTTCTTGTCCTTCGGGAACCTGTGAAACACCACATCGTCTCGCCCGCCTGTGTTCGCGCAGCCGAATGCTGCACAGAACGAGGGCATGTTGGGCCCCCTTGGCTGTACGCACTCACGCAGCACAGAAGGAAAGAACAGTTTACGAAAATCGCAAAAGAAAACAAACGTGAGCGGCGGCGGCGGCGGCGGCAGATCTCGTAGCGTCGTTCAGTAAAGCGCAGGACGGAAAGAGGCATGCCAGCACATGCCAGCACGCCGGTCCGGCAGCTCGGTCCCCGCGAATGACGTCACTCTCGCCGGTTCTCTCCTCTGGCAACCACCTCACCCGGCGCTCCGGGAAGTGATGGGGGCGTGTCCGCGGGGGTGATTTAGAAAGCGATTTCCGGCCCTTATATCAACAAAACGAACAAAAAAATTTCGGAACCGTAAGTTATTAGGTTTGTTCTTCCCAATCCCAGCAATTCATGGAAATTGAAAACCGTTTCAGATTCCCTTTAAAGAACCAGAGCTGTGAGCTGCAACTGGCACTAACAAACCACTCTCCACATTCAGACTCTCAATGTCAAATTACGAACCACTAGAAACGCTGGCCAAGAACGTGCCGGCCGGAATCACTTGAGGGCACATGCTGAAATTCAGCAGTGGTAGAACAACGTCGTTATTAGTAACCCTGACTAGCGTATGCGGAACCGCAACGTTCCCATTTAAAAGCACGTCGATGATGGGGCGAAGCACATATTCACCGTCAGGAACCTATGGCTGGGCGGTCAAAGTGATGTAACTGCCTCGGGTGACAGACGCATATCGTGAAGCAATCACAAGTGTGGTGGGTGGTCCTCGGAGCATCGGCGAGTCGAGGCAGTTCTAACTGAAACATTCTAACATTCTGCTCTCGCGCAGTCGCTGAGAGCAGAATGAGTGGATAAAAGATCCAATCCAAGGATACCGTCGTGAGGGTAGTTGTCGATCATAGCAAAGAGAACAGAACTAGGGCGGCCGGCTATACTTATACGCGCAGTATACATTCCAAGTACAACCAGCTCGCCGCTGTCGGCCACACGAAGAACTCGGACAGCTGCTGGGGGGAGGACCTGCTTTAAACGTCTACGTCGGCTAGCACTCATCACAGATACGTGGGCTCCAGTGTCGACGAGTGGTTGGACAGGTACGCCGTCTATTTTGACGTCAATTACATTTCTCCTTGTGGGCACAGACAGAGGATTTGCTGCAGTAGCAGGCATGCAGCACCACCTCCGAGGGCTACATTTCTTAGTTTTCCGAAAGAGTGCGGTCAAAAGCCACAGGGGACGAAAGGCGACGTGGCTGCGGCGAACGGGAAGATGGACTACGCGTTTGCGGTGAACGAGACTGGTGTCCGCGCGACGATGGTGAGCGACTGTACCACGTGTTCCAAGCAGAGTTGCCGGCGTCGTTAGACTCGACGGTGGCCGAAACATTGCGGGCATTTCCATCAAAACGGCTCAAGTTGGTAGACGTGCGAGGTGTTGAGGGCCGCGAGTTGCGACAGTATCGCGCGACATGACCAATGCGGCGGCAGCTGAAACATATGGGCTGGTCGTCCGCAGTTCTCCACTAAGTCGGGTTGCGGTAACGCGGAGACAACCGTCGGGGTTGGGAGAAAATACTAGAAGGGCGTTCGTTAGCTCTGGTATTGGGGACAGCACACACAGACTGTAAACCAATGTTTTCAAGTTCCTGGAGAACGATGGCTTGTACGAGGGGAAGTGAAAACGTGGTAGCATCGGGGCTACACCAACAGAAAGCTGCGGGTGTCATCGCATCAGTTCACGTAGAACGATTCGCATCACGTCCTCTGAGGGCGACGCATGCGGCTATGCGGGCTGATCTTCACAAATAGACGTTGTGGCAGTAATAATAATAATAATATATGGGGTTTTACGTGCCAAAACCACTTTCTGATTATGAGGCACGCCGTAGTGGAGGACTCCGGAAATTTAGACCACCTGGGGTTTTTTAACGTGCACCTAAATCTAAGTACACGGGTGTTTTCGCATTTCGCCCCCATCGAAATGCGGCCGCCGTGGCCGGGATTCGATCCCGCGACCTCGTGCTCAGCAGCCTAACACCATAGCCACTGAGCAACCACGGCGGGTGCGTTGTGGCAGCATTGGGAAGTCTGGCGAATGGGTGCAGGACGCGTGGGCTTTTGGCCTGCTCGAATTGTCGGCACTCTTTAATGATAGCATCAACTGTAGAGCAGCTTTTGCACATGATCAGATTAAAGGCGTCGTCAGCAATGCCCTTAAGCACGTGCCCGACCTTCTCAGCTTCTGTCATGTCCTGATCAGCTTTACGCCAAAGTTCTAGCACGACCTAGGCGTACGAGACATAGGACTCCGTGGAGGATTGGGCACGGGAGGCCAGTTCCTGCTTTGCGGCAATTTTACGGCTGGCTGGTTTGCCAAACAACTCTGTCAACTTCTCTTTGCGTCGGTCCCAGCTGGTTAGCTCCTCTTCGCGGTTTTCATACCACACCTTCGCCGTGCCTCTTAGGTAGAACAACAGGTTAGCTGACATAAGCGTAAGCATCTGTTGATTCCACTCACACGTTCGCACATAGCCACCTATTTTTCAACGTCGGCGCCATCGGTCCCAGAGAGAGTTCCAGGATCCTTGCGTTGCACAACCACAACCGAAGGGGACAGCGACATAGCGGGTGATGGTGAAGTTGGAGGCGGCAACGACGTTGATCCTGCGTGCTCGCCGTTATTCATGGCGCGGGTGGTGATGCGAATGTCCATTGCGGAGCTCTGTTTCTAGCCGTGGTACCCCGCACCTCCGCCAATATGTCACGAGGATATTGAGAGTATAGAAAGACTGTATTTACAATATATACATACAAGATGAGTCAGAGTAGTTAAGATGCCTGACCACCACCGACGTGCAACAGCCATCGTCTCGCGAGCTTTTTCTTCCTCCCTCTTCTTTCATCCTTCTATTAGAATATCTCAAATTGTGTTACTCACGAATATACAGGTTGCCGAGGTTTTTTAGCGCACGAAAATGGACGAGAGACAGTGGCAAGACGCGGACACAGCGCTAACTTCCAACAATTGTTTTATTCCACGAAGCCGTACACATATAGTGGGCACGGCGCGGGCATCGTGAACATGCGTCTGAAACACCCGCTTCTGTTTCTTGTGCAGGCCGTTCTTTTCGTCAAAGGCGCCTCGACGTCAACTGAACCACGTGTCAATGATTCCGTGGTGGGAGTGATGGAGCAGCAGATGCATTGGCTCAACGTTTCCTTGACAAGATCAACTCCGGAAATGGTCATGCGCGACGGTGCTACTGACGTCGACAGATTTTCAGCGCCACCATCGGCAACGTTGCCTTGCGACAACGCTATAAAAGAAGAAGCATCACGGATGTTCGCCAGTGGGCACGGCGCGGGCATCGTGAACATGCGTCTGAAACACCCGCTTCTGTTTCTTGTGCAGGTGAGAAACGATCGCCCCGTTCATTGTTATAGAAGTAACAATGTATGTCTGCTCCTTGTGCCGTGCCCACGGCGAGTGTTTTCGCTGTTTGCCGCCCCATACCACCACTGTATCGGGGTGCTTCCATGCCTAGAAGCCTTGTTAATGCCTTTGTGTGAACTACTGCTGTTGATATGCGGCGATGTCGAACGGAATCCGGGTCCCATGAATGATCAACTTACGGAGATGCACAAATTAATGAAGGACATGCATGAACGTTCAATTCGCATTGAAGCTGCACAGATGACGATGTCAAGCGACATCTTAGAGCTTAAGAGTCAGCAACAATCACTTACTAAAGATATTTCTACCATAGTTACGCGCCTAGAATCTGTCGAAAAGCGGACATCTATTTTAGATGATGTACAGTGCGAATTAGCAACAACGCGTAACCTAACTGAGCAGCTGGAAAGCGAGGCACTTACGCTACGCGTGCGTCTTGATGAAGCAGAAGATCGCTCTCGGAGGGACAGTTTAGTATTTTTTGGTATCGTTGATAACGCTTCTGAAACGGCGCAGCAGACAGAAGATAATGTTTTAAGTTTTAATCTCTCGAAATAACCTTATCTCCCGATAACATTGCGCACGCGCACAGGATCGGGCGATTTTCTACCAACAAAGTTCGACCTAATATAGTAGTTTTCCACCTACAAAACAAAATAAACGATTTTTTCGAAGCGTCACATGCTCAAAGGAAGCAGCGTGGTCATGCGCGAAGATTTTTCAGCCAACACTCGTCGTATTAGAGAGAAACTAACTAATTATGCCAAAGAACTGAACTGCCCTTTCAAACTGCGCTATAACAAATTAATTGCTAATGACACATGCTACGGCGATGATTGCAGTACTGACGCAGTATATCAAATAGGACCATCCAGACGCGCAACCAATGTCGTCAACTGCTCCCCGCGGCACCTTCGTTCTGGTCGCGCACTGGCTTCCTCGGGAAGCGAGGAGAAAGCCAGGGGAGTCGGCGCTTCCGCTAACAATAGCCGCCTGATTGTGCTCTCTACTAACGTTCGCAGCTTTTTTTCGAAGAAAGATGAAATGTTTGCATTGACCAACGATTCTAACGCTGATATTGTCGCGTTAACCGAAACTTGGCTTTCTGATAAAATACCAAACGAAGAGCTGTTTTGCTGTGAAAGAAAATACAAAATATTTCGATGTGATAGGTCTAATCGATGTGGCGGTGGCGTTCTTCTTGCTGTAAACATGGAAGTTGAAAGCTACGCTGTTGATATAAAGACTAGTTTGGAGGCAACATGGTGTTGCCTCAACCTGGCTTTTAAAAAAATTGTCATTGGTGTATGCTACCGCCCTCCTTCTGGGTGTACCAATTTTCATGACGACCTTCATGATTGCCTGAATCACGTTAGCATTTTGTTTCCCGGAGCGCCAGTCATTCTGCTAGGTGATTTCAATTTTCCTAACATTATGTGGTCAAATTCGTACTCATATTCATCGCCTAAATCAGCTGAAGCAGATCATTTCCTTCACATCTGCTCTGATTTCGGTTTGACACAGCTGGTTCAATTTCCTACACGCGTTACAAATAATACATCTTCAATTCTTGACCTTGTTTTGACATCAAAGCCGGAAATTGTATCTTGTGTGTCTAACACGCCTGGTATTAGCGATCATGTAATTATACAGGCAAATATTTCACTGCCTTTCTCACGCGCCCGAAAGAATCTCAAAACAATACGCGACTACAAAAAAAGCGGATTTCGATGCAATTAACAATGAATTATGCTCCTTTTCAAATGATTTTTTGTCCGATTACCTTGAACGATCTGTGCAAAGCAACTGGGACTTATTTAAAACGAAAATTTCAGAACTAACCTTTACATACATTCCTACCAAGAAAGTTTTTTCGAATACGAGAGCGCCGTGGTACAACAGATATATAAACCGTCTTTCTAACCGTAAGAAAAGGCTCTATCGCGCTGCTATCAAATCTCGGTCGGATAAACGTTGGTCAGCCTATAAATCTGCCACCACAACTTACTTATCTGAAATGAAACGATCTAAATTCTTGTTTTTTAATCGCACCCTTCCAGAGATGCTAAAGAATAACTCTAGACAATTTTGGAGTGTCATACGGGGCAATGAGCGCAGTGCAATAGCTTTACTAACAACGGAAGGACATCCAGTGCTTGACGTAGAATGCGCGTCCGTATTAAATGATACATTTGTAAAGGCTTTTTCTCACCCAGTAGTTACCAATGCACAACATACCTTGCCATTACGTCATTACTTGCCCATGGACGCCATCTTTATTACTTCTGAGGGTATTCGTACAATCATTAAGAAACTGAAAAACTCATCATCATGTGGCGTCGACAGCATCAGTACAAAATTCTTGAAAAATACTATTGAATACTCCTCTATCATATTGGCATGCATTTTTTCACAGTCCCTGCAGCTATCTAGCGTTCCGGAAGACTGGCTGATAGGTAAGGTTGTGCCAGTTCAGAAGTCTGGGGTAACACACAATCCGTCAAATTTCCGTCCAATTTCACTCACATCTGTTCCATGTAAAGTTTTTGAACACATTATCTTCACTCACCTTGTCAATTTTCTTGAGTCATACCAGTTTTTTACACCCTCACATGGCTTCCGCAAAAATTTTTCTTGTGAAACACAGCTTCTAGTCTTTACTAAAGACCTGCATCATTTACTTGATTCTGGATTCACAATAGACTGTATTTTTTTAGATTACTCCAAAGCATTTGACAAGGTTAGTCATCATTTACTACTCTTTAAGCTCGGTCAGTTAAATCTAGATCCCAATGTTCTAAACTGGATTCGAGCTTTCCTTTTTAACCGTACTCAGTTTGTTTCCGCAAATAATGTTGATTCCCCAGTCCAGCCAGTGCTATCGGGAGTTCCCCAGGGGTCTGTATTGGGACCATTACTTTTTTTAATTTTCATGAATGACTTACCCGATAACATTTCATCAAAGATTTGCCTATTTGCGGATGACTGTGTAATTTATCGGAAAATAACTAACCAAGACGATGTTGCCTTACTTCAGACCGACTTAAATACTATACATTCCTGGTGTCAAACGTGGAACATGGAATTGAACATTTCGAAATGCAAATCAATGCGCGTATCCCGCACCTTATTAGCATCACCACACTATCATCTTGATAATACGCCTCTTGAGTCTGTTTCATCTTACAAATATCTCGGTGTTAACGTTTGTAGTAACCTATCATAGAACCATCATGTGAGGCACGTCGTCACCAAAGCTAACTGATCACTTGGATACTTTCGAAGAAACTTCTATATGGCACCCCCATCACTTAAAAAGCTTCTCTACACAACTCACATTCGTCCGTCACTTGAATACGCATAATCTATCTGGGATCCCGCTGGTACTACACTGATAAAGGAACTTGAAAGAGTGCAGAATCGTTCCGTTCGCTTCATCTTATCCAATTATGACCGCACAGCCAGTGTTACCATGATGAAGTCACTACTTAACCTTCCAGAACTTGCAATTCGGCGTAAAATAGCCCGGATCGCTCTTTTTTCATAAAATTTACTATCACAACAATCATCTCCGCAATCAGTTCATTAAATCCCCTCCTTTCATTTCATCTCGAATTGACCACCTCCAAAAAGTTGATGTTCCTCGTTGTAGAACTGTAACCTATTCACATGCATTTTTACCTAGAACCACCTCCGAATGGAATCAGCTGCCACGAGTAGCTACAGCTATCATGGATACAACAAGCTTTAAGGATTTCTTGAATAACATGCTTAATATTGCTTAATTATTTGTATTGAATTTGTCCTTCTGTTTTTTGCTTATTGTTGTTTTAGTTTTAGATGTTCAAATTACTCTGCTTTATCTTGAATGCGACTGTTTCAGTTCATTTTTGTATTAAGCTGGTGATTGTTCATGCTTCTTATTGTGATTGTATCAACTGTTTTTCCAATTTTCGTCTGTAATATGCCCCTCCCCTCTGTAATGTGCAAACCCTGAGGGTAAAATAAATAATTTAATAATTAATTAATTAATTGTAATTAATTAATTAATTAATTAAATAAATAAATAAATAAATAATTAAATAAATAATTAATTAAATAAATAATTAATTAATTAAATAAATAAATAATTAAATAAATAATTAGATAATTAAATAAATAATTAAATAAATAAATACACACCACCGTACGCATGCTCATATGTACTGATTTCTAATCAAATGAGACAGCAACGAGACATGTGTAATGGAAAGTTCAGATAATATCAAATATGAAAAAACGACAATGCATAGCCAAAAACATTTTTTTCTAATTCCAAGATTAGTCTCATATCCATCAGGCCACCCTCTGTGTCACGTTTAAAAAATCTAATTGTTTTTTTGAAAGATGGATTGAAGGCGTGCTAACACAAGCGCTCCCCAAACTAGCGATCTTCGCCGCTTCAATAATCTCACATGCTGTTTGCGTTGGGCTTCTTCCTATCACCGTGCGCTGTTTATAAAGGGGACTGCACCCATACTTTCTGCAGTGAAAAGCCAGATGCCCCACTCCTCCAGTTCGCGCATTATTTGCGTGTTCACGCAACTTATCATTTACGCACCTTCCCGTTTGGCCGATGTATTTTTTGCCGCACGACAGGGGCAGTTCATACACGATATTGTTCTCACGAAGAACGTACCGTTTCTTGTGATTTGTCCGGCAACTGGGCTTCTCAGAACCACAGTAGCTGGCCTTGCACAAGTTGGACAGCTTGATTGGCGCTGCAAAGATGACGCTTACATTTGCATTATTGCCAATCTTCTTGAGTCTGTGCGAGATATCGTGGATGTACGGTATTGCGCGTTTCTGCTTCACTCGTGCATTTTCCGGTGAAGTAAACTGCTCATCCTGTCGCCCGCGTTTTGCGGTCTTAAGGACACCTTCGGCCACAGCTGTGATGATATGCTGCGGAAAACCGGCCTGTTTCAGGCGATCCACTTGCGCCATAATACTGGACAAACACTTGTGAGGACATGAGCGACGAAGCGCATTCATTAGGGTTGACTTTGCGATGCCCCTCCTAACCAACTTAGAGTGGCTTGATGAAAATCGCAGTAGCGGCTTCTTCGCCCTTGGTTCATATGGCCAGCACACCTGGTGTCCCTCAAAAAACATTCTTATATCGAGGAATCGCAAAGTACCATTCTGTGGCGTTTCAAGCGTAACATTTAGCGGTTATAAACACTAGTTGAAAATATCTAGCACTTCGTGACATCCAGACAAACCTCCCCGCTAGGACTTGGATCGAAAAGCGCAAGGTAGTGTCCGCGTCATGCCACTGTCTCTCGTCCATTTTCGTGCGCTAAAAAACCTCAGTTATGGAATACCAGCACGCCCTAACCTACGCTCTTTCAAGTTACATTTCTAGTACATCGGGCTCTGTTTTGTGTTCTACGTTGCATGCTTCCGTACTCATCACCGTCATCTCATCTTGCAGGGCACGCATGCTCTCGCACTGTGTACGGCTCGACCAGATGCCGCCGGACGTGCAACGCTTCTGCGGGGACCCTGAACCCTCGAGAGGACATGGACGAAGAATTTGCAAGATTCTGAGGTCAGAATGCCTCAGGCAAGCTCGGCTTTACAGGGACTTGCTACATGCAAGAGTGTTCCTTCAGGCAAATCAACCTGCAACAAAAAGGAAGAAGTGGCGAGAGTACTCAACAAGAATTGACGACAAAGTGGAAGCCCTCTGGAGACCTCTGCTCAGGCTGCTACGAGCAAAACAGAATCAACAGAAAAAGAATCAAGGGAACCGGAACAATGTAGTCCACATCGAGGGAGGCATACAATTACCTGGGTATGTGAGAGACACACTGAAGCTGGGACCAAAATTTGCTGTTGAACCTAAACTGTCTGCTCCTGAACTCTTAACCTTGGATAGAGACGTTTCAAAATGCGCTGAGGGAAATGAAGTAGGAATGTGTATCTCAGCAGGGGTGGATGTTGTGTCGCGAGCCAAGCCATCCAAGCCAGACGTGCCCTTAAAACGTGTGAAACATTTCCTTCGCGAAAATAGCTTGGCACTGCTTCCTGCAGATTAAGAAGGTGGTTTTGTGGTCATCCCACATAACTCGTTGAAAAAGAAGGCAGATGAGGCTTTGGATTCCGTTTTTCATAGCAGGAAACATGTCTCACTTGCGAAAGTGAAATCAGAAGCTCAGAAGCTTTGTCAGAAATTAAACCTGAGTAAACTGGTCCGCGAAATCGAAAGCAAAAAAATCTTGGTGCCTGGAAATGTTTTTCTCGATCAAAACTTATAAACCAGAATAGGAAGGAACAGCGCCAACTAAGACGATCACAAGTGGGGAGAACGACACAGGACAACCGCCACCTTCATCTGTCTTTATTCACCGAAAAATCAGCAAATATAAGGAAAATCACAGACATGCGCACAATGACCATAATGCATCATCTGGCAAACCGTTCTAGATAGGACATTTCGCTTTTGAAGAGGGTCACGGAAGTATCACTAACACAGTTTTTTTTCTCTTTCCTTAATATGGAATGCTTCCAAAACCTCATGTGCCTTTGTGTCCCTGCTTCTGCCAAGAATCTTTATCTCTCCGAACCGTGGTTCACACTTCTTGCTGTTCCTTCCTATTCAAGTATGCACCATCTAGCCCAAATGAATGTTGTCCTGAACTTATAAACCAGAATGGCCACTGCGTATTATAGTGTCTGAAGATGGAACTTATTGGCAAAAGTGCGTAGGCCTTTTTCTTCAACGCAAGTTGAAATTGCTAGCAGTGAAGGGGGGGGGATCCTTTTTCTGACCAAGAACTCAGAAGAAGTAATAGGTTTCCTGAAGATGCATGTAGGCAGTAATTTGAAAGCTTTCTCTATAGATGTAAAAGATCTAAATTATTCACTGTCACTTGATGAGTTATTAGTATGTGTTCAAGAGGCTATTGATGCTTACGATGAACTTAAGTTTGTAAACACCATTTGCATATCTACACAGGGTTTTCTTGAACTATTGTCCATGTATCTGCGCTCGACGTTCTCCAAGTGGGATGAAAGTGTTTATCTTCAAAAACAAGGAATTTGCATTGGTTCCTGTATTGCGCCAATATTAAGTAACCTCTATCTTACTCGTGTAAACAGGATACTGGATGCCAAATTAGAAAACTCAAATGTAAAAAAAGGTGTATAGGTACGTTGACGACTACCTTGTGCTTCTCGATCCAAGTCCTAGAGGGGAGGTTTGTCTTGATGTCACGCAAGTGCTAGATCTTTTTAACAAGTGTTTACAACCGCTAAATGTTACGCATGAAACGCCAAAGAATGGTACTTTGCGATTCCTCGACATAAGAATGTTTTTTGAGGGACACCAGGTGTGCTGGCCACATGAACCAACGGCGAACAAGCCGCTACTGCCATTTTCATCGAGCCACTCTAAGTTCGTTAGAAGGGGCATCGCAAAGTCAGCCCTAATGAATGCGCTTCGCCGCTCATGTCCTCACAAGTGTTTGTCCAGTATTATGGCGCAAGTGGATCGCCTGAAACAGGCCGGTTTTCCGCAGCATATCGTCACAGCTGTGGCCGAAGGTCTCCTTAAGACCGCAAAACGCGGGCGACAGGATGAGCCGGAAAATGCGCGAGTGAAGCAGAAATGCGCAATCATACCGTACATTCACGATATCTCGCACAGACTCAAGAAGATTGGCAATAACGCAAATGTAAGCGTCATCTTTTCAGAGCCAATCAAGCTGTCCAACTTGTGCAAGGCCAGCTACTGTGGTTCTGAGAAGTCCAGTTGCCGGACAAATCACAAGGAACGCTACGTTCTTTGTGAGAACAATATCGTGTATGAACTGCCCCTGTCGTGCGGCAAAGATACATCGGCCAAACGGGAAGGTGCGTAAATGATAGGCTGCGTGAACATGCAAATAATGCGCGAACTGGAGAAGCGGGGCATGTGCCTTTTCACTGCAGAAAGTATGGGTGCAGTCCCATTTATAAACAGTGCGGGGTGATAGGAAGAAGCCCAACACAAACAGCACGTGAGATTATTGAAGCGGCGAAGATCGCTAGTTTGGGAAGCGCTTGTGTTAGCGCGCCTTCAGTCGATCTTTCAAAAAAACAATTCGATTTTTTAAACGTGACACAGAGGGTGGCCTTATGGAGATCACTTTTAATCCTGCAATTACAAAAAATGTTTTTGGCTATGCATGGTCGTTTTTTCACCTTCGATATCATTTAAATTTCCATTACACAAGTCTCGTTGCTGTCTCATTTGATTAGAAATCAGTACATATGCGCATGCGTACGGTGGTGTGTATTACGTATATATATGTCTACCGCTTCGTGGAATAAAACAATTGTTGGAAGTTAGCCCTATGTGCGCGTCTTGCCACTGTCTCTCGTCCATTTTCGTGCGCTAAAAACCTTCATTATGGAATATCAACACGCTCTAACCTACGCTCTTTCAAGTTACAGGTTGCTCATAACTGAGTTTTGAATAGCGACGCGTGGACAACTGCTACGGTGTCTTAGTGTGAGAAATAAGATTCTAGAATTCTTTGACTCGCAGCATGCACTTTGCTTTCGATAGGTAGGCTCCTGTCTCACTTCTCGTCAACATAGAAATTACAGCACTGCCATTTGTTGGAGGAGTTGGTAAACTGACTAGGAAAGCACATTTAGCGCCAGCAAACAAGGGCAGAAGGGAAACGCACTGTGGTGCAGTGTGGTGTCGTCTCCCTTCCGTGCTAGTTTGCTGGCGCTAAATATACTTTCCAAGTAGAGATTACCTGTCCGATTATGGGATTTTCACCAGTCTTAGTAATGCCGATTGTCTACCGAACAGGACACTCGAGCATGCACATTTCGCTCGTGCTCACTAGGCAGTGCTTTTTTAATGGTGTAGTGGTGGCGTAGAGGTAGTGTATCCGGCTCGCGTGCAAGAGGACCGTGGTTCGAATCCCGGTGCCGTGCAATTTTCCAACGTAAAAAGAAATCCGCGTGTAGATCAAATTGCACAAACAGGCCTGAAGTGCGGCTTGATCCCGGTGACCAGAACCGGTAACGCACTCTCTTACCAGAGCAGGATTGGCCACCCTGGTGCAGTACTTTGCCACAACCTCCTATATGAATACAACATTCAACCCCCGGCCCTCAGTCCCCAGCAGCTGCGAAGCAACTGACCGCGGCGGCGGTCAGACCTGTAACGCAGCAGAGGGTGCTCAGAATCCCTGGATCCGTACAGGCCGCCATTGGAATCTGAAGCTGGCAACGTTTAACGCTAGAACGTTATCTAGTGAGGGGAGACAAGCAGTTCTATTGGAGGAAGTAGAGGGCAGTAAATGGGATATAATAGGGCTCAGTGAAGTTAGGACAAATTAAGCATATACAGTGCTAAAAAGCGGGCACGTCCTGGCCTACTGGGGCTTAGCGGAAAGGCGAGAACTAGGAGTCGTATTCCTGATTAATAAGAATATAGCTGGTAACATACAGGAATTCTATAGCATTACCGAGAGGGTGGCAAGTGTTGTCGTGAAACTTAATAAGAGGTGCAAACTGAAGGTCGTACAGGTCTACGCCTCTACATCCAGTCATGATGACCAGGAAGTCGAAAGCTTCTATGAAGACGTGGAATCGACGAGGAGTAAAGTCAAAACAAAATAGACTATTCTGATCGACGACTTCAATGCCAACGTAGGCAAGAAGCAGGCTAGAGGCAAGTCAGTAGGGGAATGTGGCCTAGGCACTAGGAATAGCAGGGGAGAGTTATTAGTCGGCTTTGCCGAACACAATAATATGCAGATAATGACAAGGAAATTCAAGGATTCCGACGCGTAGCCTTCCTCGCAATCTTTGGAACAAACTGTTGCATACAGTTAAATATAGTGCTTTTAAATGAAAGCCACAGATCATTCATGCTGGCAGTGTTATCTTTAAGTTGGTCTAGATGAAATGCCAGTGTGTCAATTACAGACGCGCCATCTGCACGAGAAAATTTCGGGTAATACTGAATCTGATCATTTTTACTGCGAGGGGAACATTGCAACGACAATACTACTGCTTGATGATCTGAAATGCCGTCCGTGACCATACATGAGAGATCATGTTGTATGTTTCCACGTACAAAAAATAGATCGAGAACTGCATTTGAGTCATTGTGGGTTCTAGTGAAATCCTTAACTACCTCTAATAAGTCGAAATTAAAAGCAATATCAATAATTACACTATCAATATTTATGGTGTTGCGAGACGTGAATGTGCTCCAGTCGTCATTTGACAGGATAAAATCACCGGTTAAGATTAGTTTATCTGCTTGTTTTACATGGGTTTACATGTATTCTCTTAAGCATTCCAAGTTCGCCACAGGCGAGTTAGGGGGCCTGTCTACGGCACCAAGAATGTATTTGACGTTGTTAATACAAAAGTTGCAGAAGACGCTTTCTACTGCCGAGGTGTCCGGCATTCTTAAAATTTGAAGGGCATGTTTAGAAAGAATGGCTACGCCCCCTCCTCTTCTGTCGCGGTCTTTGAGCATTATTCAGTAGTTTATCGGTACAAATTCGCTATCACATATATCTTCATTTAACCAAGTTTCCGTCGATACGGCAATATCGGGGTCAAGCGCGCGAAGGATGCCTTCAAGCTGTTCTACTTTGTTTACAACGCTGCGGCAGTTGAGGTTTAAGATGGTGAATGGCGATTGGCAACGGTTATCGTGTCATTTGCTCCTTCTTTTTAGCTTACAGCGCTTGTCCTTTTCCACATCCTACACAAACACTTCACCATCTATGCTGCATTTATCAAAAACTAGTTTAACTTTGGAGCCCTGATCACGTTCTTCTTTTGAGCTTTGCCACAATTTTTTTTCTTATCTCCCGAACTTTCAAAGAACAGTCCTCTGTTATAGAAAGTCCTCTTGTCCCTTTAAGCTTATTGCACTCTTTCAGCACTGAACCTTTATCGCGATAGTCCAAGAACTCTGAAATCACAAGGCGGGTTCTTTCTTTTTTCTTTTCTAGCCTGTGACACCTTTCTACGTTATTACTAATAAGTCCAAGCCTTTCCTTGAAACCATCTTTTTTGATACCATTCAAGAGACTGTCGTTTGTCTCCCCGTCTTGTTCACTGAGGCCATACCCGATCAAATTGTTTCTTCTACCTCTGTTTTCTAGTTCATCGACTTTACATAGCAAACTGGAGAAGTTATATTCCAAATCAGTTACTGTTTTCTTGACACTAATAACATCAGTTTGTAATAAACGTAAAGTACTCAGTTGAGCTTCCAGGCTGAGCATGCGCTCTTTTAAGTTAGCGATATCTGTTTCAATTCTACTCTGTTTAGTCAGCACATCATTGATGGAGGCAGTCATGCTACTTATATAAAAGTAGCATGAAAAGTAGCAAAAGTAGATAAAAGTTGCGACAATTCCTTTTCCAGTGGGCCAGGGTTTGACTCAACATCACCACATGCCAAAAGACTCATTTTGAACGGTAACAAAGCTGTCAAAGCACTTTTTAAAGTCGTCAGTCTAATACGTGGTTTGCTGCGTGCGCTCGTTGTTTCATCCTCTGGTAGAGTAGCGGCTTGTAACAGCAGCGACGCGATTCCGTCAAGGCGGCGTGCTACGTTGTAGGAACAGCTGTGTCGCTATCTCCCTGAAACCAAAGCGGGTCCCTCGGAAGGAAGTAGCTGCGCCACTTTCTGAGATAGCGCGCCTGCAACAACGACACGGGAAAAGTATGCTGCAACAAAACGGAGGTTCACAGCTGTATAGTTGGGTTTAGGTTTCAGTACATGTTTAATCACAACTACGAGCGTGACACACTTCCGAAGCACAAAAGGCGCATTCCTTGTACATTTTCTTTTCGCAGGCCAAATACTGCTGCCTGTCAAGTGCACGAGTGAATTGCTGTGCCCGCCTCGCGTGATAGCCTCGCTCAGTGCAATCACAGGCAAGGCTTGGTGTGTCGTCTTCTCTCACGTCCGTGTCGTTTTTTAGTTTCGCGCAATATCATTTAAGCAAGGAAATACGTCGGCCGATGACGGACTGCGCTGATTTATGTCCGGTTTGGTCATGCGTAGGCAGCACGTGATTATTTAAAAAAGAAATCTTTAAAACAGTGACGCGAATCAAATAATGCACGAACTAACTAGTTAAGTTATGCGAAAGGTCCATTGCTCGCATTACAGTGACACGCTTGTGCCATTTCTTAAAGTTTTTTTGCGGAAAACCAAGCGATGCTACAGAACCAGATACGGGAAAATTTATTTGCATAACATTGGCTTCCACAGTTTGGGGACATACAATATTTCTTTTTTCGACCTCTTGCCGTGAATTGCGCTCTTCTCATTATTATGCTAAATAATATTCGACTGGTTGGACCTGCTTTTTAATCCAAGCCGATGCGGCCAGCAGCTAGGAAGCGTGGCTCACCTGCAGATTTACTGCCGGCACAACCACCTACGAGCAATGCTGACCTGCTCGACGTGCAGCTCGTAGGCCGGTATGCGCCGGGCTGCGAGCACCACGCGCGACCCGAACGGCGGCCGGCGGTTCGCCACCTGCGGCGCGTGGACACGTGGTGCGATGCCATCCGTTCAGGAGCCCGGCCGGTTTTATTGCGACGATTGGAAAGATTGCAGTGTGTTAACATACAGAATTAGGCGTCCAAGTCACAAAAGTTGAACATGATAAAGCACACATTACAGCAGTTGCAACAGATCGTGAACAAGCAACAATTACAGGTCTTCACCAAAAATAGCATAATTAGAGAGTTGAATGCGCATCAATGAGAAGCATATAAAAACAATGTAGTGTGATCTCGCCAAACAGCAATAAATTAACAGTACCAATGACATGACGTATACAGCATAATTGGCGAACTCGAATACATGTGCATGACAAGGACATCATAATAGTAATATAATAATAATAATGTACCTTTAATCATGAAAACAAGTGGTACAAACTGCCAAGGCATTAGGAAAAAAGTTGCTACATAAGCAACTTGACTGGCCCTAATAACCAGGAGGTCCAAAAGGCAGCAGACAGCAAGGAGCGAGAAAAAAAAAATGAAAGGAAAGAGGAACAACGAAAATGGAGAAAGGAATAAGTAATGGCATGTAGTACATAGATCCCACTTAAACAATTTGCTTCACACATGAAACAGCTCGGGAAAAACAAACAATAGAGATACATATATACACAAAACTCTTAAAAAGAAAAACATTAGGTACATGGTTAAACCCAATTCTTGGGGCAATGAAATTATACAAGTCTCTGCCAGAACAATTAAACAAGAACCTGATGGAAAGACAATAAAAACTAAATGAAGGCGCACTGAAAGAATGCTTTCGTTATATGAACTAAGTACCAGTATTCAACAGAAGATACAATTCATGTAACCCTTTTAATTGTTACATGAATTCGTGAACTTTAAGCGTTTTTATATTGAATGACATTGTGTCCAGGAGGGCCTAGGGGGAGGGGCGCCCCCTCCTCCCTAGATTAATCGGCACATCCCCCTTCCCCGCTCACGCCACCACTCCTCACAAAAATTCCTAAAGCGCTGCCAAATCAATTTTGAGACTTGACAGCCATTCGGCGGTCAACATTTTTCTGCCTTTTTCACTCCCTTTGGATGGCGGCAGTTATCGGCGTCTGCTGGGATGTGAAGGCCAGTTTTCCCATCGATTCGGAGCCCGCGCGTTAATTCGGGATGCGTTCTGTTATCACGATGTATACAACGGTCACGCGCATCGCTGTTGCTTCTTTAGTTCAACCTTCTTTTTTTCGACTGATCTGGGGACCAGGAAAGAAATTCGGTTCGTAGTCAGCTGGTCTGCATTCTCGTGAAACGAGCTGCGGCCGGAGAAAATGCCAGTTGCGTGTAACTTTTAATTTTACTTCATTATTTCCTCGAGTGGCGGCTCGCCGCGACGCTGGCCGATCCTCGTAACCACATACCCGCGATATGGGTTAGATAAGGTGGAAAATGAAATAACGCGAAACAGGGTCCATCATCAACAAGGGGAGTACGGTAGTGCGATTGAAAGACGGGACAAAAGAAAACACATAGGGACACACGCAGCGCTGTGTGTGTGTCCCTATGTGTCTTCTTTTGTCCCGTCTTTCAATCGCGCAACCGCACTCCCCTTGAAGATGCATTACCAACAAGCCCACATTGCAACCCTCGTGTCCATCATCAAACCCCGCAATAATCGGTAAACACATAAGCAACATGATTGTAATCCGTTACCTTGTCTCGTTTTTTCCTAATTGTACAGAACTTTTCGTGCAACATTGGCAGCTGGAAACGAGAGTGGGAAGGAATTGAGAAATTAGGCGATCTACTAAGGTAAAGAGCAGATCGAGGCAACAGCCAAACAGTTATGAAAGGCGAGAATGAACAAATTTAACCGTTGTTTGTGAAAATATTTATGGATCAACATCTGCCTATTTAAAAAGGAAGTAGAGAAAACGGCGCTGGAAGTGGAGAGCAATTCTGCGTATATTAAATGACGCTTATGCAGTTATCAATCTAGCCGCCTGACGTAGCCACTTCTGTGCTGTGCTTATGTAGGTGTTTTTGTAAACTTCCGCGGTGGGCGCAGTGCGTTTAGAACCGCAGCGTCCTGCGCTCTACGCGGGTATACGGGACTGCAGCGGCCACGCATCGTTACGCAACTGCCCAAATAACAATGCGAGTCGGTTTTGGCACTTTAGAGTAGGCTTTCGTTCGGGCCAACCTTCGACTCGGCTTATTCAAATACATGTAAAACGCAAAAACATTTTCTTTAGATAACCCGTGAACCGACCTTAATGAAATTTGTTGCATTTGAGACAGAAAGCTAAATTCTAGTGACTGTTGAAAGCGGAATTTCGATTTATGTCCTGAATTTTCTTAAAAGGATTACCAAAAAATTCGAAAGTTCGAAAAATATAAAACACGAAGTTTACACATTCATAGCTTTGCCTCAAGAACAGATATCGCGGTTATGTAAAAGGCATCCGTTAGACCAATGAAAGCGGACAAATGTGATATGTCATTCTATATCTTACGTGCATTTATTACGTTGTTTTCAAGGGTTCTGCAAAAGCTGCAGTTCCATATTACTAATTTTTTTTCTAGAATCATGTGTGACATATCAATTTTGTCCGCTTTAGATGTACTATTAGACGCAATCCACAGAATTGTATTATCATTTTGAGTTACTGAGTTACAGAGCTGTACACTTCATAGTGTCATTTCCTCAGAAGTTTCGATTTTGGTTAGCTTTTAATAAAAATTGACGACTTAATTCGAAAATTTGAAACAAACAGTCACTAGGTTTTAAGTTTTTCTTTTAAATGCAACAAACCTGGTGAAATTTGCTGCAGTGGATGCAGAGAAAAACGAATTCTTCTTTTACATGTATTTAGATAGGAGCACCCGAGCTAAAGCTTCCTCTTAACTTGGTAGAGCACTAAACAAGGGATAAAAAAAATTGATTATGGAGTTTTACGTGCCAAAACGACTTTCTGATTATGAGGCACGTCGTAGTGGGGGACTCTGGAAATTTCGACCACCTGGGGTTCTTTAACAGGCACCTAAATGTAAGTGCACGGGTGTTTTTGCATTTCGCCCCCATCAAAATGCGGCCGCCGTGGGCGGGATTCGATCCCGTGACCTCGTGCTTAGCAGCCCAATACCATAGCGACTAAGAAACCACGGCGGGTGGGTCCAAAAGAACTGTCATTGTTCCGCAAATATATATTCCTCTACAATTCTTCTCGAGTTAATTCAAAAAATGCTACTAGAAATCTTTATTGTACGCTTTCGCTTGTTTACTTGTTCTTGGCAGTGTTCTTCTTGCGCTTCTTTCCTGCGCGAGTCCATTTGATGTGGTTCCTTGTTTGTCAAGTAAAGGATAGGTGTATCTCACGGGCGTACCTCACTTATTTCATTTTTATTTTGCGGATTTACACGTCTTTATAGCTAATGGTAGGCATTATTAACATTTCTACTAGTAAAGGTGCCCCCCTCCCCTCCTTTGCATAAAATAGTTGCCTTGTGCTGCCCCCCCCCAAAAAAAAAATCCTGAGTACGTGCCTGATTGTGTCCCAGAATGTCTCCAGATTTCATAGCCGCAGCACCCCATCCAATCTCTGGTCGCTTTTGACAGGGTTTTATTTCTTTTTCAATTGCAAGTAGGACCTAGGCCTTACTTTTGTATTTCATCTGATGACGATCGAAAAAAAAAAGACAGGTAAACGCCTTGCTTCAGATTTATTTACGTTCAAGACGTTTTAGCTTTTAGCATGAGTAAGAAATTCAGCACTGCTTCGCTTGCCCTGCTTCCTTTGTGCTTCTGGAACCTGTTCGTTTCTGTCCAGGGGCATCGTCGCTTGTGCTTGTTACCACTTCTTTTTTTCTCGCGCTACACTGAGGAAATGGACAGACAGAGAGACAAAAAGGGAAGGAAAGACAGGGAGGTTGGCCAGTGTGAACGCCGGCTGGTTACCCTGTGCTGGGGAAAGTGGTAAAGGGAATAAAAGGAGAAAGAATAGAGAAAGATCGAGAAAAATTCACGCAGTAACGCGATGCTACGGGCAACAACAGCCAAAGGCGGCTGCATAATTCACAGGCCCTTAAAAACATCAGCGAAGCCCTTAATGGCTTGAGTGCCGAAGCCCGCCTGGACCAGTGTCGCAGAACTTTCTATTCTGTGAAGGGGCGATTGTGCAGCTTTTCGAGCGCGGTCACGAGCACAAGAAAAGTGCTCGTGGCAAATTGTAACGTGGACAGTCACAGAGGAGGTGCGCAATCGTCTCCTCGTAGCCGCAGGTGTCGCAAACAGGGCTGTCGGACATTCCAATGCGGAAGGAACAGGAGTTCGCGAATGCCACGCTAAGCCATAGGCAGCACAGAAGTGTTGTTTCCGCTCGTGGTAACGCTGGTGGAAGACGGAGTTGCAGACGTGTATACAATCTGCGGAGATGTGCGTTTGTGAATTCACTGGTGTTCCAAAGAGTTTGCATAAGCTCGCGTGCGAGGGAGCAAAGACTTGTGGCGGCATCTGTTCTTGACGTTGGTACGGGTATAATATGGGCACCATCGTGGACCGACTGGGCAGCGTCATCCACACTGTGACTTCCCAAAATTGGGCAATCACTCGGTATCCATTGGTAGATGTTGTGCCCCTTGTCGATTGCTTGATGGTGGAGTAGTCGGATGTCTGCGACTAATTGCACATTAGGTCCGTGGTTGAAAGGGGACAGCAGACACCGGAGAGCTGCCTCCTAATCACAAAAGATTGACCATGAATGTGGTGATTTGGGACCAATAAACTCCAGAGCAGCACAGATAACTGCGAATTCTGCAGCTGTCGATGATGTAACGTGAGACGTCCTGAATTTGATGGTGACAGATTGAGCGGGAATTACCACTACACCAGCTGAACATTTAGAGGACACAGAACCGTCCATATAAACGTGGGTGTGTTCGTTGTGCTTGCCATGTAGGAATGAAAGCACGGTTTGTTTGAGGGCGAAAGATGACATCTCCGTTTTCTTTTTGATGCGGCAATGACATGAAGGGCCTGGAGTGGATGTAGGCATCACAGCGCGGTAGAGATGGTCGTGCTGCAGGTGTGAAGTATGACGGTAAAGTTCCATGGTTGGCTTCAATTATTCTACTAAACGCTGAACGAGGTCGAGCGGCAGGAAGGGAGGCGAGATGATGCGATGGAAGTCGGCCGAAGTGCTTGATGTGCATTCGTAAAAAGTCGGCATGAATATAATGTATTGATGGGGTAGTCATGCGCGATGACTATTGTTGCTACTGTGGACGCACACCTGGTAAGCTTGCAATGACTGGAAGCTCGGAGTTTGGTCTTACCGGTCCCACCCAGTACAGGTAAACTGTAGCGTAGGAGACCAAGAAACAGTGCGTTATAGAGTTGGAGCATCGCGCTCACAGACGCACCCCATGACTTTCCTGCAAGAAACCTGAGCACGTGCGTTATCATGACTAGTTTCCTTTTTAGGAAGGAGACATGAGGACTCGAGGAGAAGTCTTGAGCTATTATCACTCCTAGAAAGCGGTGCGTCTTCTCGTAGGCACTAGTCTGTTCATTATTTCTAACAGCCTACGGTTTCATTGGTTTGCGAGTGAAAGCGACCGTAGAGCACTTCTCGGAGGACACCTCCAGACCTCCAGATAACTTGATGTTAGTGTGGCCGCTTTTTGGAGTCTGGCGCGCACCTGTGGACGCGTCGCTCCTGATGACCAAATGCATATATCATCTGCATATATCAACACATGGACGGATTGTGGAAAGGTATGAACCAGGTCGATGAGCACGAGGATAAATAGAGTGGGGCTTAAGACTCCGGCTTGTGGTACGCCACACTAGGTGTTGTGTTGCGACCACGCACCATCCTCTGTTTGCACAAAGAATGACCTGTCCTTCAAGTAGCTGAATATCCATCGAAACACAAGGCCACCTAGGCCGGCATCGCCCAAGGCGTCCAGAATGGCTCGATGGGTTATGTTGTCATAAGCGCCTTTAACGTCCAGGAACATCGTCGCTCACAGTCTCCTTAGGATTTTTTCGTGCTGAACAGACGAGACAAGATCTATGATGGGGTCTACAGAAGAGCGTCTGTGTCGGAAGCCTGCCATAGCGTCAGGGTATATCTTGTAGTGTTCTAGCTACCACTATAGACGCGTCAGCACCATCCTCTCCATCACCTTTCCTAGACAAATGGCCAGAGCAATGGGACGATAAGACGCCACGTCTAGGGGTGATTCACCAAGTTTGAGCAGAGACTTCCATGCAGCAGGAACCACTGCTTCACGCCATAAATTGTTGTTCACCTCTAGAAGAGCATGCCGGGCTGTTCGATCGAGGTTGCCAAGAGGTGCGTATGTCAACCGGTCAGGCCCAGGCGATGAGGAACGTCTGCAACGCCGCTTGGAACTCCTCGATGGAAAACAGATTGTCCATACGAGAATCCAGCGAGATTGGAACGTCCAAGGGGGTCATGTATGGGAACGAGGACGGTAGACAAGCAACCTTCAAACAGAAATCCTCCGCTACGTCGATCTCTCGACGACCGTGACAGAGAGCCAGAGATTTGAAGGGGTAGCGTTGTTACCCCATATCCATATATATACCATATCTCCTAGTATATAAGCGCGTTCTTTAACAATATTAAACAGTTGGTAGTTTGCGCTGCGTCCGTCCACGTCCTGTCCTTCCTTAATATCGTGTTTGTAAAACTGAGCGCAATATAACCATGGATGTTCGAAGACCGCGCACCGTTCTCCACGTATGTGATAAGGGTTTATGTGGATCAACGGAATCACAAAATGACTTCCATCTTAGCGACTGCAGGGAGTTGATCCGACGCTGGATCTTCTTCTGTATGCGTCTCGCCTCCCTTAGGTCGTAGATGGACTTGGTGCGCCTGTACCTTGCTTTCGCGCGACGGCGAATTGCTCGAAGCCGCTCCAATTCTGCTTCGAATTCAGAAAATTTAGGAATAGGCCTAGAAACTCTTGTGGCCTCTCGAGCAGTATCGTTAATGAGCTCCTCAATGTTGCCAGGTGGACAGTGCTGGATCTTCTGGCAATTCTTCTCCTTGAGCAACGTATATTTAGGCCAGTCTATGCTTTGAAGAACTGTGGTAGAGTTTGAATTGCGTATGCCGTCGATTTTACCATATGTTGGGACGTGGCCACTACCATGCGCTTCATTGTCCGGAAACCATTTCACACTGGCACTGAGTCATGTTGAAACAAAAATTAAGTCCAGCCAGCTGCTCCATGGCAATCCCCGCAGAAAGGTGGGACTGCCATCATTTAGGCAGCAGAGTTCATCGTCCGACGCGAAGGATAGTACACGTCTTCCTCGACAATCCATCTTCAAGCTTCCCCATAGCGGGTGATGCGCATTGAAATCACCAGTAAGAATCCAAGTCCAATTGTCGCTTTTTAAACTGCGCTTGTCTTGTGCTGTCAAATCGACTCAAAGGTGAAATGTAGGCACCTACGGGCGTGAATGAAACGTTCTTGCATTTTATAGTCAAACATACGTAGTGACGGCGTCATCAGGTGCCACTGGGTGTAAAACATATAGATAAGTGAAACTGCACCCGATGTAAACGATGACTTTGCTGCGGTCGCTACCGGTGGCAGACATGAAAGCTTCATATCCTGATAGGCGGATGGCGCTCTTAATGTTTGGCTCACAAATGGCAATGATTGGAAATTTGTGCTTAACAACAAACGGACGAAAGTCCAAAATGCGGGATTTAAGGCCTCTGGTATTCCACTGGAAGATGAACGTTTCCTTGACTTCTTTAAGGAAGGAGTGCTGAGGAGCAGCCATGTTGCTTCTCAAGACTGGACAGTGCCGAATTCAGGGCATTCAGTATTTGAAGACAACTCGAGCCGCCGGAGTGCCTGTGGCAGTCAGTACCACTCATAGCGTGTTCGTAAGGGCCTGTGTCATGGTGACGACTTGTTTGCCGTCGTCTGGGCTGCTGTCAGAAAGTGGAGCATAATTTGGTGAGCGTGCTACATCTTGCCGCTCCACGGGTTGGTCTAGCCGTGGCAACGGCGGCCACTCCTCGTATGATGCAACAATACTGGAGACTTTCTGCTGAGAAATCTCCTTCCTAGTATTGCTAGTTGTCTACGGAAGTTTGTGGACTGTCAGTGGACACGGTGCGTCCTTAGCAATAGCAGTGCGTTTCCTAGACCTCCGGCGATGTGAACGCCGACGTCGCACCTTAGCGGCAGCCTCCCTCTGCGACGAACCATCCCTGACCATTTGCCTCAAGACTTTAAGCTCATTTTTCACATGTGGGCAATTCTTTGAACATGCATCGTGAGAGCCTTGACAATTGGCGCACTTCTG
Source organism: Dermacentor variabilis (assembly GCF_050947875.1). Taxonomy (NCBI): domain Eukaryota; kingdom Metazoa; phylum Arthropoda; class Arachnida; order Ixodida; family Ixodidae; genus Dermacentor; species Dermacentor variabilis. Next base: position 241,468,901 of record NC_134570.1, read on the forward strand.
GTTTTCTGCACGACAGGCGTCGGAGCTGTGCGACCCAGAGCGTCGTGAGCACAAGGCAGCATTTGTGCAAACCACACTAACGTGCTCCATCTTTTGACACTTCCGACACTGAAGCGGCTTTGGCAGAAAAGGCCGTACTACGTGTCGGAAGTGCCCGACCTTGACGTGTGACGGTAGGCTATCTCCTTTCAAAGTTAGCATCACACAGTGCGAATTCCCCAGGCGACGGGCTTGCAATATGTCAACTCCCTCTGTCACTCGCTTAATGAGTATGTGCAGGTCAGCATCGCTTATGGAATTATCTACGTCATACATCACACCAGCCGTAGAGCCATGATCGTCTTGTTTATAGCAGCGTACGTTGACGCTATCCAGGACCTTAAGGTTACTTGCTGTGGTTGCTGTACTTGCTGACCTTGCTGCGGTTTGTAACATCTATAGCAAGAATGTTCTTTCGGGTGTTGATTCTTACGTACTTGATCTGATCCGGAACAAGGGCCTCAAGCGACACCGATGTGGCTTGGCGGTTGAGCCGGTTTAGATTGTCGCTAGCAGCCACAGACACAAATAAAATTCTGCGGTCCGGTGACTTTCGCGTTGGGTCCACAGTTGTCTTACTTGTGGAAGGAGACGTCCTGACGAGTGTTCCCTTTGCTTTGTGCATTGGTACGGGCACGAAGTCGTGCACTGTCATTCTAGGTTTCATCACTGGCCGCTGAATAGATCACAGTATCCTCGCTCTCGGTGTCGTTCGGGCGACGAGACCGCTTTCTCGGAGCGGCCGCTGTTTACGTGGAAGAACCCGGCACCCTTCCGACTGAAAACACGTCCATCTCCGCAGTTAAGGGAGCGGCGTCTCCCCCAAAGTAGCTTGAAATTCGCAGAGACAAAAAATCTCTCATCTCTACAATCAAAGTTGCAGCTGCATACGCCTGAACGCAACCACACGATCACGATCTTATGTAGCATTGCTGTACATGCCCGTATGCAACTCAAATCCACCGCCCGTGCAATGTTCTTTTCTCTGTAGAACAGCAGCAGTGCGAGATCGCACGGGCATTGTGAAACAACGTATAACGCTGTGTCCACCTCCCCGGTACCTGTCCGGCTAGCAAGCATTGTGAGGGAGCAGTTTGTTCGCGGTAAGTGCAATCTCTTTTTTTCCTTCTTTCTTTTTAACGTGGCACACAAGGAGATGTTGGCACCAACATATAGTGCCGGCTGCACCTTTTCACATCATCATCATCATCATCATCATCAGCCTGGTTACGCCCACTGCAAGGCAAAGGCCTCTCCCATATTTCTCCAACAACCCCGGTCATGTACTAATTGTGGCCATGCCGTCCCTGCAAACTTCTTAATCTCATCCGCCCACCTAACTTTCTGCCGCCCCCTGCTACGCTTCCCTTCCCTTGGGATCCAGTCCGTAACCCTTAATGACCATCGGTTATCTTCCCTCCTCATTACATGTCCTGCTCATGCCCATTTCTTTTTCTTGATTTCAACTAAGATGTCATTAACTCGCGTTTGTTCCCTCACCCAATCTGCTCTTTTCTTATCGCTTAACGTTACACCTATCATTCTTCTTTCCATAGCTCGTTGTGTCGTCCTCAATGTGAGCAGAACCCTTTTCGTAAGCCTCCAGGTTTCTGCCCCGTAGGTAAGTACTGGTAAGACACAGCTATTATATACTTTTTCTCTTGAGGGATAACGGCAACCTGCTGTTCATGATTTGGGAATGCCTGCCAAACGCACTCCAGCCCATTCTTATTCTTCTGATTATTTCCGTCTCATGATCCGGATCCGCCGTCACTACCTGCCCTAAGTAGATGTATTCCCTTACGACTTCCAGTGCCTCGCTGCCTATTGTAAATTGCTGTTCTCTCCCGAGACTGTTAAGCATTACTTTAGTTTTCTGCATATTAATTTTTAGACTCACCCTTCTGCTTTGCCTCTCCAGGTCAGTGAGCATGCATTGCAATTGGTCCCCTGAGTTACTAAGCAAATATCATCAGCGAATAGCAAGTTACTAAGGTATTCTCCATTAACTTTTATCCCCAATTCTTCCCAATCCAGGTCTCTGAATACCTCCTGTAAACACGCTGTGAATAGCATTGGAGATATCGTATCTCCCTGCCTGACGCCTTTCTTTATAGGGATTTTGTTGCTTGCTTTATGGAGGACTACGGTGGCTGTGGAGCCGCTATAGATATCTTCCAGTATTTTTACATATGGCTCATCTACACCCTGATTCCGTAATGCCTCCATGACTGCTGAGGTTTCGACTGAATCAAACGCTTTCTCGTAATCAATGAATGCTATATATAACACATTTCTCTATCACTTGATTGATAGTGTGAATATGGTCTATTGTTGAGTAGCCTTTACGGAATCCTGCCTGGTCCTTTGGTTGACAGAAGTCTAAGGTGTTCCTGATTCTATTTGCAATTACCTTAGTAAATACTTTGTAGGCAACAGACAGTAAGCTGATCGGTCTATAATTTTTCAAGTCTTTGGCGTTACCTTTCTTATGGATTAGGATTACGTAACCTTTTCACATAGGTTACATAAAAATTAATTATCACATGTTATAACAACTACAACGCACAATTAACATAACATCAGAAAGGTAAATAAAATACATTATAAGATGACGCATTATAATTTGACTCGTTATAAGTCTACAGATTTTGTGTAAAGATACACAAAACATTAGTGCGTGGTAAAATGGCACATTAGAAATGTTCCGACAAACAGGGGCAACGATGATATAGAAAACGTCACATAAGAGATCGTGAGGCTTATGGCGCGTGAAAAAGACAAGGACGAAAGGGAGACGTGACACACAAAGGCGCTGTGTGTGCCACGTCTCCCTTTCGTCCTTGTCTTTTTCAAGCGCTATAAGCCTCACGATGTCGTACCAACAAGCCCAAATCACTACTTTACACATAAGAGAAAAATTAACACAGTATGTGTATATACGCTGCGCACAGTTTTATTTTCACCAGGCGAAAATTCCGTTTATGCTTTATCGTAGTATTTTGCCGAGATATGAGCGGCCTCCAAAAACTCTTTAACAGTAGTTAGTACGCGCTTACGGTGAGTACCTGGTGGCCACGGTCCCAGCATCTTGTTTAGGCTCGTTATTCTTTGATCGAGTCTCATAGAATTTGTCTCCGGTAGGTTTGTTGGCTCAAAGTATTTCGTTGGGCCACGGTCGGCTACAATGTGGGCTCGTTGGTGCATGCATGTGGAAAAGTCCATTGTAGCACAATGGTGCAAGGAGACGAGGAGGCACGATGCGCATCGCTGCCAGGTGTGCTGCTATGCCAAGTGTGTACGCAATATATCGTGTCTGTATGTTTGCATGCGTATTATTATGTGCTATAAGAACTGCATTGAGTTCATAATCGAGTCCATATTCTGCGTCGTATGTCGGTGCTTTGTGAACCGTCAGGCTTTGTTCGGCTTCAGTTGTGAATATTGTATTGATTCCGTTCGTAAAAAAAAAATAAACTAAAATTGGATATTGATATCGATCACAACACGCGTGCAGTCATACTTCCGACGACAGCCGCTATAGTTCGCTCTTACATACCAGCTCCAGTTCTCGGGGATTCGCATTGGCCAGCTTGTCCAGGCTAGTGACACCAGCGCGGACCAGGCTGCTGGACAGCGCCGGACCTGCCAAATGCGGGAGACAATGTATGAAGCTAATTGACAGTCGTGAAAATCATGTTAAACCAAACAGCACCACATACTATTGCCTAGAAGGATGTCAATCATTTTTCTATAGTAAAGTTCAGGCGAAAGAAAATAGAAAATAATAGAGAGTTTTAGAAAAGGGGCCCGAAATGTTTTGGGGCCCCAAAGAAATAGCGTCGAAGCCACTACGCATGCGCGAGACGCAAACTACGTTTGGGTTTTGCGTTGGGAACGCTATTTCACCTATTTAGCGGAAGGCCAAATAGCGGCCCCAAAAACTTTGCGTCAGCAAACATGGCGGCACCCATCGAAGCGACGGCTCTAACTTAGCACCAAACTGGGTTCGATTCGTGGTAACGCGCGAATTCCGCAAGCTAGGAGAAGTGACGGCAGTTATCGCTTTCTCTCAACTAGCGTGTGTTATGAAGATTGATTCATTAGACGGTGCTGATACCGAATTCGATTGTGGATTTTATGGCTCGCAGGCCTAACACGGCTAAGCTTGACTGGTGAAGGTACGTAAAGTTGGTTTGCTCAAAGCTAAGCGCAACTAATTGTTTGCTGCTTACAGAATAACCTCTAAATTGTAATAAAACGCGAATACACGCAAGTCAAGATTACTATTCCTATCATAAAATGGTATAGTTTATTTAATTATTTGTAATAGTTTTTCTTTGACGCCGTAGTGTCAGCGCAAGACGCTATCCGCAAACGCAAAACCCTATTCTAAAGCTCTTAACTCCTGCGTGCCCCAACGATAACACCCGCAAAGCTCTTTGGGGCCCCAAACTAGGGCCCCTATTCTAAAGCTCTCTAATATGCCATATGGGGGTTACCATGTCCGTAGCAAGCAAAGGCAAACTCGGCTTGTTTTGAACGTCGTGGAATATTCGGGATGATTTCTGCTGTTGTTTATAAATTGCTTCGCATTTCGGCTACATTGTGATGTGTTACGCTTTAGTCGATTCTGCTGGATCCCTTAATGGCTGCCACAATGTCCCGGGCGTTTTCGTCATCATCAGCCTATTTACACCTACTGCAGGACGACGACCATTGAACTCCAATTACATGCACGCGGTATGCAAGCGATGACTCTGCGACACTTCCATCTCGACTTCATGAAATAATAGACCAGGTCGTTAATGGAAAATTCGGCAATAACGGTCAACTGGTGAGCTAATCCAGCTAACCTTTTCAAACGAGTCGTTGCCAACAGGAACAGCCGAAAGATGGAATGACCCTTTATTGGTAACTATTGATTAGGATTAACGAGACGAGGCGACACAGGCGATATCACAGGCGCAGTAGTGCAGAAATTGGAATGAATATTGGTGGCCAACAGGCATTTTTTAACGCGGACACGAAGCACGGTTTACGCGAGCGTCTTTCAGTCACTCCAGTATCGGAACATGGCCGCCTTGGGCGGGAACTTAATCCGAATCCTCGCCGTGCCCACGCCATAATCAGCGACCCACTGCAGTGGAGTAATTGTCATTAGTTCAGGCTAAGTCGGCCCGCACACTTTCCGGGCACATCATAATACGCCTAGCCACTGTTGTCGAAAATGCTGGAGACATCGCAATCCCAGATTAACCGACAGCTATCTGCCGGTAAGAAATCTTGCGGGCCTACAATTAGCGCTCTTGCGAGATTTTCGCTGCTTGCAGCCTGTAGCTCAGTGGCCCTCGCTTCTCCTGCCGTGAGGAGCTTGTTTTCGATACGCCATGCGCATAATTCGAATCCTGTATACTTACGCTGCAGCACGCTAGCACGAGCACCTACCCCACGGCGCTGTTTCATTACACTCACCTGAACGCCACGTTCGCTCTAATACTTCGGGGGGAGCTGTTCCAACGATACGAAAACGCCAGGTTTTCGGATGCGGAAATTCGTTTAATAAGAGATAACTGAAGTGTTTGGGAAGCTATGCACCATTGATGTGTACCCAAAGGTCTGGCGCTTCACTGTCCTCTTTTTTCTGTCCCTTCTCGCGAAGTGTATTTTGCGCCACATTCAAGTATACCTAGGAAATCTTGACCCCAATCTGCCCAAGCAGAAGAGCTTCTGAAACTTTGCTAAATTCAGCCAATTTGTTCTCAACTTGGCAGCCTCATTAATTGTGGGCAATATTTTGTGCTCACAAAGGTTCGAGCAAGCGGATTGCCCCGTCACGAGAACGTTCTGCGAGGGTTGCTTTCTCCCGTGGATGTATCAGTCAACACCCTGGGCCTCCGGATAGCGCGTTTTCAGCTATATGAAACACCGGAAAACGCTATAGAACGGTGACTGGCTACGGGTGACTATGTATTTCCAGTCCCGAAAAATGGACTTGATCGTTGGTCTCACTGCAACGTATCGTGCATGCATTCCGTATTCCAGCAGTTTAAATCACACGCAGCCGTCCTCGATAATATGCCAACGCGACGATGGCGTTCGTGAGCTATTTTAATAACTGGAGTAAATGCAAACCTTGAACTTTGCAATGTGCGCAGTACTTATTTTTTTCTTTCTTTCTCTGATTTTGTACTCAGACGCGATACGGTACAATAATGTTTCTGCATGTTGCAACGCTAGTTGGACAAAACGGGCGGAAATAGAAGAACGATATGACAAGAAAATGGAGACTGCGTAATGCGAGTAAGAGAGATTAGACAACTTGCAATTTATTCTCATTTAGCGACATGCGTTACAAGTCGACAGTTAGACAACATATTGCCTGGTCGGCAAGTGAATTCATATTTTAGAAAGCCATAATAGATAACGTTACTCAATACGATGACGTCAAAGGATGAAGAAATACGTTTCGGTTTTCACACGGAACCGTTGTTCAGTCTGAAAGATTCCGCGCGAAATTAGGAAACCCTACTTTTCAATCCTCGAGCTCTACAGTTGGCGCTAAGTTTTAGATACTTCACTGGCGTGAGGTCTCTTCAATTTGTCCACCCGGACTGTCCGACGTGTTGCTTTGAGCCAATGAGCGTTGGTGTACGCCGCGCGTCGGGCAGTCCGGAACGACAAATGTAAGACGCCTACGGCGCGTGCTACGATTTGGGCTCACTTGGCGTGGGGCGGCGTGCGCATCTGTGCAAGCATCAAAGGGACCAGGAGGAAGCGTGACGTCCGACAGGTAGCCTCCGGAGCCCATGCCTAGACGCCTTTACACGTGGCAAACAGGCCCTGCACGTTCACCGGACCTTTCGGGACATTGTTGGGTTCGTGGTAGTTACGCCCTCGTCACGATAGACTCTCGCCACGTTGTCACTGTCGGCTCCCACAGCCTCCTAGAAATTTCCGCTTGGCAATCACGTTGCCTTTTTAGCACAATTCTTCTACGACCACGGTTCAGAAGAGTCAGGCGACGCTCCCCGCCATTTTCCTTCCTCCCTGCTCCACGGAGGAAGTGTTGCGCGCGCCGCTCACCGATGTGCTCGACCTGGCGGGCCACGTGCGGCGAGTCCTCCCACAGGCGGGCCTGCAGGCACTTGTGCAGGGTGATCGCGTGCAGCAGCGCCGAGAAGCCACACGCGGGACTGCGGAGCACCAGCAACGACACCAGCGCTGCCAAACAACACGAATTAGTGGTGCCGAACAGTCTGTCTCGAGCAGCGTTATTGAAAAACAACGCGCCCTTGCTGCTTAGATGGCTGCGCAGCTTTTGCTCGGTTCAAATCCTCTTCTGGAAGCAGAGCAGAATGCACTGTTTTCACATGAGGCGATGCATGCTTCAGTGTTGCAGCGATTATGTCGCACCAAAATAAACGAACACTTGGTTACGAGCGTATAGGAAAACGAGCATTTCGTGCTAAACAACTGCGCAGCCATTATGTCTGAACAGGTAGCGGACGTCCTTTTTCCGACAGTTTTCGAGCCGTCGCAGCGAGCTATGGCCGTACAGTGGAGGCGCCTCGAGGAAACCTGCGGGTGCGGTGGCCTTCTTCAGAAAGGTTCCCCGCGTTTGCTTACGGCACGAAAATATGAGGCACGGCTGCTCCTCCGGTAATGAAATCTTACGCATGCGGGTTGAACAGTATTCTCACAGTTAGCCGTAGGCTCGACGCGATCGAGCGAGGGCTGAACTAGAGATGTCGCTGGCGCCAATGCTTCGACAAGTGCCTTCGTCGGGCCGAAGACTACTCAGTTTGCCGAAACATCGTGCGGCATCTCTTATCCGAGTAAGACTGCCGAGCCATTTAAGCATCATTGGTACGACGTCGTCAAACTCTTACAAACACCGCGCGCTGTGAAACGGCGTCGCAAAGCGATCGTTAAAGACTTGTCAGGAGCTGAGACGGCCGTCCATACGGAAAGGAACAGCACCGGCAAGACGGTATCTGGAAAGAAAATTATAGAAAGACCCGTAATAAATGTATAGCATGCGTTCTTTCAAACACTGCATTAACGCTACTTCAAGAGCCATTGAAGGGAATTTGTTAGCAATATTGATAGAGTCTACTTAAAGGGACAGACAACCAATTTTAAGGACCTTGTTTTTTTATGGTGGGCGCCAAGCTTAAGCTCGGTAGTGTTTACACCTGCAGCGGCTACTTCCAAAAGCGCATCGATATTTTGTAAGCAGAATTTTTCAATCTGAACAGCCTCTAAAGAAAGTAAAAAAAAAGTCCCTCCTCCCGCAACGCTGAGAAGTGAGAGCGATCTCGATGCCTCGCAAATTGTGAAAGCCGGCCGTCATTCCGTTTTCCCAGGAGTGACTGCAGCTGCGGTGAACCACCCACCATTTCGACCTTTTCAACTACTTTTCAAGATGGAAAGTTGGTGCAATAACTTTGCGTTGTTGTACACACATTTCTTATATTTGCGCCGCGTTTTTCCTCAAGTACACGGCTTTGTCATGGCTGGCTGGCCCCCGTTGTCGTTGTTCTGTCGATAGACGAGCCAGGCCAACACATCGAAAACGAAGGCGAAGGCAGCGCCACTTTTATTTAAATTATGGGGTTTTACGTTCCCAAACCACTTTCTGATTATGAGGCACGCCGTAGGGGAGGACTCCGGAAATTTCGACCACCTGGGGTTCTTTAACGTGCACCTAAAGCTAAGTACACGGTGTTTTCGCATTTCGCCCCCATCGAAATGCGGCCGCCGTGGCCGGGATTCGATGCCGTGACCTCGTGCTCAGCAGCCCAACACCATAGCCACTGAGCAAGCACGGCGGGTGAGCGCTTTTCTGCTCCCCACAAACGAAGGCTTATCAGTACATTGTAAGTCAGGAAAAACTTATAATAATAAAAAAAGTATACTGCATTTCAATACTGATAAAAAGACCAGGAACCGCGTACGCCAGTGGAAGGTCACGTGGTGGACCTCTTATGCAGCTTCGTGTTTTTGCCGCGTGGGGCGCCAAAGGTCATTTTTCGCGACATTTAGTGATGAATTAAAGATATAAATCCACGTTTAATGAGAAAACATGGTTGGTTTTAGCCACTACGATAGAGAATCGTTCTATCAGCGGGGTTATCTCGATTCACGTTCTAACGAGCAGCATAAGTATACCGCTCTCACAGTGCGGGAATACTTTCACTGAATCCATATTTTGGTTCAGCTTTGCTTGGTTTAGGGTGCATTGCAATGCGTACGAGAGAGCCCCGAAACACAGGATGTCATACTGATGTCACGGCTGCGGGGACTCGGTCGCTGAGAGAGAGATAACCTTAGCTTTCATATTCAAAGAGAAGCTTCCTTTCCGAGCTCTCCCGGCCATTGTTGAGTGTGGCTGCTGCTGGTGTCTGGCGTGATAGGTCAAACTGATAAAAATTTGCACATCCAAAGCGAAATCTATGTGAAGCCGCGGTTAATTAGATGCTATGTAAGCCTGCCAATGCTCTGCACCGCGCTTTGCACCCTAGCGATCACGTGCTCGCATGCCAGGCAAGACGTGGAGGCTCCCGCCACGCGACCCATGCGAACGTGGACTGCAGTCTCCAGCCCACTTTAGCCCGTGTGCGCGCCAGTTCCCACTAGGACAGAGATGCGGCTGAAGCGAGTGAACCTTTCTTTCGCTGCCGCACTTCTCTCTCCCCCGCACCTCCTCTCACCATTCCTCCCTTGACATTCCCGCGTCCTCGTGACATTTCGCTGCTCCGGCGTCTCACAGTGTGCTTGCAGGCTCACCGTGATGGCTTAATTAGCGGCTATGCGGGAGGCCGCATTTCGATGGCGGGGAAATGCAGGGACGCCCGTGCACCACGTGCACGCTGCCCCAGGTGTTCAAAACTAGTGCCTCCCACTACGGTGCGCCTCGTAATCAAATCACGGTTTCTGCACGTAAGGCCTATAGCTTAACCAGTTTGTTAACTGCTGCTAAAATTTCGGCGTAGCTGGAGATTGGTGCACAGTGCGTCAGCAGTGCATGGGATTACGACCTACACAAGATGACGACTTGTAGGTATTGCATTTAATTTACCCTTTCAGGAACGCTTCGCTTGACACAAATTGCAACATGCCCGTTGAATCTGCACGACGTTTTTTTCTTAATAATCAGAACATTTATATACAAACGCCAATAACATTTGAAAGAGTATTCTACTAATGCAAAGTTGTATATTGTCGCTCTTTAATACCGTGTTTAAGAATAGTCTACTTTAGTCACTGTTTCTACCATGAACGAAGGTCCCAGACTCTTGCCAAGGTTCCAGTTTGATTTAGGACAATGGTCACCGAAATGGACAGCAACTTCTATTTTTACGCTACTGAAAATGCTGGCTGACTACATTTGTCTTTATGCGATTTACACAAGATAAAAAATTGGAGACTTGGCATTATCGTGCTCGAGAGCTGCAGATTCAGCCGGGGGCCGCTGACTTTACACAGTATGACTTTTTTTTTCCCGGTACTCCCACTACAGGCGTCACCGCTCCTCAATTAATCCGCGCCCCTGACTTGGCGTCGCCTAAAGAGACAGGCCGGCGTCTGTGTGTTTCATAACTTTCTAGTCGCACTCTCGACAGCAGACACACGCGCTGTCACGTGGCAGCGGCGGGCAGAGGCACACCACCGCATGGACCAGACCAGGAAAGACGAGAGCCGATGCTGGAGGCGGAAAGCGAGGCTCGCCAAGGCCGTCCATGGCACCTGGGTGCCACCCCGTCGCATGCTTAGCGCAGCACTCACCTCTGGCGAGCCTCAGCGCCACGACCACGATGCGCGGGATGTCCTGAGCCAGCGACGAGTCCACCACGGCCATGCAGCCCAGCATGGCCTGCAGGAGGCTGGAGGGCGATGTGAGATGACGCATGTAGGATTTTGAGAAAGCCAGGACGCCGTTAATCTCCAAAGGCGGGCCACGAAAGCTTAAAGAGGTACACCCCCGATGGCACGATGCTGCTTCTATACGCTCGACGCGTCCCTAATTAGAGGGCGAACAAAGCTGCCCCGAGAATGGCTTAGAATTTGGCAGTACTACCGATGCTTAGGCTATAGTTGGTACATGGCTTGATTTAAAAGAATTTTGCTTTAAAATGAAAAATGTATCCACAATTGCTCAACGCTGATGTCTACTGCATATTCTCGACCAGGCAACTCGGCGGCCCCCTCTTGGCGCTCACAGTCACTGAGCGCCTGAGTGCCACCAATGAAGAGAAGCAGGAGGACGGCGGGAAGAGGAGCAAAGTCCACGAGAAGCCATGCCCCACTTGATGACGGCACATTGTCATTTATTCTTATAAGTTATTGCAACCCACTAACGTAAATATTCCACCGCAGTTCGGATAGCACGCATGCGGCCGCTGAGATCCGGCGACTTTCTATGGCCCGAGATCTGCTTTAAGATCGCTATCATGACTAAATCAGGTATGCACATCGCCCAACTGCATTCTAAGTAAGCCTCGATGAGCAAGCATGCGTTGCACTTGCAGTAAACAACGGGTGTAACGAATTACAGTAACCGTATGGTGCGTCAAATGCATTTAGCATAATATTGTCAGTTGCTCCACCGTGCGAACTTCCGCTGAATTAGCACATACATCGTCAGTGTATTGGGCTACAGCCCTGTATTTATCTGTCCGGTAACTTTTCGTGCTGCCGCAGATGTGGTTACAACGGCGCTGCATCCTGTCCTCCATCTTTCGAGCGAGTAGCGCCTACATATAGATGGCTCCTAAGTGAAGGTCCAGTAGCTTGTCGATGTCATCCAGGGACGCCAACGTTTGCGCCGTGGACCAATGGGACGGCGAAAAGACGACGCGCGCCGCCCTTACCATGTCAGCGCCCTTTCTTATGGAGTGAGTGGCACACGGCTCCCTGCAGCTTTCGAGGCCCCTCTGTTGAAGTGAATGAACATCGTAAAAGCCTACAGACATCACCTACTGGGCCATTGTACACGACTAAACTCAATAATGCCACAAGCACTAAGGTTAAGACAAACTCATGTATATTACTACCCGTCATTGCCGTGATTACGAACAATCTCAGCAAAGCAGTTCTCTGGAAGTTAGAAAAAAACTTTGTTGTGTAGTCTGTTTATTTATGCGTTCACCATATTTTTCTTCGGTGCTTCTTTAATGCGCACAGGAGGCTGCAAATGTATTTTTACCACAGGGTGTGGTCCAGAAGTCTCACCATTGGGTCGACGTGCCCATCTGTGGTTTGTGATACTACTCGATCGCAAGCTGTGACCATCAAGATGTTGCTTTAACCGACAAAGCCATGCTCGAATCGGTGCGGGTTTCGAAGTGATCGCGTTACAGATCATACGTTCTTCTTGCGCTATTTCTTTCGTGTGCGTATGTGTTTTGAATATGTTTAAAAAATAAATTCTACAAATACACGGTCATGGTCAAGGTTAAAACCATAACCTTTTGCAACTTTTCTTGGTGCATTCTTAGTGCAAGTAACTGCAGTAAGTCGCGTGCTTCAGCGCATTCTGGGACTTAAAGAAGAGGTGCTGTTGTGACCAGCTGGGGTCAGACGTGCGCCCTTTCCATTTCGACTCCACGGAAATGCGGCCGCCACGGTCGGCACTCGCCGCTAGAAGTGGCGATGCTCCGACGCTGACAGGCAGCATCGACAGCCGCTGGGCGAGAATCCCAGCAGCCAACTCGATTTTTCGGCAAAATACGAGCGCACCAGAACGGTACAGTCGAGAGAGCCGAGCGAATACGAAACAACCGCGGTGTGCCGATCACGCGGGCATCGAGGCACCTTTCAACTGTCCTGGGACCCGACCGAAGAATTCGGAAGTTTTCATGTAATGGTTTCAGCTGCCATGTGAGTGGTCATTCGTTCATTTCGCGAACGTCTGATTACCTTGCATTTCCACCGACAGCCGCCAATGCTCTTCCGCCAAGTGGAGCACAGCGTCTCAACTCGACTAAAGAGGGCTCAGTGATTTCTACGTTGACGAATCGCTCGAGCAACAAACGCCCAGAAGTGCCTGCCTGCAAAACTCGGGAATCGAGTAGTCACGACGCCGAGACGCGGCGCTGCCGGTCATCCACTTTCTCGAGTCGATGCGCAGTACATCGATTGAAGGAAATGTCTAGACACAAGTCAGAAAGGCGAATGCGCGGCTCGGAATCCTCAGTGAAGCACAGGTGAGCGGACTATAGGCGGCTGACCTTCGTAAGAGAGAACTCATGGTCGCGTCGTTATCGCCAAGAGAGGAATACGGCGTTACGCTTAGTGGTGCTGTTGTTGTCCCCAACAAAAGTGAGAATAATTTTGCATATTGAATGACAGCAATTATAACGCGACATATCCACTCGAAGCCGGAAATCCTTACGCTACTTTCCGCATACCCACCAGTTGACCTTCATCTCGGTAGTCTTGATCCTGCCAGTCATCGGGAACCTGGAGGGATAATCAGGAGTCAGCTCAGGTCAGTTTCATGGGCACGATAATTTTGATAGGTCTCATCTAGAGAGAGAAATGACTCTTGAACATAGTGGACAAAGAGCGCGCCAATAACGGAAGCCTGGAGTCGGCGTTTCTCCCTGACCAAAACAAGTCCTCTTCTAAGGGTCAGATTTGGCCAAATAACTATATCAGCAATATCATCGTCACGCTCATAATCAGCATTTCCACCTTTGGTTCTTTCTTCAGACAGCCACTTCAATTTCACACACACACTGGCGAATAAAGGAACATAAAGGAATACGTTTTTTGAAAGAAAACAGAAACCTCATTGTCCGGCCGTAGTTATGATTTTTCTTTAATTCGTCGATGATTACAATACTCCCAATTGCAAAATATGAGCGCTAGTTCACACGTCTTTTCATTTCGCGATATATTGAGGCAAATAACTTGAGGGGGACATGTAGCAGAGCCGGCAATCATCGAAAATCAGATCTGCGGGTCAAGCGCGTCGTATTTTATAGATGACTCGTCGAACGTTCCAGTGTAGTCACTGGTGCCGCGTGGCTTACAGAAAGCACTACACAATTCGCGTCGCTCATACAATCAGATTACAAAACAATCGCAAACGATAACAATCGAAACAAACAAGCGCAAATAATACCAAACCAACAAAACCAAACAAGTGAGAGAGAGAGAGAGCTGACGCGAGCAGACAATAGTACGGAGCGAGCGGTCCGGCTGAGACCAGTTTCGAGTACGCATTAAGCGGTTGGGCTAAAACCCCTTAAACTTCGTAAAGTAGTGCCACGCTTTGAAGAACGCAGACTCCTCCTCCAGCACTCTGGCCGAAGCCGACGCCGCGTCGCTATTGGCCTAATGGCATCACGTGGCCCCTTGCGCCGGCTTCGTTTGTTTACAGTCGCGCTTCAGTGCCATCTTTGCTCGAGAAGCGGCGCTTGTTGGTGGCATTCCTTCCGTTCCTATTCTGTGTTGTTTTGATCTTGTGAACGCCTCGAAGGATGTTTTGTGGCAAGTGCGACGTCGCTTCACGTCATTTTCTGTTACCACGACCTGCTGCGCGTTTGGATGCCAATATAGTTTTAGCAAAGGTAAGAATATGTTCGCGATACCTTCCGTAAGCGCAACGCGTTAAGAAGGAAGACATGGCTTCACCGAATCGGGAGGGAGAACTTCCGACCAACTTCCTCCGCGCGACTATGTGATGTAAGTTGTGGCTCTCTCAGAGTATTGTATGTACCAGGCTTGCGTATTGTGCTGCGGGCAATAACGTAGTAGATATTGCACAGTTCACTGTGCATGTTGTCATTTGTACACACGCTTTAACATGATTTTTACGCAACGTCTGCTTTGCTTATATGCGCACTACGTGGTCGTGTTAGTCATATTTGGTGCGCTTAATCGTTTCGAACGCCAACCGGCTTGAGTTCGCGGGAACGCGAGGTTGCGTGCGATAACGTGATTACGAAATTATTAAGATTCAGCGCAGTCCTTTTGATAAAATTTCAGTCTCGATCATGAAAGCGCCTCAGGAGAGCAACTCTCTGCCTTTTGTGGTTACTTACTAGCCGTCTTTAGGTAGACTAGCTTTGTCTGCCAGATTTGTTCGTGTTCCTCGTTGGCGGTCGCCCGGTGGATTTGCGATACAGAGGCACCGATGAAAAGCGTGCGTGCTCTCCCGAAACCGTGTTACGCGGTGCGTTCGTCGTCGAGCGACCGCATCATAGGTAATTGAGACGTATGTGCTAATTCGCGTGAGCTTTAAAGTGTGCGAAGCTTAAGAACGTGCGGTCGCCCGCCCGTTCCCTGGCTGGTTTAGTCGTCGTTCGTGCTTAGTCGTTAGCTCGTTCGTTCGCACGCTCGTTTAGTCGTTTGCTCGCTCGTTTAGTTCGCGCGCTCATATAGTCGTTCGCTTGCTCGTCTATGCCACTATTAGTTTCAACAGTCATTATGCCTAATTGAGACGCGCTTGCTGTAGGACTCTTAGGCTGGTGCGTTTATTTACGCAATGAGATAATAAATGGTGCACACGGACTTGTGACTGCAAAGGCAAATCTGTAATGCATCTATGTGAAAATAAACTGTTAACTTGCAACTCGAATGCCGTTTCATATCATTTTAACCTATGGATAAAACATCATTTCACTTGCCGCAATTTCGGCCGCGCCATGGCGGGGAGATTCTTTGCGCGATCATGACTTCACTAATGAAGTCGTGTCTCGCAAATGTTACTTCGAAGGGAGTGCAACGGTCCTGAATGCATGCACCTCAGTGCAACTCGGTTCGCGACAAGTACGTCACTTAGTGAACGGACGAACCAACGCACGATGAAGTGTTATTCGTGACAAGTCATTAACCTGAAAAAAATTACTGAAGGCCACAGTGGTCTTGTTTGAGATTGAGTCAAGCATTGTTATCGCGCTCCCGCTTCGCGCACGAATGCTAAAAACTCATTTTATTTTCTTGTGTACGCACAGTCCCGACTCGATGATCGGCCGCGGTATTTCTGTCGGCGTTGAGACACGAGAAACACAATAGCACCAGCGCCCACCTCTGAGGCTTTGCGCGCGCTTAGATTGGCAAGCACGCACGTTGGCGGCACTGTAGCTTGTAATACACTTTCGAACCTCCAGAGCAGTGATCTCCGTCAGCCGTTGTAGGTCATAGCTCATACGCGCCGCGAATTCGCATGGTAAGGGCGGCGCGGATTCTTTAGGCTGAGGGCTTGCTGGAAGCGAAGAGGTTGTCATTAGATGGTAAACGTGTTATATACAACCATTCGCAACAATATCTTGCGACACGCCCTTGACAAATGTTGCGTACCTAATTGTAGGGCACGCGATACATTTGCAGTCGTCAACGCACAGCGTTAACACTCCTTCAGATACTTTTTTAAGAAATAGTTATCAAAAATTGAAACAAAAGCTGCCGTTACCGAATTTGTACAAGCATCCGACTAGAAATTCTATGCTGTACACGAAGTTACGCGGAGCTGGAAAGCCAACGTGAACGCCTAAAGAGCACTGCCTTGCTATGCGTGCATTCACTCTGCGAAAGGTCGTTTGCTGCGCTCGAGCATCGTAGGCGGCGCCATGGTCGAGGAGGGAGCGTCAAAGAGAGGAGAAACAAGGAGGAGTGAAGGCGGAGGATGAGAGTGGCACTACTTTACGAAGTTTCAGGGGCTTCAGGTTGGGCGGGTCCGCATGACATCAGTTTCCCACGTTCACGTTTTTGAAGGAGCCGCTCTCATTGGTCTCGGCCGCGGCACGGGTCTTTCATATCCCGCTCTAACTTCGCTCTTTCATCTTTCGCTGTGCTCGTTCGCTCGGTCACGCCGCCAACGCTCACCGCAGGAAGGGGCGCCTAATGCCACACGTACGCTTGCGGCGCAAGCTCGCGTCTATACGCGCCTGCCGCGCCTCGCGAGGAATGGTGGTTTGAATCCACAAAGACGCGCCCCCATGCGCGCGACAGCACGCGTTCACTGGGCTCACTCATAGATGCCTTGGAAGACGCCACTTCGCACTTTGTTATTGACAATGTTTCAAGATGCTTCGATATCTATAAAATAATTGATATATTTTTAGAGCCGTTAAATCAGCGCAAAAAGCAAAGATTAAGCACTTTCTGGCATCATATAAATCTGCTTCACTGAGAGTTGAATGCACGCGAGCTTGCGCACGTCCGCAATCGTACGTGTGGTGTATGAGCTGCGCTATAAAATAAAACGCGCGCTTTCATGACTGATCAGTTCGACGACGACGAAATGATGCCAGCAGCATAGGGTTCATGGCTGGGCGTACGATAGACGAACGCAAGAGTTCAGTCGACTTCAGTCAGCACTTTGCGCGCCTTCCTTTCCGTGCCACGAGCCGAATGACCACACTTTTGAGACAAACGTTGAAAGTGACCGCTGCGCTAAGAGCCACCCTTTCAGGCGACCGAGTTTCATTCGACCAAACGCGCCCGATTCCGTGCCTTATGTAACAATTGCGGCTACGCTAATTATTCAACTATCTTGCAATTTTCGCAAACCTTCGGTTCACTGGCTTTCGCCAACCTTTATTTCGATACACTCCTAACCTGAGAACGATTTAAAGCATGTAGTTGCTCAGTGGCTATGGTGTTGGGCTGATGAGCACGAGGTCGCAGGATCGAATCCCGGCCACGGCGGCCGCATTTCGATGGGGGCGGAAACACCCGTGTACTTAGATTTAGCTGCACGTTAAAAAACCAGGTGGTCGAAATTTTTGGATCCCCCACTACAGCCTGCCTCATAATCAAAAGGTAGTTTTGGCACATAAAACCCCATAATTTAATTTTAATGCATCGCGCTTGACATTTTCAATCTCTGTTCCCTTGTGTGTTATTGCCATAGGAGTACAATGTCAGGCAAGAAGGCGCAGTCATACATAATATGAGTGGTGCGATAATACAAATGTAAGGAATGCTTTGTAGATCCCACGAACTGTGGGAATCGATGTTATGCGAAGTGATTTGCAGGTAGCTAGCTGTCTAGCATGGTTGGGTGTTGGAAAACGTTAGCAGATGAAACAACGTGTTTGTATAAAGTCGAGCAATTGTGTGTTAGACAACAGTGGCAAGAAGACGGCGCCGTCATCATTTTTTTTCACTTGGGTGAATAAATTGTACAACTTCCAACTGATATGTTTTCAGAATAATACTGACCATATTGCTACTCGTACATATAATATATTCCTACTATATCACATAGAGAAGCCATATTCTTGTTCTTCGTGACATGCACTGTCGCTTCACACGCGTCGGCTTGGATTGATTGTTATAATGAAATTGGTGTTCTGTCATGTCTAACGATAGCATTCAGCGATTATTTCATTCCCTGAACATTATTTGACTGGAACCAGGTTCCCGGATCTGTAGTAATCCTCACCGATCATGAGCAGTTTGGTTCCGCACCAGCTAGCATTGTTATTGGAGCGATCCAACTTACAGGTTCTCCTTATATATACGCGTCTATTCATTTTTACAGTATTGTAGTTAGCTAACATTGTATGTGCTATTAAAATGATGTAAACAATTGCCTCTAATGCCTCTTGCCCGGAGGGTATTACTAGAATGACATCAATAAAATATACAGCTCTGCTGCACATGCGCAAGGGGCCCAATCAAAAGCGATCTCCCAGAAAGGTTTGTTAATCATGGTGGATTGCAACAGATTGTTCACATACACGTCAATCGCCTTTCATATTTCTTTTTAAATAGGCATCAGCCAACTGACGCGCTACTGTATGAGGACTTGGTTCTATAATTTGAATGCCTGATTCATTTTTAAACAAACTTTTTGAGCGCAAAACAAACAGGCTCAAGGAAAAGGAGCAACACAAAGACGAGCGCTGTCTAACAACCGGTTTTATTTTCGGAGAACCGCCCGCTTAAATACTCGCAGATCTACGCGATCCAGTAAACAGAACACGCTAATAGCGCAATAACAACACTTGTGATAATATTCCTCGGATCAGCGCTACCCTGTCGACATAAAAACAGCAAAGCGCATAAAACGAGCACTTAAGATGAAAATGCGTTAAAGATATGATGGCAGGAGCAAATTCTCTTTATGTAGCAATGAAACAGAAGGATGACTGATGCATTTTTCCTTCAGTTTCGGAATCCAGTCAGCTTCTATAATTTGTCTCGTGGTTTGATTTCTATGCCAAAACAATATTTCTGTGTTTGTAAGACAAGGTGAGCAACCATGTTCTTGACAATGCATTACCAAATGCGTACTAGGGCGACCTTTCAGACTAGCCAAGTGTTCCCTTAACCTCGTGTTAATTCATCTCACAGTTTGCCCTAAGTACACATGACCACACGTCATAGCAATCTGATAAATGACCTTCTTCGCGCAATCAACAAATTGGTTCTTGCGCGGATGTTTAATACTGTATTGTTTCTCGGCAGCATCCTTACTTTCGAACTTACTTTTTACCCTAGAACACACACTACCTATCTGTGGGTATTTGAGGAGGTGGTTCTTCGAAAATAAAACCAGTTCTTAGAAAGCGCTCGCCCTTGTGTTGCTCCTTTTCTTTGTCCCTGTTTGTTTTGCGCTCAAGAACTTTCTTCAAAAATGAGTCTGTTCCAACTAGGCCGACTCGCAGTTATGCTTCGAGCACCTGATAGTGAGAGTTGACAGGTGGAAGTTCCGTTCCTCAAGGAGAGTGCGGTAGTACCGCTGCACCACTTGGGCCCATCCAGAAGGGGGCACGCAAAGCACCCACGTAGCTCTTATGCGAAGAAAGGCTTTGAAATCTGAGCCGATCCCAAAAGCGGTGTGTTCGAGCACAGCTTCTCGAGATGACACGATGGCAGTGACGCCCTCGCTTTTTATGCATACAAGCAACGACAACTGCTACGCGGGCAACTTGTTGGCGCGCATACGTGCACTCCTCCCACGTTCTGTGCGACGTGCCGGACGCCTCCGTCGTCTCGAGTACACGTAGTCGACGTTGGCGCGACAAACGCATGTGTGGCTCAATGGTTAGAGATTAGGGTGCCTGAGTGCTTACCCGGTGGTTGTTTCGGCGCGAACGTCAAAATCAAGGTGCCATCTCGCCAGCAGACTAGTGTTGTTCTCATATAGAAGGCTTACTCACACGTTAATCCGCTTTCCAAATTGATCAAACAGCCATCAGGCAACTCACGCGCGAGTGCGTGAGGTATTATTATATTTATTATTTGTGGATTATTAGTAAGTAAAGCTATTAAATTAAAGTCATTAAAATTTTTGGGTTTTACACGCCAAAACCACCGCCTGATCATGAGGTAGGTGGTAGTGAGGGACCCCGAAATAGTTTTGCCAACATTGGGCTGCATCTAAATGTGAGTACACCACCGTTCCTACATTATACACTCCCATCGAAATGCGGCGGCCGCGAATCGAACCCGCGACCTCGATATCATCAGCGCAACGCCCTCGCTTGGTTTCGGGTGGCTCGAAACGAGGCGGCACAGGAACCTACTTGCACCACAGTGCCGGGGGTGTCTTTAGCGCACGTGCCACAACGGTCCGGTCACGAGAGACGACGCCACGACACGCGCACGACGGTCCACCGCGAGCAGTGCGTGACCGGCGCAATCTGAGCGTGCTCGGCTGAAGGACGTCATTCGTGGACGCCAGGCCGCAGCGTCTCTCTGGTTTTTCTTCTGGCGACTGCGGTCATCGCCCCGGGTGCCTCAGCCGCAAGGAGCCGCGCTGTCCTGCTTCCCGATCAAGTACTGCCGCCACTAACCCGCGATACCGAGGTCTCGTTCTCAAGCTCCCAGACCTCTGGTCGTCGGACTCGGAACTTTGGTTCATTGCCATCAAATCGTTGTTCCGTCGCCACCGCGTCAGTTCGCAGTTCGACAACGTCCTTGGAGCGCTTCCACCTGATTACTGCGATTGTTCGCGATGTTCTACGCTCCCCACCCGTCGACCACCGCTGAAACGGAGCAGCGTCGATTACAGCAACTTCTTACATTGGAGGAGCTCGGTGACCCCAAGCCTACCGACTTACTGCGTCGTACAGTCGCGATCAATTTGAAGTAGATCGCGCGAGCATCGACCGGCGGGCCTTCCAAGCAGCATAGCGGCCGATTTCGGAACTGCGAAATAAAAATTGCGCTGCCTTTTTCCTCTATTATGCTCTTCCAGGCTGCAGCCATCACCCCAAGACCAACTCGCCACATTTTTGCGTTTGTTTCCCTTTCATGCCAATTATTTATGTGCGTCTCTTCCTCATGCATATCTTGGCTAACAATGACGCCTCCGTGCAAAGGCTCATAACGCAATCGAAATGAATTCGCAGGTTATGCCGTGAACGGTGACGGGAGAGACAGCTTTTCAGGGAACGTCAAAAGAGAGAGAGGGGAGCTATCTGATGTTTCCCTCTCGACCGACGGTGATGACGTAACGTGGCGCTACTCCTAGTTTTGGTCGCCGCTCGAGCGATCACCTTCAAATTGATCGCGACTGTACGCAAGCCGTGGCCGGACACCTGGCTCCTTCGACTGACTGCCACCGCAGGTGCGCATGATCCTGACCGCGTCTTCGTTCTCGACGTCGGAATCTCTGGCCCAGTTTCCCGACAAGATTGTGGCCGCAGTTCATCGCGCTCCGTCCCACGGCGCAGCTGCTGGCTCGAAGCGAGCTCGCACTGAGGTCGCTGCCATCCGCCGGCCGCGTTCACGGCCCGGTCACTGCGGAGGACCCGCCACGCAAACCAGTGCCCTACGCGGGAAACGGTTCGGACGAACACTGACCGCAAGTCGGAGGGCGAAATCGGTGCTCGAGCAAACCACGCCTGCGAATGCGTGCGGACGTCGGTGTACTCAGTGCGAGCGACGTTCGCGCCAAAGGAACCGCCGGGGACTGTGAGCGTGGCTGTGCTGGGCACTCACCGTATTCCAGGCTTTCGGCGGCTCCCGTTGAGTGCGTTCAGTGCCGCCTTCTCGTGGTTGCGCAGCTGGACGTCGGCGAACTCCGAGCAGCAGCTCAGCGACCACAGCTGCGAGGCCGCCGGTTACGACCGCTTTAGGTGTGACGAGCGAGCGCTCCGATCACAATCAACTTCCGTTCGCGTTTGAAAGTGATAGGACAGAGGTGACCGTAAAACGCTGATGCCTGCGTATGTACAGCCGCCCTGATTTTTAATAATATAGCGCGAGCGTCGACTGAACTGCTGGTGAGCGCCTTATAACGGCGATAAGCGTGCAACAAGGCGAGAGTTCGCGCACGAGCCTTGTTGCCTTGCTTGTTGCACGCTCTTGTTGCACGCTTATCGCCGTTATAAGGCGCTCACCAGCAGTTCAGTCGACGCTCGCGCTATATTATTAAAAATCAGGGCGGCTGTACATGCCGTATATATACAGGGTGCCCCAACTATAATGCACCAAGGTTTAAGAGCGCGCAAATGCCGCGTAGCTGGTCAGAACCAAGCTAATGTTGTTTGCCGTCGTTTGGAGATACTCAAACTGTCTTTCCCTTCCGCCTAATGAGATAATTAGTCTTACTGAATTAATTATTTTTCAAAATAATATTAGAAGAAATCCGTCAATGATAAAATAGTAGAACAACACCAAGAACTCCCGATACATCTTTCTGTTGCTCAATACGTGGTACAAAAAAGTTCTTTTTTTTTTTTCGAGCGTAAAGCAGCCCGCAAATGCACACAAAATTGTCGCGCGTCTGGCCGCTCTAGGCACTTTGCGTGCATTTTCGGACTTCTGTCGCGCTCGGAAAAACACTTTTATGTAGCACGTATTGAGCAACAGAAAGCTGTATCGGGGGTTCTTCATGTTGCTCTACAATATTATCATTGACGCTTTTAAAATAATCATAATGTTTCATAAGCTGGTTAATTCATGAAGATTAATCATCTAATTAGGCGAAACGCAAAAGATAAACTGGGTATCTCCGAGCAACGGAGAACAACGTGACCTTGGTTCTGTCCACCTACGTGGCATTAGCATATGTTTAGACTCTCGCTAAAGCTAGCCGGGACACCCTGTATGCTGCGCGGCGGCAACTGTTACCGACGTGCATGCAGCTCATGCCGCGTGGTGGCGAGGCCCATTGCATCAGAACGCGCTGTTTCGCTGAATACGGGCACCAATTTACTGCTGAGTTTTAAAACTGCGCTTGCTCGAGACAGCGGGGACGCATGGTCTGCGGGATTAAAAGTGCTGAGGAGACAAAATGTAAATGATTGTGGTGGTTTTGAGACTTATCAGTGCTGCGCCTTACTATCTTCAATGCATTTAAGCACAAAACACCTCAAATGCAGTTGTCCGTCGCCCCTGTGATTTACTAAATGTCTTACTACTTTAGGTTATCATTTAGAAAGAACGTAGGTACAGGTTAAGCTATCGATTGGCACTTGGCCCCCGTTGCAAGTGCATTCGATGAACTGCCGCTGAACTGGTCGAAGCATGCTCGTGCCTGAAGCGTGGTTCGTATTCCGCGCCGTGCGCAGGTGCAGAACGCCGCGGTCGTTCGGAACCGCCGCGTTCAGCTCCGACAGCGGCGCACTTGGAGTGAGCGGCGCCGGTGGCGAGAAATGTGGACGTGAGCTGCTTCCATTTTGCCCCCGTTCCGTCCTCCCAGAATAGCGCGTCTCGCCACCGAGAACGGAAAAAGCCCGCAGATCCCCGGGGGAACCGATGTTATGCGAGGCAACGTGCGGGGAGTTCACCACGAAAGCACCAAGACGTGTGTAGTCGGTTGTTTCATGGCCTGCATGTCACGCATGTGATGACATTCATGCCATGGCTTATGATTTATGTTCTTCATGCACTCTCGTCATACGATGTCACCAAGACGTATATAGGCGGTTGTTTCATGGCCTACACGACACGCGTGTCGCGATATTCAGGTCATGATAGTTCGTTTATGTTCGTCATAGAGTTTCGTCATGTGATGCCAATTTTGGTACATACTAACTAAACGACCACGAGAGCTCCAAGACGAAGACGGCTAGATAGATACTGTCAAAGTGGCAAATCTTCGCCAAGATATGCTTCGCATTAAACAAAAAGAAACAGAAACATCGTGGCTTAGAATGCACCTCTTATCATCGTGCTTCTTTCTTTGAGCATTGTACACGATGCATCGCGTGGTCCCAGTCTCGAATTACGGTTCTCGTGGGCCACAACGAGACCACCCGTGGCGAACCTGCCAATGGTACGAGGTGTGCATGTCTTGTTGCCGCAGCCAAATATCGCCGAGGCACTGAACTGGAAAGGACGTCGATTACACGGATGATGCCGCACTGTCGTGCCGTCGGCAGATGTGTCCCGCTAGTGAGCGCGTGGCCACGATGAAAATTGAAGAAGCGTTCGTCTCTCTGCACGTCTCGCACTATTCGCAATGGTTTTGGCTGGTCGGCACCGATGGGGCTCGTTTCTTCCACGCACCGTGCGGGCCACTCACCAGGTCGGCGATCGACAGCTTCCCGCCGAGCTCCGAGAAGCGCCGCATGGTGGCCAGCGAGATGCACTGCCGCACCATCAGGCAGCCGGCGCCTGCGGGAAAAGAACGCGCCGGGGGCAATTCTGTGCCATCTGGTGTGGCGCTTACTCTCTCGGGCTTCCCTACTAAAGGGAAGGCAAATATTAAGTCAAGCTAGAGTGATAGATTAGTGCTCGAGAATCTCTGAGAATTATCGCGAACAGAGCCTTAATAATCGAGAAATTAAGATAAATGCAGGACATGATTAGAGACTCTCCCGGGACATTCAAGTACTTGCCCCATGACGAAAGCGCTCCTCAGTTAAAATCTGTCAGTGGTACTCAGCCATTCCTTGCAAAAAAAAAAAAATACTTTCACTGTATTATAAGAGGGAATAAAATTCTACTTGTCCAGTTCTCTTTCATTTTCAGAAAAATTACCGACGATTACGTTACTTCCTAATGCGAAATGTGAGCGCAGCAAATAAGCTGTTTCACCTTTTGGATAGATTGAGGCAAAGAAATCGAGCAACACATGTATGCGCTATCACATAATTTTTTTTTTATTTTTCACACGTATTCCTTTAACAAAGACTCCACTAACAGTTCTTGACAGTCATGAAGGAAGCTTTGTGGTCGGAGAAATAGACTGATATATGTTCGACTTGGTACACCAATGCTTGATTCTCAAAGACGAGATCTATACAAGTGCCTCGCGAGGTTGTCACAGCCGTGGGGGAAGCAGAGGCTAAGCGCCGCCGCCGAGAAGACCCTGCCGTTCGCGCCGCCGAAGCGGAGGCTCATCGCCGCCGTCGAGAGCAACCAGCAGTAAGCGAGGCTGAAGCAGAAGCTCATCGCCGCCGCCGAGAAGACCCTGCAGTTCGCGCCGCCGAAGCGGAGGCTCATCGCCGCCGTCGAGAGCAACCAGCAGTAAGCGGAAGCGGAGGGGGGCGGCGTGTACACCCAGCGGCAAACGATGGGGGCAGAAGCGCGCGCAGCAAGCGGACAACACGATAAAGGGAGGAGGGAAGAGATAGCAGCGACTGACTGATGCCGCTGACGGCGATAGTGAGTCAACCCCAGCTATCCGCCACACAAGAACAGGGGGGGGGGGACCCTTTCCTCCTCTTTCTGCATGGCGGCGACGGTGTTCTATGCAGTCACGTTATCTTGACTCTCTAGCGGCGTCAGCGGCATCCAGCGGTATCAGTCGGTCGCTGCTAGCGCTGGGGGGATGAAAGGGGGGCGGAGCTGGTTACGAGGCCGACGACGACGTCGACGACGACGACGACGCCGACGACGACGCGAAACCCAGGAACGGACGCCAAAGAGCTGCGCTCTAAAAAGAACTAATTGAAATTGCGAAAGGTTTCGCTTTCGCCCGTTTCAGCGCCGCCCACACTTTCGCATTTCAGCAGTTTCGTTATCGTGTAGCGCTGCGCTGGTTTTGCTGGCTCGGGAAACGCGCACAAACTTCACGTAGCGGAGAATTCCATGTGATGTCGCGGGATGCCCGAACGCTCCACTGCACTCGCTCCACCCCACGCCCTCTGTCGGGTGCCGTTTTACTCACCGACGGCAGCAAAGGGTGGTGATGGCGCATGCAACGTCACGATTCCCCCTGTTGGGTGGCGGGAGATTTCACTTTCGAAAAAGGTATTTGGACCCTTGAGATGCAATTTCTCCTAAACTAAGTCTTTCCTTGGCACAAAAGAAGCATTGCGATGTCTCTGAAATGGTATTTAAACAGTTCACGTCGACTTATGCCTTTAATGTCCCCATTAAACACCCCTCAATGATTAACAGCAGCGCCATCTCCGCGCTAGTTCGCACGCTCTCGCCTCATGATGGTGGGCCCCCTTGTCCGTTGCAGCATAGCAGACGACGCCACGCGTTCATGCGAGCGGGGCGATAGTTTGGCGATTTTGTTTTAGCTCCTATTTATTTCCTGTCTCACTGAAGTTACATCCGAGAGCTTTATTTCAACCCTGAGATGAAAAGGCGGTACGAACGAAATTTTAGGGGAGCAAAATGTAAAAAAAAAAAGTATTTGCTCAGGAGTCACGACGAGAATAGCGTGGCCGTACACGTTCCCGTCTCTACGTACGCGTCTTCGCTCAATGCGGTTTGCGAATCGTCGCAAGTAGCCGTGAAGCATGGCTGCCCCAAAGTATTATTCAGAAATAGACGGTACAAACATGTTTTCAGACACAGCCGACTGCTCACTTATACAGCTACATCTTTAAAGCGAACGGAAGCGGTGATTGAAGCAGTCATTCGGGCATGATGGCTTCGCCTAGGGCGTTGCAACAAACATTAAATTTTATTACGTTGGAAATGACTGTGCGATAACGTTGAAGCATTCGGCAGCGTTCGCGCACGTTTTCGCTCAGTTGCTACATTATTTATTTATTTATTTCGTTTAGCCTCAGAATTAGAAGTCCTTCCTATTTTGGTTAGCCAGACCACGAACGGGGCTCATATACGTGAGGGCCGGCAGCGTGATTTACACTAACATTGTCTGAACACCTTTGTACACTTGTACCGTCCGATTATTTCTTCAGAAGGCAACTGTTCTTTTGCAGACCTTAGCACTGAGCTCGCGCATGGTGAAGTTATATCCAACGAAAGCACACCATCAGCGCACTAATGCGGTCCGCCAAGGACTGTCCCCTGCAATCAAACGCTTAAAGTGGTCCTCTGAAAAATGATCTTAAACATTCAACAAAAGACCAAAAATGTCCTACATACATTAATTTTAGGTTTAACGCTAAAAGACGGGAAGAGAGCTGTATGGGTCAGAAAGAAAACAGGGATTGCCGATATTCGAACTGGCATCAAGAGAAGAAAACGGAACTGGGCGAGCCGTGTAATAGATAACCGGTGGACCATAAGAGTTACAGAATGGATGCCAAGGGAAGGGTAGCACAGTCGAGGACGGCAGATAACTACGTGGGGCGATGAAATTAGGAAATTTGCAGGCGCAAGTTGGTATCGGTTGGCGCAGGACAAGAGTAATTGGAAATCGCAGGGAGAGGCCTTCGTCCTGTAGTGCACATCAAAATAGGCTGGTGATGACCATCATATATTAATCATGACATTCCCCGAAAACTATTTATTGGGACAACCAATAATGAAAAATCTCAGTAAGGAGATGGTCAATTGTTATCGAATGAGCATTCTTTTCCCACAGAATTGCCGAAGCTAAAACATTTTTTTTTCCGAAGTACCATCGCGTGCCAGTATAATTTGTTTCTTGGTTATTCCAACAGTTTAATTAACGCTGCACACTGTATACATTTCCATGGCAAAACGCACGAGCTTAAAAACGGAAATTTAGTCTTTAAGTATCACCCCGTTTTTTCTTATAAATAAAAATGTGCGCAATATTGCACGAGGAAGATAAACTGCGTCGACATGGTGCGCAACAAAGGAGCGCACGACATCAGCGGTAGCATAGCGCGGTGTGAAAGCTTGGGAATAAATACCTCGGGTGTTATTTATAGAAGCCCCCCACTTGCCTCGCAAAGGCCCGTTGAAGTGAGCGCAACCAATCCGGTGAATCCGTAGGTTTCTTCGCTACACATCGCGCTTGCCCGACGGCAGCGTAAAAAAACAAAAGAAACTTTTTATTTCGCCTTCGCTGAAGCGGCAACCGAAGGCGCAGCAACTCGTGACGAAGAGTCGCAACAGCGCCGAGGAGGCGCCCTGCTCTTAACGCGCGCTGACGACGGAGGCTACCGTCACCACGCGGGTTATTTGCAAAGAAAATGGCACCGGAGAGACTTTCGAAAGAACAACAAAATGGAAAAGCGCGCGCTTTCGCGTGACGTCATGAATCCAATCGGAAAGGGGCGGCGAAGGGCGCGGGAGAAAAGCCCGTACATGGTCAATGCGCCCGTCCGTCCCGCCCTTGTCCGCCCGCGTGCGGACACCCGTGTCGTGCGTGACACGGCGGGTGGTGTCCGGTGCACGCTCAATCCGAGCGAGCGGATCGCACGCGCACTCCTATTGGGCGACGCGGCCTGTTGACAGCTGGCAACCGTTCGGCGGAGCAAAGGTGCTCAAGGTTGCCAACTACATTTGACAGCGTACTGCAGCAGACAACGCTGGCACATTTTTGCATATGTGATTTCAAGCTTTCACGTGAGTGTGAAAATTCGACTCTAGGCTGCCACATTTTGTTCTGCAGCCGCATGTGTTGCACTGGCACCGCCATCCTTCTTCGAAACACTGCACAGACATCTTATCTGAGCCACCCTTTAAATATGTATTGCAATCTCATCATATCGGCAACATGCGGCATATTCTCGGACGATTACATTGAGTGCGCGCTGCCTTCGCTGGTTGAGCAAAATCTCTCGAGTTACCCAACGTGCTGCGTTCTACGCCACACGAAAGTGGCAGTGTCGCCGGAAGCGATTCGTCCGAAATGCCCGTGTTCGGCGCGATGGCGCAGTTTCTGTACAGCTAGTTACAACTTGCAAGAATACGAAACACACGCACATCTGTCGCGGAATACAGCTGCACAGGTCGCCAAGACACCCCTCTTTACCATTGAGCACGCGTTTGGGCCTCCGAGTACAGCTAGCTGACATGCTTACATTTGCTTGCTCATGCCTTTGTTTTTCACTCTGCCAATTTTAAGAGAGTGCTAAAAGCACTTGGATGCATGAAATGCCCTTTGCTTTTTTTTACATACATAATGCCACCAAAGATGAGGCATCAAACATGCAGATTAAAAATGTAATACTTGCTGCTTATAAACTTTCCAAACAAAATATAACCTTAAATGATGTGCTCAGCGATGAATGAAGTTCTCACTGTGTGCAATAAAGCTGTGCATAAGTGGTTAACTTTATGCAACAAGGAAATGAAGGTTAAGCAGTGAGTGTACAATTCATTATGACTGGCATAAAATCAATATGTATGTATAGCGGTGACCTTATGCAGATATATACTCACGACATGTTTCCAAAGAGAGTATTTATTTGAAAGCAAATAATTTATATTGCTGACAAGAGAACTTATTTTGAGTGAAATCAAACATTTGTATTTTTTCTTGCCAGCCTGGGTGGCCAATCTGTTGCCACATTACTACTTAGACATACGTAATTTAACATTTCTACAATGTACAAAACATTACCAAAGTGCACAAAATTAAGCAGCATCATGACAGGCGTGCTCCCTCTCTCAACCATGGCAGCAAACAAGGATGTTCGACTTGGGACTGTTTGATACTGTCAGCATCATACAAGCATGTTCTATTTTGATTGCTCTACATGTAAAAAATAAGCACACACAGGATGCACATCATACATGAACTATTGTAAGCTCTAGTCACGTTATTTGAGTTAGTTGGGCATGAGCTGCATGTTGTTTATGTATTTATGCAGTAACAACCTAGCTAGCTGATGCACAGCCGTATTTTAGGAAAATGAAAATATGCATATATAACATAAGCAGCTGGCCACTACCTGCATTTATTTGAAAGCAAACCGAGATTATCAAGTGACTTAGCTTAGCAGTAAGTCCAGTGACCTCTCGTGGTGTGAAAAGGTTGATGTAGTTAGTAGTTTTGTGTTTGTTTTTCTTAATTAGTCGCTGCTTTAACATGCACATGACAATGAAATGAAGGCTCATATGGCGGAAGACAGGGCCACACAAGAAGTTAGGAAACATTCATTGCCATTTTTTTTATTGCATAACAAACCAGCGAATAGTTCCTGAGGTTCAGTTTCGTGAATAAAGCACGAGGTGTTCTGCATAAAACTGGAAGATTGTTGTGCTCCGTTATCTATTCCACTATTCGGGTAGCCAAATGAATGACACCCCCATTAACACTGTGATAGCACAGAAATTTGCAGTCAAGAGGCCGAATGGCTCAGCCTCTGTGCCAAATGTAAAATTGTTCCTGAAGAAAACACATACTGGTGAATTGGGTATGCATTCACATCTACTATTCAAATCCACACATCACAAGTAATCTTTCATTCCTTGGCGCATTGATCACCATTGTACAGACTGTTTCAGCACTGTGTGTGTGCAGTAATATAACTTGGCAAATCAAAGCTGTGGTTATTCAGTACACTGAAATCAGCTTTTCATGTGGGTTAGATAATATAATGCTCCTACATATGGGTCAGCTTCGTATTATCAGCCGCTTTGTTTACTAGTTGTTCACTGTTACGCGTGGACTATACGTTGCCACTGGATAATGCTGTATTCCTGCATGCACGCTAGAACAGCTTGGCTATGCACAAACAACGCTTTACATCGCGCTTAAATTAAGGTGGCGTAGATTTGCTGTCAGAATGTGCTTATAAGCATAACTGCTGAGCATTAAAACATCGTTTCAAATGTAAGGATGGATGCGCAGCTTTGCAGGTGTGATATCTTACATTTATAGTGCAAGGACACATTGATGGACAGGAAGGATAGCACACAAATCCTCGTGTTGTGACTTCGCAGCCACAATGCAAGTAGTTTTCTGTGGTTTCTAGCTATAAACATGTGAAGGCATCTGTAAATTCAAAACTCTATTAACTAAACGGAGACACCATGAAAAGCAACATAACACTAAGGTGTACACATTTTTTTGTCCCATCAGCTCTTTGTGGTGCAGGTCGAATATGTATACGCACTATTAGTAGCTGAAAAGAGCATGCATTTCACATTTAGAGCTCAGAATTGTGAATGTTAAAGATTTTGAATGTGTGAGGCATACATATGATACCTTGTCCAATGCTTTGCACACAGATAGCTATGTTTGGCACAACTTATGTAGAACATTCATAGTGGACTACTGCATACAAAATCCGTTTTGCACCTCTCCTTTGATATTCTACCCTCCAACACAGTAGTAGAGCGTGGAATTTTTCTTTGTCAATATTCAAAAGGGAAACAGGTTTTCGGCATCACACATCTCAATCTTCCACA
The DNA here is from genome assembly GCF_050947875.1 of Dermacentor variabilis. Classification (NCBI taxonomy): domain Eukaryota; kingdom Metazoa; phylum Arthropoda; class Arachnida; order Ixodida; family Ixodidae; genus Dermacentor; species Dermacentor variabilis. Next base: position 241,500,338 of record NC_134570.1, read on the forward strand.
CATGGCATTTATTGCATGTTCTGAATGTGCACTCATTGCCTGTAGTACATCTTCGAATGTGAAAATAGTTTGTTTGACATAGTTTTGCCTGTATATTTTTAACTTACCCATAAGTTCTCTGCTTTACTTGTATATACCTCCTTCAGTACTGGTACCTGTGCTGTGCTTTCATTAGCGTAGTAAATGTTTTGAAAGCTGTTAATTCAAAAAATAGGAAGGCTATCCAATATAAACAAGAATCTTGTAGGCAGCAGTAAGCTTACAGATAGATGAAAGTGCACCAGAAAAACATTCAATGGGCGTATCTTGCAGGCCCAAGTCAGTTTAATGCACATTATTTGCTAATGACTGTTGGCAGAATGAACACGAATTTAGAGAATAAAGAACTTATCAGGCACATAATGCTTGCACTTGTGCTATTGTTCGCTTTAAACTGAAGGCTCGTGCCAAAACAGGTGACACGAACCTGAAAATCAAATAGGCCGGATATACAAAGTAACGGCAAAATTTCGTTTACCAAATTCTGCCTGCATTAGTAACACGACCATAGCTAGCCAGTGAGGAAGAACTCTAGGCAAAATTTCTTTCACGCAGTTCTGCTGGCTGCCAGCAGACTATCATATATCACCATACCTGTGACACTCAGTTGTTATTACTTGTCTTATGGGTTCATTTTTGCATTCGTATTTCTGAGGAGGAAGAGAAAGAAGTGCCCAGAGCTCACTGGTGCTCTGGCCCTCTGGCTGTCATGCAATTTTTTACGTTCTTGCCATTTTCGTGAGCGTCATTTTATCAAGGATGAGCAATAATAATAATAATATTTGGGGTTTTACGTGCCAAAACCACTTTGTGATTATGAGGCACGCCGTAGTGGAGGACTCCGGAAATTTTGACCGCCTGGGGTTCTTTAACGTGCACCTAAATCTAAGCACACGGGTGTTTTCTCATTTCGCCCCCATCGAAATGCGGCCGCCGTGGCCGGGATTCGATCCCGCGACCTCGTGCTCAGCAGCCCAACACCATAGCCACTGAGCAACCACGGCGGGTAAGGATGAGCAAGATGATGTTTCCACGACCAGCTGAACAAGGTCAGTCGTCTACTCTATCGCTAATTTTCGGACAACGTGCCTTTGGAAGCTCGGACCAGCTCGATTCCTGGGAGAGCTCAACGCCAGAAGCCATGGACTCTGACAGTGAGTACAGCGTAGTCATGGGCCGTCATATGAAGAAGATGCGCCGTATGTCGACTGAGGTGCCTTCATCGAATCAGAGTGAGCAAGAATCCTTCATGGCCTCTTACGTGCCGCTCTCACCGTCACACAGCATGAACTCCTGGCAATTTCTAATAGAATGTTTTGAAAATGTGGCCCCTAGGCAAATAAAAGAAATCAGGATCAACGCTCGCAAGAACATCCTGACAATAGATGTGAATATTTCCGCAATACTTGAGAAGTTAAAGACCATTCCACAGTTAGGCGCAATCCCCGTCCGCTTCTTTATTACTTACGGGAAGGAGACAACAACTGGAGTGATTTCCGACGTGGAGCTTGAAATCAAGCATGCGGGCCTCAAGAGTCTTTTGAGGTCATCGGTGCGCATTCTTGAGATTCACCGCTTGGGGCACTCCCGATGCATCAAGTTAATATTTGCTTCTTCGACATTAGCAGCGTCTGTCAAAGTGGGCTACGTGATACACCGAGTACGACCATTCATTCCGAGGCTTATTCAGTGCCGGAAATGTCACAAGATAGGACACGTGAGCACCATTTGTAGAAGCAAGGCCAGCTACTCGCGTTGCGGTGGAGAGCATGATACCACCTACTGTGAGGCGTTCTCATTTAAATGTCCCAACTGTATTGGCTCTCCCGAAGCGACTTCGAAGGAGTGCCCGAAGATGAAACAAGAAGTTCGTATTCTTCGAAAAATGGCAAGAGACCAATCTTCACGTAAAGAGGCTGCTCAATCTGTTAGCCACAGTGACAACGCTCGCGACAGAAGCATCACAAAACCATTTCAGAAGAACTACATAGCGTGGCACAGGCACTACGACCACCTCTGCTTGTGCTTGCATCGAGGATGGTAACGGCGCCTACTGATAATTCAAGGTCGACGACAGCACGCGGCAAACATTCACCTCCACCGGCTGATACAGACACGGAATGGTCGTTGCTGCCCTCTAGACCTACGGCCATGCCAGCAGACCCTAGTGGTCCTCTGCGCCATGAAGCCAAGAATTATAGGGCCTATGAAACCGGCGACACTACGGGCAAGGAAGGAGATGAACACAATGAGAAGGAGAGTGTACAGAAACTGTTAAAGCACCTGGTAGAATCAATGCGCGTGATTCTCGGTGGTCTCGAAAATCCGGCCGCTAAATGTGCCCTGCAAGTGCTTGCCGTGCTGGAGCCGCTTATCGCAGCTCTTTATATTGTCACGTGGTAGTGACTGAGAAGAAAGCAGCCAAACTGAAAAACACGAAACTAGCGTTTTATTGGGCAAACTTGCGCCCTCAAAAACAGGCTACACTCAAAGAACGGCGACAGCGGCGAACACAGTCGGCGATCGTCGAAAATCTGATCAGCGGGCAAAGCGCGTCGGCTTTATAGATCAGCCGTCGAACGTTCCAGAGTAACCGCTGGGACCCGCGTGTCTTCCGAAAAGTTCTACATTTTTCGCGCCGCGCACACATGCGATCAGATTACACAAGGTTCGGCCACAGACAGCGGATGGAAGCATCGATAACTTTCCAGAAACTTCCAATACATGCAGGCGTGTCCTGCGCTGTGCGATAACATTTGTTAAGCGGTGAAACGTGTCGCTCGATAAAGACAAACAAGTACACGTGTCAATACCCCCCCCCCTCTTACAGAGCATCTTACCCGATGCTACAAACGAAAGTAATAAATGAAAACACCCGTAGCGAAGAAAACAACAAAATAGGGAAGGTCGTCAGCGTCCGTAAAATGGTTTAAGTGGACCACCACGTGGACCACTTCAGATCGTGCGCGGCGCCGCTGTGAATGCGAAATGCCGTCTGGCACGACCTCATAGTCCAGTGCGCCAATACGTCGAATGACCTTGTAGGGTCCCAAACAGCGTCACAATAGTTTCTCACTCAGCCCTCGTCGGCGTATCGGGTCCAAACACAAACACGGTCGCCGGTGTTGCAAATGGGTCGCAAGCCCCAAGGGTAGCGTTGGCCTGGCGGCCTGGGGCACAGCTGGAAGCTTCCGAAGGTCCTGGCAAAGGATGAGTCGACTGCTAACAGAACAACTTGTTTATTCTAGCATCGCAAAAGAGCGGCCGGTCAGGTCGACCGAAGTGGAGAAACGGGAGACCACGTTACTCGACTGAATAAATCGAAGCTTCTCTCTTGGCGTCCGGGGGCAGCTGCTTTTATACTCTCGGAGTCGAGGGCAAGAAGGAACGGCTCGGAAGAGGCGCACGTGACGGCGGCGCACGGACACGTTGTGACAAGTGACAAGTATCCGCCGGGCCGGCGCCGCTCAGACCTCCTCGCTTCACAGTTGGGGAGCTCCTCTCCCCGGCTGCCGCGCTTTGACAAGCGTGGGTACCAACATGCACACACACACGAAGACACGCGGCATTGAAACATGCCTGTACGCGCTTAGCAGGAGGTGTTGGGGCAGCGCTGAACTGGCCAAAATGTCCGCCGCTGTGAACGAAGCCCCGGCGTCCGTTGCATCCGCGCCGGCTATATCGCACGTCGGAGGCGAAACGTAACAGACCGCCCCGCCGGGAGAAGGGGATCCCGATGGTCAGGGGACTGCCTCCGCTGTCCGTAGGGATGTCACTCGATGATGCTCATAACCGAAGTCGGTCGTCCCTCGGCGTTTCTTGGGCGCAGCGCACCGAGAAGGCCTCGTTCTCACGTTCAGGTTCACACAGGACACTGCAAAGTGACTTCGGGAGAGTTGCCTTTTTTTTCTCGTTCCCAGCAAGCGTTAGAACTACGCCGAAACTCAACCGCTCAGTCAGCAAGCACGACACAACCCTCACTAAGCCATGCCAGGCTCTTGTCCTTGTCTCCTCCCAGACGACTGTTTGGGGCTCTGTTTTTCTTAGAGCATCCGTCAGGGGAGCCGCGATATCAGAGTACCTGGGGATGTACCTCTGATAGTAGCCGGCGACACCTAAGAACGACCGAATATCGGTCTTCGTGCGCGGTTGCGGGAAGTCTCGCACAGCGGCCACCTTTATTTCAGAGGGGCGGCGACGACCCCGTCCAATCACGTGACCGAGGTAGACAACCTCGGCCTGTGCTAACTGGCACTTGGGAGCCTTGACTGTCAAGCCCGCTTCGCGCAGGCGGGTTAGCACTGCCCTCAAGTGTGCAGTATGCTCAGACCAGGATGCGGAGAATATCGCTACGTCGTCTAAATACGGTAACGCGAATTCTTCCTGTCCCCGCAACACTTTGTCCATGAGGCTTGAAAATCAGTATGGCACGTTCTTCAAACCAAAACTCAAAACTTTAGGACCGGATGTTTCCATTGGTGAAATGAACGCCGCATACCTACTAGCCTCTTCTGTGAGTGGAACCTGCCAATAATTCCTGACAAGATCTAGGGTGGAAATAAACTAAGCGCTACTAACTTTCTCAAGGCGCTCCTCGATGTTAGGGAACGGATAAATTTGATCCTTAGTGATGGAATTAAGCCTGCGGTAGTCGACGCAAGGACGAGGTTCCTTGCCCGGTACCTCAACTAAAATCAAAGGGGAGGTATAATCACTCTCACCCGCCTCAATAACACCGAGCTGTAGCATTTTCTTCACCTCAGCCTCCATAATATCGCGCTGGCGGGGTGGCACCAGGCACGCCTTGGATGGTACTAGCTCTGGGGAGGTAAGTTCTATTTCATGAGCAAGGACAGAAGTCCTACCAGGCCTCTCAGAGAACTGACCTTGAAACTCGATTTTCTGCTCTGGCGACAGCGCTGCTTTACTGATTAAGTCACTAATGACTTGATCGGTGTCTTCCCTGTTCGTCACTGAGCCTAGTCCCGGAAGCTCGACCGGAAGCTCTTCGGGAACGTTTACCATCATACACACCACTGCTTCCCGTTGTCTATAGGGTTTGAGCAGATTACAGTGGTAAACTTGCTGTGCTTTCCGCTTTTCTGGCAGACTCACCACGTAGTTAACGTCCGACAGTTTTTGAACAACCCGTGCGGGGCCTTCCCACTGCACGTCGAGTTTGTTTTTTAGCGATGTGCGCAATATTGTTACGTAAGAAGACGCAGATGAAAAGCTATATACAAGTATACTTACAACGTGATACGCCGCGCTTGGCCAAGAGGCAACATCCCGCGCTAGCCTCTAATCGTCGTCGTCGTCTTCTTACTGCTCGCCTCTTCGTCATTGGTAATACTATTCCGTAGCACTACCCCCGGCGGCAAAAGCGCCGTCCCGGAGCGACTAAAGGCTGGATTCGGAAGCAGTGTAGTAGGCCTTGAGCCTACTGACGTCCACATCACTAGATGCCAGAGTAGATGACGAGGTTGAGCTCACAGGAGCAATTTCGTACGTCACAGGCGTCACCTGGCGCAGCACGCGGTAGGGCCCTGTGTATCGCGAAAGGAGCTTTTCTGAAAGTCCGACGTGACGAGAGGGCGACCACACGAGCACGAGCGCACCAGGCGAAAACTGTACGTCACGGTGGCGGGCGTTGTAGTGACGCTGCTGAGTGGTTTGCGAGTCCGTCAGTCGAGCACGGGCAAGCTGGCGTGCATGGTCGGCGAGGGCGATGGCGTCGCGCGCATACTCGCTTGTTGAGATAGAACCAGGAGGAAGTGCCGTGTCAAGGGGCAAGGTCGGTTCGCGACCGTAGAGTAGATAAAAGGGAGAAAATCCGGCGGTGCCGTGCCGGGAAGAATTATAAGCAAATGTGACGTAAGGAAGGGCAATGTCCCAGTCGTGGTGGTCCTTGGAAACGTGCTTGGACAGCATATCGGTAAGAGTACGGTTTAACCGCTCTGTGAGGCCATTGGTTTGAGGACGGTATGAGGTAATGATTGTGTGTGGTGTTTTGTGGCGCAAGGGCCAGGTTTAACCAAAGAGTGCCATGACAAGTGGTAATGTTAATGTATTATGGAAGATGTGACTTGGCTGTAAAGTGGCCTAAAGATAGTCGCAGTAAAGTGCGTAAAATCTACGTGCTATAATATTATGGCGATGGCTAATAACGAATACTATGAACACTAGAATGCATTGGGAAAATGATGCAATGTACAAAATATGTGAGATGCTAAAATTTTCTAAGAGCACTACTGCCTCGCCAGAGCCCTTGAACCCAAGGGACGAGAGGCATGCGCTATGCGAAACAACTATCACAGCGCTATCCTCTATAGAGAGGAGGCGCTACGAACGTATGGACTAATTACATGTAATACAACATCTTTCAGGAAACCTAGGACTGCGCTGGTATCAAAGAGCGTTTCTGCACCGAGTAACATAACAGGATGAAGGGGGATGTGCTGCCGGTATGCTAAGGGAAAATGTTTCTTTCTGTCATATTCGGCTTCCCGACACTCCAGGAGGACGTGGAGGACGGTCAGCCTCTCCCTGCATCTACCACAGGTTGGAGGCTCATTTCCAGTGAGTAAAAAGTTATGCGTGCCAAAAGTGTGTCCTATTCTTAGACGACAGAATAGGACATCTGTACGGCGTGATTTTGTTACAGGAGGCCAGAAACCTAATTGTGGCTTTATTACATGCAGCTTATTATTTGTTTCCAGGTCCCACAAGCGTTGCCAGTAGTTTCGAAGTTTCCTTCTTAAGAAAGGTTTCAGGTCTGTGACAGGGACTGCAGCGGTAGAATTAACAGTGTGTGATGCAATTGATGTAGCCATCTGGTCTGCTAGAACGTTACCCTGGATGCCCCTATGGCTAGGCACCCAGCATATAATCACATGCTGGTTAGATACATATGCTTTACATAAGACGGAATAGAGTTCAATTATTACAGGATTTTTGTGCTTACAGAACGACATCAAAGACTTCACAACACTAAGGGAGTCCGTATATATAACTGATTTTTTTGAGTTTTGATTTCCTTATATGCTTCACGGTCGACAATATTGCGTAGGCCTCAGCCGTGAAGATACTAGTTTCCGGATGCAGTAAATCGGATTCCGAGAAGGATGGACCGACGGCTGCATATGACACCCCCTCGCGTGACTTCGATTCGTCTGTGTAAAACTCTGTGCAGGAGTGTTTGTATTGCAGTTCCCGGAAATGCATCTGGATTTCAATCTCTGGGGCGTGTTTTGTAACCTGCATGAAAGATATATCGCATTGTATCATCTGCCACTCATCTGCCACGAGAAAACTGCGTCCGCGTCTACCAAAAGATGCATGCGCATGCTTAAAACGCGTTTTGGCACAAATCCATGTGCGGGTGCTAAAAAGAGCAGCATCGGCATGCTTTTCACGTCGTTTGGTAGAAATCCACGCGCGCGTTCTGCCAAAAGCACCATTTGCATGCATATCGTGTGGTTTTGCAGAAAACTGCGTCCGCGTCTACCAAAAGATGCATGCGCATGCTTAAAACGCGTTTTGGCACAAATCCATGTGCGGGTGCTAAAAAGAGCAGCATCGGCATGCTTTTCACGTCGTTTGGTAGAAATCCACGCGCGCGTTCTGCCAAAAGCACCATTTGCATGCATATCGTGTGGTTTTGCAGAAAACTGCGTCCGCGTCTACCAAAAGATGCATGCGCATGCTTAAAACGCGTTTTGGCACAAATCCATGTGCGGGTGCTAAAAAGAGCAGCATCGGCATGCTTTTCACGTCGTTTGGTAGAAATCCACGCTCGAGATGGATGGATGGTAGATGGATGGATGGTAGATGGAGCTCGAGGAGTGGGACATGCATTTCATCACTAAGCTCCCTCACACGCAGCGAGAAAGGCTGTCCTACGGAGGGACGATTGCGAAAAAGTATAGCATATGTCATGTCATTAACGGTAATAAAACACGGATGTTGAGGATTTGAGTGGACTTTCAGAAAATATGCTTGGCTGATGTATGTTCTCTGCAGATGAAGTGACCACTCATTTGATTCTACATATAAGCTTTGTATGGGACTCGTTCTGAAAGCGTCAGTGGCCAGTCGGATTCCTAGATGGTGCACTGGGTCTAGCATCTTTAGTGCGCTCGGGGCGGCAGAGTGATAAATCACGGCACCATAGTCTAATCGCGATCGAATGAGGCTTTTATAGAGATTCATTAAACACTTCCTGTCACTAGCCCATGTAGTCTGGGATAGAAGTTTCATTATGTTCATTGTTTTCAGACTTTTTTCTTTAAGATGTTTAACGTGGGGGACGAAAGTGAGTCTGTAGTCAAGTATAACACCTAGAAACTTGTGCTCTTTGTTTACAGGTATTTGTTGTCCACCCAGTTCTAAGCAAGGATCTGGGATCATTCCTCTCTTTCTTTTAAAAAGGACACTGGAGCTTTTGTTAGGATTGATCTTAAATCCATTCCTGTCTGCCAACATTGACACTTTGTTCAGGCCATGCTGTACCTGTCTCTCGCATATAGCGAGGTTACAGGATTTGAAAGCTGTTTTTATGTCGTCCACGTAAACAGAATAAAATATTGCCGGTGGTAATGAAGCGCGAAGCGTGCTCATCTTCACGATGAAGAGTGTGCAGCTGAGCACGCCTCCTTGGCGTACACCCGTTTCTTGCGTAAAAGGACGCGAAAGTACATTGCCGACTTTTACCCGGAAGGTACGACTGGACAGATAGATTTCTATGAGGTTTAGCATATTCCCATGGATGCCCATTTCTGACAGGTCCCTTAAGATTCCGTAACGCCACGTTGTATCGTACGCCTTCTCCATATCGAGGAATATGGATAAGAAAAACTGCTTGTGTACAAATGCGTCTCGGATATTTGCTTCTACACGTACAAGATGGCCAGTTGTGGAACGCCCTTCTCGGAAGCCACACTGATAAGGATCAAGCATTTTGGTCTGTTCAAGGAAATGAATGAGTCGCCGATTAATCATTTTTTCAAATACCTTACAAAGGCAACTTGTCAGGGCTATTGGGCGGTAACTTGCCACTGAGGAAGGATCTTTGCCTTGTTTCAAAACCGGGATCACAATGGCTTCTTTCCCTGCAACCGGGAGGTATCCTGCAGCCCAAATTGTATTGAAAATTGTGACTAGTGTAACTTGGGTGTCTTTATGTAAGTTTTGGATCATTTCATACATGATTCTGTGAGATCCCGGTGCAGAGCTCTTGCATGCGCTCAAGGCAGCTCTCAACTCGGCAATACTAAAAGGACAGTTGTATGGTTCATTCTGTTGACATTTTCTAATGAGTGGCTTACATTCTTCTAATTGTTTATATTTCAGAAAGGAGTGCGAGTAATAGTTGGCACTTGACACGCTCTCAAAGTGCTCCCCAAGTGAGTCCGCCTGATCTTGTAGGGTATCGCCTTCTGTGTTTACCAAAGGGAGTGCATATGTTTGTCGCCCTCTTATCCTATTGACCCTGTTCCAGGCTTTTGCCTCATCTCTGAACGAGTTAATACTCGCTAGAAACTTCTGCCAACTTTCTCGTCTGGCCTGTCGGCGAGTTCGCCTGCCTTGGGATTTTACTTTTTTAATGTTGCTAAGATTCTCCGCAGTGGAAGAAGCGCGTAGCAACCCCCACGCCCTGCTCTGTTTTTCACAAGCGATCCTACAATCGTCGTTCCACCACGGGACACGCCGTTTGCAGGCCAAGCCTTTTGCTTCTGATATGCATTTAGATGCGACATCTATTATGAATGCTGTAAAGAACTCGACTGCAGCATCAATTCCTAACGAAGACAGGTCAGCCCATGAGATACTCGTAAGAGATCGAAATTTCTCCCAATCAGCTGTCTCTATCTTCCACCTTGGAGCGTGTGGTGGATATTCGTTTTCTTTAGGTGACCTTAGCAGTATAGGGAAGTGGTCACTGCCGTAAGGGTTGTCGGTAACTTCCCATTCAAGTTCAGGCGGTACAGACGGGGAGACTATGCTAAGATCTATTGAAGAATAGGTTCTGTTTGCAAGAGAGTAGTATGTGTGTTCCTTCTTATTCAACAGGCACGCACCAGAAGAAAAAAGGAACTGTTCAACAAGACGTCCTCGCGCATATATACGAGGGTCGCCCCACAGGAAGTTATGTGCATTGAAATCGCCAAGAACAACATGTGGTTCTGGCAATTCATCTATAAAGGACTGAAATTCATGTTTGCTTAGTTTGTAGTGTGGGGGTATATAAAGCGACCAAATAGTGATAAGTTTGTTTAGCAGAACAACTCGAACCGCCACTGCCTCTAGAGCAGTTCGTAGTTGCAAACGTTGACAGGCTATGCTTTTTTGAATTACAATTGCAACACCGCCCGATGATGCGACAGCATCATCGCGATCTTTGCGAAAAGTAACATACTGTCGAAGAAAGTTTCTGTATTTTGATTTTAAGTGTGTTTCCTGTAAACACAGCACTTTTGGATTGTGTTTATGGATAAGTTCTTGCACATCATCGAGATTCCTAAGAAGACCTCTGACATTCCATTGAATGATTTGTGCATCCATATTTAAAGAAAAATTGGTGCTGTGTTTACGGAAACGGAGGTGATGCCTTTGGTTACAGAGCTCTTTCGAGGCCCTGTAACGGGGGTTCTACCCTTTCTGGAGCGTTCGAGGGAGCCTCGCCGCTCCTTAGGCGCTTGGTGCGCCTTGAGAATAGGTGTAGTGTCCATTGCCTCTTGTGAGGCGCCGGACACCTGCTCTTGCGAGCGAGATGTTTCCCGAGAGAGTGCCGCCTTGGAGGGCAAGACCCCTGCGCCCACCAGCCCGGAGGTCGATGGGGCTCCCTGAGGGATCTGGCTGCGCCGGCTGTTGCCAGCGCTGGAAGGGGCCGGGGATGTTGGGGCAGCCTCAGCAGCGCCGACCTTCGGGGTCGATGGTCCGCTCTGCTGTGTTGACGGAGCAGCGCTAGCTGCAGCCGCCGCGGGGGCAGATGGCGTAACTGCCGACTCACTGCCTGTGGGTCGGACAGCCGCCGGAGGCCGTTGTGAGGCTTCCCCCTTCCGCGCCACATCGGCAAAGCTGCTCTTAGACAGGTATGACACCCGCCTACGTGCCTCTATGAAAGATATGTTTTCTTTGACTTTGATTGTCACAATCTCTTTTTCTCTTTTCCAGGACGGGCAGGACCGCGAGTATGCGGCATGCTCGCCCTCACAGTTGACACAATGTGGAGTGTTCTGGCACGTTTCGGAAGAATGTTCTTTGTCACTGCACTTGGCACATGTCAGCCGGCCTCGACAGTTCTGTGAACTGTGGCCGAACCTTTGGCACTTAAACCATCTAAGAGGATTGGGCACGTATGTCCGGACACGAAGTTTGATATAACCGGCCTCGATGGACTCGGGGAGGACACTTGAACCTAAAGTGAGTATCAGGTGTTTAGTCTTGATCTCTTTACCATCTCGCCTCATCTTAATTCGCTTAACATATATGACATTCTGTTCACTGAAGCCCTCCAAGAGTTCAGCTTCAGTGAGCTCTAGCATGTAATCGTCCGAGACAACGCCGCGGGTGGTGTTCATGGTACGGCGCGTGGTTACTGTTATTTGAGTCTCCCCAAATGAGACAAGTTTCGGCAGTTTCTCGTACTGCTTCTTATCGTGGAGCTCCAAGAGAAGATCACCACTTGTCATTCTCGACGCCTTATATCCTGTTCCAAAAACTTCAGTTAAAGACTTCGAAACAAGGAACGGTGAAATGTTACGCACTAGTTTGTCTGGGTTTTCTGAGTGAATCACATGATATCTAGGAAAGTTCTGCACTTGTCGTCCGAAAAACTGAAAGAGATCTTCGGTGCGCCCTCGTTTGTGAGGGCGATCAGGGAGTTTAGGAAAAGCGTTTTCCATAAGTACAGTAGGGTTTTCGGCCGCGATGCCGACCACCCACCATGGAGCCCAACAGGGGGACGTGACAGGAGTTCCTGCAAGAGAAACCCTGCCAACGCCAGCCGTACATCGCTGCTATAACCAAATACAGCATAACCAAGGCTGGCTAGCTACACAAGGTTAACCCTTGCCGCCGGGAAACTAGGAAGTGAGGAGAAGTGATGAGAGGACAGGAAAGATGAAAAAGGCGAGAGAGAAAGACAAAGATTGGAGAGGAGGACAGGAAAAGGCGACTGCCGATGTCCCCCGGGTGGTTCAGTCCGAGGGTGCCGTCTACGTGAAGCAGAGGCCAAAGAGGTGTGTTGCCTCCGCCGGGGGGCCTTAAAGGTCTGAACACCCGGCATCGGCTCAACCTCCAGGATCCCCCTTTCCCCGGACACGGCTAAGCCGCGCACGGCTTCACGCGGGAGGGTGCAATCCTCGTGTGCTCGGGTACGTGGTGTCGTAACACACCAAACGCCTGCAGACGCAGACGCCCCTGCGGGGATGGTATGAGGTAGTCAGCTTGTGTTGATTGGATCAGGAACGTACAATGTCGGCGATAACTTTCGAGAGGAAGTTACGACCACGGTCAGTGAGCAGCTGTTGCGGGGCGCCATGAAGTAAGATAATGTCACGCAAGAGAAAGTCCGCGACGTCAGTGGCGCAACTGGTAGGGAGAGCCCGCGTGATAGCGTACCGGGTGGCGTAGTCAGTTGCGACGGCTACCCATTTGTTCCCAGAGGACGACGTCGGAAAGGGACCGAGGAGGTCTAATCCAACACGAAAGAACGGTTCCACAGGGACGGTGATGGGCTGGAGATGAACGGAAGGTAGCACCTGAGGTGTTTTCTGACGCTGGCAGGGATCACAGGCAGCAACATAGCGTCGGACGGAGCGAGCGAGACCAGGCCAATAGAAGCGGCGGCGGACGCGGTCGTACGTGGGGGTTACGCCAAGATGCCCTGCAGTAGGTGCGTCATGCATCTCACTGTCGTAGATGTTTTGGCACGACAAGAAGAAGATCAGATCCGTCAGGGAGGAAGTTCCTTCGGTACAGAATGCCGCCCTGGAGGACATATCGGCGAACGGACGCGTCGGTAGGTGTAGAGTGCAGACGCTCGATGAGTGCTCGCAGCGGTAGGTCTCGGTACTGCTCATCGGCGATGTATGGAGAAGGCAGACACAGAGAAAATGCCGTTGGCGGTACTACTGTCGGCGTCGTCAGGCTCGTCTACCGGGTAACGAGACAGGCAGTCAGCGTCCTTGTGTAGTCGGCCAGATTTGTAGGTGACAGTATATGAATATTCTTGGAGGCGTAAGGCCCAGCGACCAAGTCTTCCTTTAGGATCTTTCAGTGAGCATAACCAGCAAAGCGCGTGATGGTCTGTGATAACAGAAAAGGGTCGGCCATATAAGTATGGGCGGAACTTCGCAACCGCCCAAACTAGGGTCAGACACTCACGCTCAGTGATGGAATAGTTGCGCTCGGAGGGTGAGAGGAGCCTGCTGGCGTAAGCGATAACACGGTCGTTGCCGCGCTGGCGTTGTGTCAGTACTGCGCCAGGTGACGCCTGTGACGTACGAAATTGCTCCTGTGAGCTCAACCTCGTCATCTACTCTGGCATCTAGTGATTTCGTGCACGTCAGTAGGCTCAAAGCCTACTACACTGCTTCCGAGTCCGGCCTTTAGTCGCTCCGGGACGGCGCTTTTGCCGCCGGGGGTAGTGCTACAGAATAGTATTACCAATGACGAAGAGGTGAGCAGTAAGAAGACGACGACGACGATTAGAGGCTAGCGCGGGCTGTTGCCTCTTGGCCAAGTGCAATATTATTACCTCATCGCCCACCTCAAAACGACGGGCCCTGGCTGTCCCATCATAATAAACCTTGGCCCTCTGCTGGGCCTTTGCCATTGCTTCACCTGACAACTCCTGTGCCCTTCTTAAGCGTTCGAGGAGCCTAAGCACGTACCCCACCACGACTGGGTCGTCGCCCCTGCCTTCCCGCGAGTCTCGAAGCATGCGAAGCGGAGACCGCAGCGAGCGACCGTACACTAGCTCAGCTGGCGAAAACCCCGTAGCCGCATGCGGCGCGGTCCTTAATGCAAACATCACCCCAGGCAGACACAGCTCCCAGTCAGTTTGTTGTTCAAAACACAATTCTCTCAACACGCGCTTCATGACGGAGTAGAGCTTCTCAGCGGAATTCGACTGTGGGTGGTACACTGAGCTGTGTAACAGTTTTACCCCACACTTTTCGAGAAAGGCTGTCGTCAAAGCGCTAGTAAACACTGTGCCCTGATCTGACTTGATTTCCGCAGGAAAACCAACTCGCGCAAATATGGACAGAAGTGCATTGACTATCTCAACTGAGCTGAGTTATTTAAGTGGCACTACTTCAGGGAACTTTGTCGCTGGGCAGATCACAGTCAAAATGTGTCTGTACCCCGTGGTTGTTACCGGCAGAGGTCCCACTGTATCAATAACGAGCCGTCTAAAAGGCTCCGTAGTGATAGGTACTGTGATAGGAGTTTGGACTGTTTTAATGTCGCGGCTGAATGCGCATGGTTGCTGTGCGGCGCCAACGGACGAAGAGGAAGAGAAGGACCGGTGTCTGGGCGGAGACGGCAGCCATGCGAATTGCCTGAGCTGCCTGGGCTGGCCTTCCGAACGAGCCGAGCAGTTCGTATACTCAAGGCCGGTGTTCCTGGGTGTGCTGGCAGAACAGGCCGGGCTGTCCTCGGGCTTCAACCGGCCTGCTCCACTGCTGGGCGAGCATCCGACGCCGACATGTTCCGGTGCAGCTAAGCCTTCCGAACGGTCTACCCTGTGGCGGGCAGACGTCCCGACCCAGCTGTCGCGCGAGTGGCTCGTCGTGTGCCGGGCATCCGCCCCGGCCTCCAGCCTGCGCCACTCGCCCCTCCGGATTCATCTTTACGCCTGTTCGTGCCGTGAGTGTGTGATACCGACGCACTATCGGACGCCTTCCTATATTGACGCTGAGCTTGACTATACATGACAGACACTCATGTAGGGAACTGTGTGTGTGTGTGTTATCGTGTATGTTATCCTAGTCCCGTCCCCGTGTTATTAAAGCCTCTCTGTGTTCATTGTGCCATCCCTGTGTGTTTGAAGCCTGGGCCCACATTTTCCTTATCACAAATTTTGGCGAGCCTGCCAGGATTTTCAAACGCACAGGAGGAGCGATGGAGATCGAGAGATTTTACGTCATAGGGAAAGAGCTAGGAATGACAGGAGCGGAGTTAAAGCGTTGGATTGATACAGAAATCGTGAGGGAACGCGACCAGCACGCCCAACATCGGGAAGACGCGAAAGCGCATGCAGAACAAGAGCGTCTACGATTAGAAGCGGAATAACGAGTGCTAAAGCTCAAGATAGAGCTCCAGGAAAAGACTGCTGGCGCACAAAGCGCACAGAGTGACAGCACTACGGAACGGTCGGTTACTAGGACGGCTCCTGAGCTATTCAGTCCTCGTAAGTTGATCCCGCCGTTTAACGAAGCCCGGGATGATTTAGACGCCTACTTGCAACGTTTCGAGCGAGTGACAACAAGTCAGGAATGGCCCCGCGCAACATGGGCACTCTCCCTTAGCCTATGCCTGACAGGAGAAGCGTTGACGGTCATAGGACGGCTTGATTCTAATGCAGCCCTAGACTACGACCAGCTGAAAGCTACTCTCCTTCAACGCTTTCGGTGCGTTGCTGAGGGATACCGAGAAATGTTTCGAAACGCGAGGCCCGAAGACAATGAGGCTGGCCTACAATATGCAGGTAGAATATCGGGCTACTTTGACCACTGGCTTGAAATGTCCCATATTGAGAGGACCTCCGACTCCCTCAGGGACACCATGATTGCTGAACAATTTTTGAAAAGATGTTCTGCGTCTCTGCGAGCGTTCTTGAAAGAAAGGAATTTTAAGACCCTCGGTAGGTTGTCAAAGAATGCTGATTGTTTTATAGAGGAACAAAACCTGACCAATCTAGGTAGAGAAATGTTATCCAAGGAGGTCGTGTTAGACTGCTCGCAAGACTGAACCTCCAACAGCGATGCCGCGTGCAACTAATCGGTGCTTCCTTTGTGATGAAACAGGACATCGAGCTTCGGTGTGCTGGTCCCGGACTAAAGAGAACTCTACAGGTCGCGGATGGTCCGGCAGAAAGAGACAAGGAGGTGAAGCCAGTCAAGAAGGGAAAATCAAGGACAAGCTTCGTGTACTCTGGCTCCGTCGCAAGCCGAAAAGCCGAGAGAAGAGAGTGGCGGATACGTAGTGCTTCAAGGTGGCGAAACGGTCCCAATAGTCAACATGACGTTAATGCGACAAGGTCCCAGATGTGACAGTGGAAATCTGCCAGTGGGAAGAGGCTTTCTCGAATCACAACCGGTGTCTGTCTTACGAGTCACTGGCTGCAATACCATGGTCGTGCGACTCTTTGGTACCTGAGGACAAAATGGCAGGAACAAAAAGCGCAGTGTTCTTGCTGGACCGCACAATTCACTACTTACCGGAAGCGATAGCACACTTAGACAATCCATTCTTTACAGGCGTCGCGCGAGTTAAATGTATGCGAGACCCCCTGTATGATGTGGTATTGGGAAACATTGAAGGTGCCCGTCCCGGCCAATGACCCGGCCAATTCATGGTCTCCGCTGAAACATAACAGCGACAAGACGAGTTACCCTGCCAACAGGATGTCATCCACCGCTCATGGAGAGCTACCAGACGTAGAGGGCCAAACGTTGTCCACAGCTAAAGACGCAGCCGCCTCCTCGAGACATACAGAAGACTGCGGATCTGGTACCGAGCTCGTTGCTGTGACAAAAGAAACGAAGATACGGCCCCTGCCTACACAGACTGTCCCGCAACCCGCAGTCACTGGAATAGAGCAAGGCAAATTAAAAGCTTTACAGAGGGACGATGGGTCTCTGAGAAGATGCTTCAAAAAGGTCGGCAAGATGATGGTCGCGGATGGCCGCGCAAGCGAATATTACTTACAGGATGACCTTTTCTACAGGAAGCACACAGTGTCAGGTGGGAAAATACTAGATAAGCTAGTGGTGCCAAAAGATCTCAGGGGGGTGGTGATGAAGTTGGCTCATGAAGGGATCCTCGCCGGTCACCAGGGTGTGACGAGAACGGTGGATCGAATTGTTGCTGAATTTTACTGGCCAGGGGTCCAGTCGGAGACGAAACGGTTTGTTAAATCGTGCGACGTTTGTCAACGAACGGTGCCACGCCATTCAGTCGGACGCGCCCCGCTGGGTACGATGCCTGTAATTGACACTCCCTTTGCTCGCGTAGGCATCGATATTATCGGTCCTTTATCCCCAACTTCAGATAAAGGCAACCGTTACATCCTCACTATGGTTGACTTCGCCACCAGATACCCTGACGCTGTCGCCCTGCCATCTACCGAGTCGAGAACTGTTGCGGAAGGACTCGTCGAAATGTTTTCCCGAGTGGGCTTACCGCGGGAGATTGTCAGCGACCGCGGGTCCTATTTCATGTCAGCTGTGATGAAGGAGTTCAGTCATCTTCTGTCAATTAAGCAATTGCCCACCACGCCGTACCACCCCATGGCAAATGGACTAGTGGAAGGATTTAACGGCACGCGCGCTCTAGGACGGATGTGCCAAGAGCGACCTAAATGTTGGGACCGCAACCTCGGCCCGCTACTCTTCGCGTACCGAGAAGTGCCACAGAGCAGCATCGGTTGCGCGCCATTTGAACTGTTGTATGGGCGGTATGTCCGTGGTCCGATGGCTGTGCTAAAGTAATTGCGGACAAATCCCCGTTTAGATAACGACACGAAATCTTATGAATACATCATCGAACTGCGTCAACGGCTAGAGCGTACGTGCGCCATCGCCACGCAAGAGCTCACGAAAGCGAAACAGCAGCAGAAAACGCATAATGACAGAAAAGCCAGGATGCGAGAGCTTAATCCTGGAGACAAAGTACTTGTTCTACTGCCTGGTGAAAGGAATAAGCTGATATTTATGTGGAAGGGACCTTTCATCGTTGTAGAAAGGGAAAGTCCGTTGGACTATGTTGTTGACCTTGGGCGCAGAACAACGGTATTTCACATGAATATGTTGAAAAAATATGAAGAGCGACCCAACAGCGAATTGCATCAGGTAACAGTGACAACGGCAGGTCTAGAGCTTGAAGAGACAACGCCGCCTTACTCATCACTCGTCCTAACGCAGACATCAAAAGACGTCGCCATTTCGAACCAACTGACTATGGATCAGGGACTCAAAGTTGAAGTCGAGAAGTCTCGTAGCAGTTCTTTTGCAAGAACACGACGGGCGTTTGCATCCCGTTTTCTACGCTAGCCGGAAGCTTCTGCCACGTGAAGCTGCCTACTCCACAATTGAGAGGGAGTGCCTCGCCATAGTGTGGACAGTACAGAAATTTCATGTGTACCTTTACGGTAAACCGTTGATCCTGCAGTCCGACCACCAACCACTGCGATACCTAAATTCGGCGACGCACGTCAACAGTCGCGTACTACGTTGGAATTTACTCCTTATGGATTATGACTTTCATATGTGGAGTATATTGGTGGATGTGATAACGTTGGTGCAGACTGTCTAAGTAGAATAGCTACGGACCCGGACTAATGTGCCATGAGAGTAGTAGTTTGAACTGTGTGACTTGTGATACTCCGTAGTGCTACCCTCCTCGACTTCTTGAACTTGGGGGAAATGTGATAGGAGTTTGGACTGTTTGAATGTCGCGGCCGAATGCGCTTGATTGCTGTGCGGCGGCGACGGACGAAGTGGAAGAGAAGGACCGGTGTCTGTGCGGAGACGGCAGCCATGCGAATTGCCTGAGCTGCCTGGGCTGGCCTTCCGAACGAGCCGAGCAATTCGTCTACCCAAGGCCGGTGTTCCTGTGTGTGCTGGCAGAACAGTCCGGGCTGTCCTCGGGCTTCAACCGGCCTGCTCCACTGCCGGGCGAGCATCCGACGCCGACAAGTTCCTGTGCAGCTAAGCCTTCCGAACGGTCTACCCTGTGGCGGGCAGACGTCCCGACCCAGCTGTCGCGCGAGTGGCTCGTCGTGTGCCGGGCATCCGCCCCGGCCTCCAGCCTGCGCCACAAGCCGCGCCGGATTCATCTTTGCGCCTCTTCGTGCCGTGAGTGTGTGATACCGACGCACTATCGGACGCCTTCCTATATTGACGCTGAGCTTGACTATACATGACAGACACTCATGTAGGGAACTGTGTGTGTGTGTGTTATCGTGTATGTTATCCTAGTCCCGTCCCCGTGTTATTAAAGCCTCTCTGTGTTCATTGTGCCATCCCTGTGTGTTTGAAGCCTGGGCCCACATTTTCCTTATCACAGTACCAACTTCAACGGCGCCCTCGATTTGTCCCCTGGTTTGCCTACCCGCTGACAGGTGCCACATGTCCTCACAAAGTGCTCTGCGTCACGAAAACACCCTGGCCAATAGTACTCTTGCAAGAGACGCTCCTTAGTCTTCTTAACTCCTAGGTGTCCGGACCACGAACCTCCATGCGACAAGCGCAACAGATCATGACGGTAACACTGAGGCACGGTCAGCTGATCGAACTCCACTCCCCTATGGTCTAGATACTTCCGGTACAGGACCGCACTTCTTTTCACAAAACGAGCATTTTTCTTCGCGATACCTTCCTTGACATTGCAGCGCATGTTTTCTAGGCTGCCATCCTTTTTTTGCTCGGCTATCAAAGCCGACCGGCTGGCTGACTTTTAGCAACCTATAAAGTCCATCTGACGTAGGCGCGATGAGCAAATCTGCAGATAGCTCTTCTAACTTTCCCCTGTCAGGCATTTCCTCTCCAGTATCTGGTGCCTTCAACGCTACAGGCTCAATTTTATTCAGTTTGCTCAGCTTGCTGCGCTTCCGACCACTTTTCATGGTTCGACAACGTCGGGCCCGCAACTACCACCTTTGCAGCAAGCTCTCGAACTCTCGATCTGGCTAAGGCCTGAATGCTAGCCTCACCAAACAAAAGCCCCTTCTCGCGCAGGAGGTGATCGGACCTGTTCACAAATAGGTACGGGTACTGGGGGGGGGGGGCAGCATAGATGACACTGCGGCCTCCGTCTCAAGTGCTCCGAAAGGTCCTTCAATAAGCACTTTTGCTACGGGCAGACACAGGCTATGAGCCTTCACGGCTTGCTTCATCCATGCGCACCCGCCCGTGAACATATCGGGTTCTACGTAAGAGGGGTGAACTACATCCATTGTAGCTGCGGAATCAAGAAGCACTCGGCACGCTTTCCCGTTCACGAGGAGGTCTCTATGAAAGGCTCGAGAAGCTTCATGTTCTCGTTAGTGCTGCATAATGACAAAAACACGACTTTTGTTTTTGTTTCTGGACACTGCGCCGAAAAGTGACCCGGCTTCTGGCACGTATAACACACGCGCGCTTGCCTCGTCTCGAACCGCTTTCTACGTTCGGCTTCGGCAGCCGCCGTCTCCTTACCTTCAGTCGGACTGCTTTCACTCGCATCCGCACTACGTGTGTCCCCCCTTGCTCTCATGGGTGTGAACTTCGGCCTCTCAAACTTGGAGCCAAATTCACCCTTTTGACCGTCCTTAGCTCCGCGAGCCCGACGCGTCACAAACTCCTCGGCTAGCTCGGCGGCTTTAGCCACCGTACTAACGTCTGGCCTATCCAAGACCCAGTACCGCACATTCTCAGGTAACCGACTATAAAACTGTTCCAGCCCGAAACACTACAGAACTTTCTCGTGGTCACCAAACGCTTTCTCTTCTTTGAGCCACTCCTGCATGTTTGACATAAGCCTGTAGGCAAACTCTCTATATGACTCACTTCTGCCTTTCTCATTTTCCCGAAACTTCCGACGGAATGCCTCCGCTGACAGCCTGTACTTTTTTAGCAGACTTGATTTCACTTGGTCGAAATCCTCTGCCTCCTCTCTTTTCAAGCGAGCGATTACGTCGGCCGCCTCGCCGGGTAACAAAGTGAGCAAGCGCTGTGGCCACGTTTCCCGAGAGAACCCCTGCTTCTCGCAGGTTCGCTCAAATTTAACAAGGAACAAACCAATGTCCTCTCAAAGCTTAAACGGCCGCACCAGGTCAGTCATTTTGAACGGAACTCGTTCTCCTGCACCGTGTGCCTGACTTCCAATTAGCGCGTTCCATCTCTACCTCGAGACGCTTCATTTCCAAAGCGTGTTGACGGTCGCGCTCCTCTTTCTCTTTTTGCTCTTTACGTTCGCGCTCCTGTCTTTTTGCCGACTCGCTCTCCTCAATGGCCTCAAGTCATTCCGACAGCTCGTCATCCTCAGCTTCTAACTCAAGAATAGCCCTTAGCAGTTCTGGTTTTCTGAGTTTCTCTGAGACATCCAGACCTAACTCTCTTGCAAGCTCCAGCAATTTCGGTTTGCGCAACGATTTCAAATCCATGGCTGCTCTGAATGCTGCTTTCTCTACTGCCTACA
The DNA here is from genome assembly GCF_050947875.1 of Dermacentor variabilis. Lineage (NCBI taxonomy): Eukaryota > Metazoa > Arthropoda > Arachnida > Ixodida > Ixodidae > Dermacentor > Dermacentor variabilis. The sequence goes on from NC_134570.1 coordinate 241,521,788, forward strand.
ATTGTCTTGCCGCAAACTAACTCGGCAGCAACGACAACCACAATTACCAGCTCTGTTTCTGACACTAACAAAAGCCTGGCAAAGCTCAGAAGAAGAAAGTCCCGCACTCACCAAACCTCGCAGCCAAGAATTCAGCGCAGTCGTTCCGCTGCAGGCAACCAGTCATCGCACAGGGCTCATTGCACTGCTCCCGGATGGTCATTGTGCTGCTCACCATACAGTCGACCGCATATCTTCGCTGCTGGCCTCCGTTGTCCCGATCTCACCGCTGGCAACCAGTTGTTGCAAATGGGTCGTAAGCCCCAACGGTAGCGTTGGCCTGGCGCCCTGGGGCACAGCTGGAAGCTTCCGAAGGTCCTGGCAAAGGATGAGTCGACTGCTAACAGAACAACTTGTTTATTCTAGCATTGCAAAAGAGCGGCCGGTCAGGTCGACCGAAGTGGAGAAACGGGAGACCACGTTACTCGACTGAATAAATCGAAGCTTCTCTCTTGGCGTCCGGGGGCAGCTGCTTTTATACTCTCGGAGTCGAGGGCAAGAAGGAACGGCTCGGAAGAGGCGCACGTGACGGCGGCGCACGGACACGTTGTGACAAGTGACAAGTATCCGCCGGGCCGGCGCCGCTCAGACCTCCTCGCTTCACAGTTGGGGAGCTCCTCTCCCCGGCTGCCGCGCTTTGACAAGCGTGGGCACCAACATGCACACACACACACGAGCACACGTGGCATTGAAACATGCCTGTACGCGCTTAGCAGGAGGTGTTGGGGCAGCGCTGAACTGGCCAAAATGTCCGCCGGTGTGAACGAAGCCCCGGCGTCCGTTGCATCCGCGCCGGCTATGCCGCACGTCGGAGGCGAAACGTAACACCGGGCTGGTACTCGACGAAGCGTCGTCGGAGGTTGTAGTGTCGGCTGTCAGTACGTTGCTGGTTCTTGATCCGTAGACGGGCGAGCTGTCGGGCTTCTTCGGCGCGCTGTAGATAAGTAGCGACGTCAAGATTATCTTCGTCAGTGACGTGCGGCAGCATGGCGTCGAGCGTCGTCGTCGGGTTCCTGCCGTAAACCAGCTTAAACGGCGTGATCTGTGTTGTTTCCTGCACCACCATGTTGTAAGCGAATGTTAAATATGGCAGGACGGCATCTCAGGCCTTGTGTTCGACGTCCACGTGCATTGCTAGCATGTCGGCGAGCGTTTTGTTCAGGCGCTCCGTTAGACCATTCGTCTGTGGGTGGTAGGCAGTTGTCCTCCTGTGGCTTGTCTGACTGTACTGCAGAATGGCTTGGGTGAGCTCCGCTGTAAAAGCCGTTCCTCGGTCGGTGATGAGGACTTCTGGGGCGCCATGTCGCAGGAGGATGTTCTCAACAAAGAATTTCGCCACTTCGGCTGCGCTACCTTTCGGCAGTGCTTTCGTTTCAGCAAACCGGGTGAGGTAGTCCATCGCCACGACGATCCACTTATTTCCGGTTGTTGACGTCGGAAAGGGTCCCAACAAGTACATCCCGATCTGCTGAAACGGTCGGCAAGGAGGCTCGATTAGTAATCTCGCTGTAGTAAGCCCGCTGGCCTTGTCGGTGGTGTCTTGCGTCACTGACAGTCTCGGCATGCTCTTACATAACGGGCGACGTCGGCGGTCAGGCGCGGCCAATGATACCTTTCCTGTATCCTCAAGAGAATCCTTCAGGAGAATCCGAGGTGTCCAGCGGTCGGATTGTCATGCAGGGCGTGCAATACATCTGGACGCAGCCCTGAGGGTACAACAAGAAGGTAGTTGGCGCGGACTGGTGAGAACTTCTTTACGAGTAGGTTGTTTTGAAGCGAGAACGAAGACAATTCTCGCCTAAATGCCCTAGGGACAACGTCGGTGTGCCCTTCCAAATACTCGACAAGGTTTTTCAGCTCCGGGTCTACTCGTTGCTGTTCAGCGAAGTCTTCTGCGCTTAATATGCCAAGGAAGGCGTCGTCATCCTCGTCATCTTGCGGCGGCGAGTCAATGGGGGCCCGTGATAGGCAATCGGCATCACAGTGTTTTCGTCAGGACTTGTAGGTTACAGTGATATCGTATTCTTGCAGTCTTAGGCTGCACCGCGCCAGCCGTCCTGAAGGGTACTTTAAGTTCGCTGACCAACACAAGGCATGATGGTCGCTTACCACTTAGAACGGCCTGCCATATAGGTAAGGCCGAAATTTCGCTGTAGCCCAAATGAGGGCGAATCATTCCTTTTCGGTTGTAGAATAATTGCCTTCCGCTTTTGACAACGACCGGCTAGCGTAAGCTAGCGCGCGTTCAAGTCCGTCTTTTCTCTGGACTAGGACGGCACCGAGGCCTAGGCTACTGGCGTCAGTGTGGATTTCGGTGCGTTTTATTGGGTGAACTTGTGCCCTCAAAAACAGGCTACACTCAAAGAATGGCGACAGCGGCGAACACAGTCGGCGATCGTCGAACATCTGATCAGCGGGTCAAGCGCGTCGGCTTTTATAGATCAGTCGTCGAATGTTCCAGAGTAACCGCTGGGACCCGCATGCCTTCCACAAAGTTCTACATTATTCGCATCGCACACACATGCGATCAGAATACATAAGGTTCCGTCACAGAAGCGGATGGAAGCATCGATAACATTCCAGAAACTTCCAATACATGCAGGCGTGTCCTGCGCTGTGCGATAACATTTGCTAGGCGGTGAAACGTGTTGCCCGATAAAGACAAACAAGTACACGTGTCAATATGCTATAAAGCTTTCGTTTGGCGCTTGTGCTCATCACGCAGAGGAGGCCCATACACCAGCTTCGTCCTAGCGCCTTTATTTTTATGTTCACGAATTGGTGACTACAGACTTGATACGGAACCTGATAGTAGCTTCATGGATGAGATTTGTGAATGTTTATCATCAGAGTGTTAAACTTGCTTTCATCGTTGCGCATCCATCTTTCTATGTCATCATCATCCCTCATGACACCTTTATGTCCCCATTTCCCCTCCCCCTGTGTAGAGTAGCAGGCTAGAGCGCCTTAGCTCAGGCCGACCTTGCTGCCTTCTTTGAATTAAATTATCTCTCTCTCTCTTTCACATTTCTTTTTGTCAGCAAACATAAAATTTGTACTTAATGAGAAGGAAGTATCCAGTTCTTACCTATAACATATTAATCTACCATGCCACTGCTGTCTTCACAGACTCTGTGCTTAGTCACCAGCCAGAAACAAGCAATTAGGATTTTTGGGTGCGTAAGGCGCTCGCATCACAAAATATAAAGCAATTTACTTTATGAAATCTAGAAATCTTGCTATTCACACCAATGTCCACATGATAAAAAGCAAGGCTGCCCGAAATTTTCATTCATGACATTAGTGCTATCAGGCGTGTCTACATTTCAGGACAGCGCTGTATGTCTTGACGCACGTAACTATTACGATGTTCCCTAAACTCCATTACAATAGAACCACCTTCAAAAGTGCAGTAACTTCTGAAACAAACGATACATGCACGAAGCAGAAAAGGCCGGTGTGACAGGGCTTATCTATAAGCCCTATCTTTACATAACATATGAAAACGCGATCGGCAACACTTCTGAGCACACGCACATCGCGTAGAACGAGCACTTCTACACCCACCAACGCTGCGACACATCGCACATATATATCACGATTTGTAGCTTGCGAACACACCAGAACACACTTCATAACAGCAAGAACGCAGCTCGAACGTCGCGGTCACCACGGCGCATCGCAGCCGGCGAAACGGCTCACACGCTGCATAGCACACGCGGAATGGCAGCGATAACGAAGCAATAAAAACTTATCGCTTCGGATCGTATCATTACTTCTCATAGTCGCGAAGGGGCTGGAGTTGACCACTCGGCGGCAGTGAACCGCATGCATAGAACAGATACTAATCGCGTACGCTGGGTGCGACGATCGGACACTACTTATTTCGCCCCACACTGAACATGCGTCCTGCTCAGAATGCACGTATATGTGATGGACTTCTCATTTGCGATGCGCACGCGATGCATGAAACAAAAAGTCACGAAGTCAACGGCTTCAAATATTGCTTCCGACGCTCTCGTAAACACAACACACTTCCTGCGCTCCGTCAGTTTCTGTCGGCGATCGCACGCACTGACAACACCTCGAAGGGTGAACCGGCTTGCTGCCTTCGGTGGCTATCTTTGTGGGTGCCAAATAACTCTAGTAAAAATCATAAGAAGGAGAAAAATAGACTGTTTATGACGCGGCTGTAGTTTAGGCCTTGCGTCCCCGCTTCGCTTCGAGCAAGCGCCATGTTTGCTGTGACGACACCCCACACCGTCCGCCTTGGGCCAACCAATGAGGGACGAGCAGGCGTGCGGACGGGAAAGTAGCGACCGCTCGTCGCTCTCCACTAGAGAGCCATCAGCACGCGGGCGGACGAGGGCGGAACGGACGGGCGGATGGACCATGTTTGGGCCCTAAAAAGGATCGTGCTACTTTTCAACATTGAGGGGCTTTATACCCCACTATATGCTCCACCCGGGAAGGTCCGGCGTTACGTTCCAGCTATGCAGCGAAGCCACTCTTCGGGCGCGCAGGAGGCAAATGCCGCGCCATTCGCTTTTTTGTCTGCTGGTCGCGAGCTACATGCAGCAATTGTTCGCACGTGCTGAGCAAGATCCCAACTTTTTATACAGGCTATACACCATTGGCGTAGCCAGAGGGGGTAGGGTTCCAGCCCCCAGAAATATTTAGTTTGTGCGTAAATATATATATATATATATATATATATATTTATATATATATATATATATATATAGTTCCATCCTAGTTCCATCCCCCAAAATAACATTCTGACTACACCCGTGGCTCGAACAGCTCAAAAGTTCGCGTGCAAACAACTTGCAACAAACAGCAGTGCAACGTTTTTAAGCATGCATATGAGAAAGAAAACATTTATTTGGACCATCGAGGTCGTTGCTCTTGAGGTCGAGTGGGTGATGTCCTCATTCCAGGACTACACTGGTCATGGCTGCTCGACGTACTTGCTGGACGAGAGCTTCTTGTCCCGCCAGGGTATCGCCGGTCAGCTGCACCTCCCACCGCTGAAATGACATGCTAGTCGTCTTTAAGTGTTCCAGTTTGCCCCCGCACCCCCACGAGATGTGAAAGATGGCGTGTGTCGCCGCACCAGGGGCAGATGCCGCGATATGTATGTGGGTACATTTTGCTGTGTCTGTGTAGGTTTGGCAATGTGTTGGTCTGAATAAGTCTGAGCACTACTGCCTCTCAGTACTGATCTTACTGTGAGGGCGAGGATAAATCCTGCGGTTGAGTGGCTGGATCCCGAGTCGGTCGCAGTAATTGGATGGCAGGGGTACGAAGGTAAAGGTTGGGATTGATGAGACGATTGGTTTTGCCCCGCTCAGTTGATTAGCGCTTGAGCTAAGGCACTAAGAAGTAAAGAAAGCCTTAGGAGATATGCAAAGGGGGAAGGCAGCTGGGGAGGATCAGGTAACAGCAGATTTGTTGAAGGATGGTGGACAGATTGTTCTAGAGAAACTGGCCACCCTGTATACGCAATGCCTCATGACCTCAAGCGTACCGGAATCTTGGAAGAACACTAACATAATCCTAATCCATAAGAAAGGGGACGCCAAAGACTTGAAAAATTATAGACCGATCAGCTTACTGTCCGTTGCCTACAAAGTATTTACTAAGGTAATTGCAAATAGAATCAGGAACACCTTAGACTTCTGTCAACCAAAGGACCAGGCAGGATTCCGTAAAGGCTACTCAACAATAGACCATATTCACACTATCAATCAAGTGATAGAGAAATGCGCAGAATATAACCAACCCTTATATATAGCTTTCATTGATTACGAGAAAGCGTTTGATTCAGTCGAAACCTCAGCAGTCATGGAGGCATTACGGAATCAGGGTGTAGATGAGCCATATGTAAAAATACTGGAAGATATCTATAGCGGCTCCACAGCCACCGTAGTCCTCCATAAAGCAAGCAACAAAATTCCAATAAAGAAAGGCGTCAGGCAGGGAGATACGATATCTCCAATGCTATTCACAGCGTGTTTACAAGAGGTATTCAGAGACCTGGATTGGGAAGAATTGGGGATAAAAGTTAATGGAGAATACCTTAGTAACTTGCGATTCGCTGATGATATTGCCTTGCTTAGTAACTCAGGGGACCAATTGCAATGCATGCTCACTGACCTGGAGAGGCAAAGCAGAAGAGTGGGTCTAAAAATTAATCTGCAGAAAACTAAAGTAATGCTTAACAGTCTCGGGAGAGAACAGCAATTTACAATAGGCAGCGAGGCACTGGAAGTCGTAAGGGAATACATCTACTTAGGGCAGGTAGTGACGGCGGATCCGGATCATGAGACGGAAATAATCAGAAGAATAAGAATGGGCTGGGGTGCGTTTGGCAGGCATTCTCAAATCATGAACAGCAGGTTGCCATTATCCCTCAAGAGAAAAGTATATAGTAGCTGTGTCTTACCAGTACTCACCTACGGGGCAGAAACCTGGAGGCTTACGAAAAGGGTTCTACTCAAATTGAGGACGACACAACGAGCTATGGAAAGAAGAATGATAGGTGTAACGTTAAGGGATAAGAAAAGAGCAGATTGGGTGAGGGAACAAACGCGAGTTAATGACATCTTAGTTGAAATCAAGAAAAAGAAATGGGCATGGGCAGGACACGTAATGAGGAGGGAAGATAACCGATGGTCACGAAGGGTTACGGACTGGATCCCAAGGGAAGGGAAGCGTAGCAGGGGGCGGCAGAAAGTTAGGTGGGCGGATGAGATTAAGAAGTTTGCAGGGACGGCATGGCCACAATTAGTACATGACCGGGGTTGTTGGAGAAGCATGGGAGAGGCCTTTGCCCTGCAGTGGGCGCAACCAGGCTGCTGATGATGATGATGAGCTAAGGCGTGCACCCTTTCGTTCCCCTCCAGTCCCGCATGGCCCGGCGTCCTCGTGATTTCATGGGATTCTTGCAGCCTCGGGTCTAGAATCTGAGCCGCCAGCAGCGGTGTTCGTCGGTTGGTAAAGTTACGGCAGGCCTGTTGGGAGTCGGTAACGACATGAACTTCCCTGCCTACCCTGTCTTGTTGCTTTATTACTAGCGCTGCGGCTATGGTCTCAACCGCAGCTGGGGTCTCTGCACTGACAGAGGCAGCGAGGTCAAGGATTTGTCTCTGCCGTTCACGGCGGCTACCGCGAAGAGGCCCCCTAAAGGGTACGCCGCCACGTCCACGTACGTTACGTACGGGTCACCCTTGAATTTTCGGCGCTGTCTGTCGACGCGAACCTTGCGTCGTCCTTCATGGAGTTCATGACTCATGTGCTTCAGTATGGGGTTCGCCTTGATCTTGCCTCTGACCTCAGGCGGCAGTGATCGTTGCCCATCGAGGGAAAGGAGCTCCGTTGCCGTTCCTGTCCGGTGGAGGATGGCTCTGCCCGCCGCCGTGTTCTGTAGTCTGGCTTTTTGCGAAGCCATAACCGTGTACGACAGCTCAGCGAATGTGTTGTGGATCCCGTGGGCTGCTAATTGCTCATTTGAGGTGGTGACAGCGAGACCCAGGGCCGCTTTGTACGCGCCTCCGATGATGCCATCGACTTGTTCTTGGTCGCGTTTCTTTAGCGAGTGGTAGTGATATACGGCATGCTATACGTTACTCTGCTGATCACTAGAGCTTGGACAAGGTTTTCTCGCAGAGGCGGTAACGCAAGAAATGTTTTATTTGATGTGTAAAGAAAGCTTCAAACACGTAAAATTGACAATTACGTGAGCGCATTCTGGCTACCGAAACCAGGCGATTAATGATCGTTGCCAAGAGAACTATTGTGCCTGCAGTTATGTCAGGGACCGTTAACAGAGCGTCATTTATCACTAACCATCGTTCAAAGCAGCTGCACTTTTCGATATATTCGATGCAGACACGTAGATTTAAACGCATTTCAAATGTTCACATGTGCACATATTATGCAATGCTTATTTTTATGATTCATTCATACCGCAGAGATAAAACGGCTGCTTCGTAGGAGCAAATCTGAAAGTGGAAAAACATTCAACATGCAGGAGCTTCTAAATGCAATTTATTTCGCACAGAGGAATGGATAACCAATGGCTGCTGGCAGCGGGGCAAGAATGCTGGCTTTTGGAGCCTTGGGGGACAGAATTGAAAGCAACTGGAAACGCAACAAGCTATTAAGAGTGACAACAGGTTATTTTTATTGCACTGATCACATCAAGATGGCAAACTTGTAAATTATTCACACATTGCAGACTGTAATATGAGAAAACATTTTTTCCTTCATCTTCTCATACTACTCGGGTCGATTTACTATAACATAGCGCTTATTAAAGACACAAGCAGAGTTTTACATTCCTCATGTAGACTAAAGCCGATCTAACAAGCAAGATATTGCGGGCGGTAAATGTTGAAGCTATCACAACTGTCTCATAAGCGGGAGCACGCGAGGTTTTCGCTTGCTACAAAAGAATGAACACTAGCACATCAACCAACGTTACATGAAAATTAGAACGCCGAGAAAAAGTATAATAAAGAACAAAGGAGAGAAAAACCAGGGTGCCATGGGGAAAATTGTATCTGCTAGCATTTACTCTGTTTTGAACAGAGTAAATGCTAAAGACCCGCATAGTCAGAACAATCACACAAGCAACACAGCGAATTGGGTCAGTTAACATTCTTGGCGTATACATGCAGCGCGACACACATATGTCATTTATTCTTTGTCCCGCGTCTGTGTCGCGCTTTCCATATACGCCAAAAATCGTACAAGTGAACAACCTTTCATGCCACCCGTACGCATCTCAGCGTTAACAGGGGTGTTACTCGATGTTGCTTTAGTGAAAACAAGGCGAACGCACCTCGCGTATGTCCTGGTCCCTTTCGGAGCCGGCCGGTCTCGGCCGACACACAGCAGCCATACCAGTCGCCGGTGCACATCTGTCCGTCCGCACGGCTCCGCGTAAAAATCTTTGCCACCTTCCGTGTGGTTTGTGTAGTTTCGTGCGCCGCACCCCGTCATACTTGAATACAAGCGTCAATGTGATGTGGTTCGTATTATTTCAGCAAGGTCCTTCACTTAATATCGTCGAATATCGTACTTGCAACCCGGAGCCCTCGAATGCAACGCACGCTCGACGGTCCACTGATTGCAATGTCGGTGGCACTGAGGGAAACGACGAGTCGGCGTGGTGCCCGTAAAGTTGGCTTCGCAGCGGCGCAGTTGAACATTTGACGTCAGTCTGCGCCGCGTGATAACACTCGGCGAATAGCGGTGCGAGCGGCGCCGGTAAAGTCAACTCTGCTCCCTGCGGGAGCATATTATTACCATATCATCGAGCGATGCCGAAGGGACGAGCCGCTGCGAGAACGAGGACGAAGTGGGTCTGTGCCTTTGGCGCAAGCGAGTGTGGGACTGGCGATCTGGCTCCAGTGTAAATAACCTGTCCTGTATATAGCCTCTTTAATCTGTGTCTTTCCACACGTAACATTCTGGTGGAGGTCGGCGATCTCCGTCCTCACCACGGAACTCCGGAGTGGTCGGTACATCGAGCTTGTCACCATGCCTCCCGTTGACGAGACCGCCTCTGCAACGGCTTCGGCTTGTCCGACTGCTCCAATTATCACGGTTCCCCAACATCGCGCGACCCTGGTGTGTTCTCTGGCCGATTGCGCTTATTCAGGCCGTCGTCAGAAAGGAATTTGAGAGCATGGGTCTCGACTCCGTGTGTTCATCGTCTACACCCACGGTTCCCCAGTTCTCTAGCAGCCCTCCTCGTCCCCGGCAGTCCTTCTCTCTCACACCTCGCCGCAACCCGTCCGAATGGCGTACCCCCGATGACAGGCCGATCTGCTTTCACTGCTGTCGCATTGGCCACGTCGCTCGTCACTGCGGCAACCGATGGCCACCACCTCCTCGGACATACCCCGCCGCTCATTCCCGCCCCTTTGGATCTTCTGTTCCCTATGCCACCCGCCATGAACCCATTGCCGCTGATGCTCCTGCCCCGAACCTTCGCTACAGCCGCTCGCCCTCACCTCGACGCCATCAGTCTCGTTCGCCCCAACCCCGTCGCTTCTCTCCGTCGCCTATCGCCTCCCGGATCCAGCCGGAAAACTAGGCACTGCAGCTTCTGGAGGTGAAGCTGCGTTGTCCACTCTGCCCTCAAATCCTCTGCTGACGTTACACACGAACCAAAACCTTCTTGACGTTGACGTTGATGGCTATCCTGTCCCGGCACTCATCGATACAGGTGCACATCTTTCTATTATGAGTGCTCCCTTCCGACGACGACTGAACAAGCTCCTCACCCCAGCGTCGGCACGCGTCGTCCGCGTTGCGGACTTCCTCCTGCATGATATCATTTTGATTCATGGTGCCCCGCGTCAATTGCTAACAGACCGTGGCCGTACGTTCTTAGCCAAAGTCATTGACGACATCATGCGTGCCTGCTCAATACAGCATAAATTTACCCCCTCCTACCACCCTCAAACGAACGGCCTCACTGAGCGTTTGAACCGCACCCTTACAGACATGCTATCCAAATACGTTTCAGACGACCACCGTGACTGGGACCAGGCTCTCCCTTACATTACATTTGCGTATAAGTCTTGCCGTCTCGAAACTGCTGGTTTTTCGCCTTTTTACCTATTGTATGGCCGTGAACCGACGCTACCACTAGACACTGTGCTTCCGTCCACCACAGCTTCAACTGGCGCTTATGCCCGTGATGCTATCGCGCATGCTGACCATGCTCGCCAACTTGCGCGCACTCGTCTACAAGTCTCTCAAGGCAAACAAAAGCAACGCTACGACCTCCGTCACCGTGATGTCCATTTTGTGCCCGGCACCCTCGTGTTGCTTTGGTCACCATCACGTAAAGTTGGGCTTTGTGAAAAATACTGTCCTGCTACACAGGCCCATATCGCGTGCTTCGCCAAGTAACCGATGTCACCCTACGAAATCGCTCTAGCCACGCCCACTACGTCCTTCACTGTGGCAACCAGTGACACTGCCCACGTCGCCCGACTCAAACCCTACAACTCTCCTCACGCCTTGGATATTTAACAGCACCGTGACGGCGCTTTTGCCGCCGGGGGTAGTATTACGAAATCATCGAGCGATGCCGAAGGGACGAGCCGCTGCGAGAACGACGACGAAGTGGGTCTGTGCCTTTGGCGCAAGCGAGTGTGGGACTGGTGATCTGGCTCCAGTGTAAATAACCTGTCCTGTATATAGCCTCTTTAATCTGTGTCTTTCCACACGTAACAATATGTAGGAACACTTTTCCCTACGAACACACGGCGACACCTAGGGGCGCCTCCGTGAACCCTGCGCGTAGCCTCCGAGAAGCACGACGCGCTGCATGCGCTGGCATCATGCGGCAGCCGGGTTCCTCTCACGCTGCAGCAGCTACCAAGGCTGCCGAGAACATGTCTTCCTGCGCGCCGTTGCGTGCGAATGCTGCGAGTTGTTCCCTCTCCGGGCGCACAACCAAACGCACATGGTGACCCAAGTTGTCGAGAGGCTCATTGAAGAGCGTGACATACCCAGTGCATCCATGGTGCAGCTCAACAAAGCGTTGGAGTGAAAGACGTTCATTGAAAAGGGGCGCCCGCATTTGTGGCGCAGCTCCCTGAAGCGTCGGGCTGCTGTCCTTGGGAAAAACGTGTCAAGTGAATTCGATTCCTCCCAGCCCGGGATAAATTCCAAAGGTTCTCTAATGGAGCATTCGGCTTGTCAAAATCGCCATCGCGAAATCAGTTGGTCGAAATGCAGCCGAGCTGCTGTCGCACTGCGCCACCCCGTGGGTCATTTGAAAGTAGCGACGCCCCCGGCGCTTTCCTCCTCCTCACGATGCGCACCGCCCGCTTCTTGCCCTTGGCTCCCGCGGACGGGCCGCAGTACTAGGCGTAGAATTTTGGGCCAGTTGCGTGCGCCACTTGTGTAGAAAATTTTCAAATATGGGGATAATAGCATCGGCAATGCTGAACGTATCGTTTATGAGGACGTTGGTTACTTCTTAAAGCCGTATGAAAGAACACACCAATGTAAAAGAAGCTTTGGGGCGAGTTCTATACTCCAGACATTTGTTTCTGCCACGTGACAATAAGATGGTTTACTTTGTGTATCTGATCTAATGTTGCTTGTGGCACATCCCTCTGCGTTTGGATTTTTCTTGCCTTTGCGCATGCATGTGCTTCGCAGGTATTTTATTCAGCGTGCCGTCATATAATTAATTAGTCGCGAGTCCGACGCCCATGCATGTGTTTGTCTTGTCAATGTGAAAGTAGCTTTCACACTTTGGTCTCAAAATTGCATAGAATGGTTGCGCAATTTCAGTGCGCGCAAGCCAGCGGGGTCATGAGAGTACCCCCTGCACGTTGCCTGTATCTGTGAGAAAACCAAATAATCGTCACTAACTCATGCGCGCGTGGCAGCCCAATTCAAAGCGAATTGAAGAACTGAAAGATATCTATAGCGGCTCCACAGCCACCGTAGTCCTCCATAAAGCAAGCAACAAAATCCCAATAAAGAAAGGCGTCAGGCAGGGAGATACGATATCTCTAATGCTATTCACAGCGTGTTTACAGGAGGTATTCAGAGACCTGGATTGGGAAGAATTGGGGATAAAAGTTAATGGAGAATACCTTAGTAACTTGCGATTCGCTGATGATATTGCCTTGCTTAGTAACTCAGGGGACCAATTCCAATGCATGCTCACTGACCTGGAGAGGCAAAGCAGAAGAGTGGGTCTAAAAATTAATCTGCAGGAAACTAAAGTAATGCTTAACAGTCTCGGAAGAGAACAGCAATTTACAATAGGCAGCGAGGCACTGGAAGTCGTAAGGGAATACATCTACTTAGGGCAGGTAGTGACGGCGGATCCGTATCATGAGCCTGAAGTAATCAGAAGAATAAGAATGGGCTCGGGGTGCATTTGGCAGGCATTCTCAGATCATGAACAGCAGGTTGCCATTATCCCTCAAGAGAAAAGTATATAATAGCTGTGTCTTAGCAGTACTCACCTACGGGGCAGAAACCTGGAGACTTACGAAAAGGGTTCTACTTAAATTGAGGACGACGCAACGAGCTATGGAAAGAAGAATGATAGGTGTAACGTTAAGGGATAAGAAAAGAGCAGATTGGGTGAGGGAACAAACGCGAGTTAATGACATCTTAGTTGAAATCAAGAAAAAGAAATGGGCATGGGCAGGACATGTAATGAGGAGGGAAGATAACCGATGGTCATTAAGGGTTACGGACTGGATCCCAAGGGAAGGGAAGCGTAGCAGGGGGCGGCAGGAAGTTAGGTGGGCGGATGAGATTAAGAAGATTGCAGGCATGGCATGGCCACAATTAGTACATGACCGGGGTTGTTGGAGAAGTATGGGAGAGGCCTTTGCCCTGCAGTGGGCGTAACCAGGCTGATGATGATGATGGTGATGGTGAAGAACTGAAAAACAATGCAAAAACGAGACTGAAGTTGTCTAAATATGCGTAAGCACACCGCAAATCTCAAGTTGGCCCACGTCCAAATTTCAAATTGCCTCCCCCCCCCCCGAAATTTGAAGTTGGCCCACTCCTAGGTTTCAACTTAGCATATCCCCAAGTTTAACTTGGCCAACCCCCAAATTTCAGTTGACTCAACCCCGAATTTTTGTTCACCCACCCATAATATAAGCTTGCCCATGCATTTTCTGAGGAGCCTTATGTATCTCAATATGTATTCTCTTTTCATTAATTGTTGTGGTGGTAAATTGTCCTTATCGCTTGTAGTTAACGCTACCAATAACCAAATTGACACTATTAAAATGATTAAATGTCTTAAGCTTGCAAATTATGCGTTTTTGTACACATACAGGGCATTACACTTGTGGCAGAACGGGGCTGGGGTACTGGGGTACGCAATGCTACGGATATACATACCGTTATTCTTTTTCAGGGCTGCATTCATTGTATATAAGTGAATGATGCACATGTCGAAGTAAGCTGGAAAGAACGCTACTGCACAAGCCGCTATTCCGATTTTCAGTTAAACAAGCAATGGATACTGTTACGGGGATGTTGGGAGTATAAGACTGTGTGTAAAATGTATATACAAGCAGAGCGAATGGTGTTAAAATGGCTGACTAGTAACAACACGCATAAGTCAGCGTCTCGCGATCTTCTTGTTCCTCTCTCTCTTCCTTCAGCCTTCCATAACAATACTAATAATCAAGAAAAGTGCGATCGAGAAGCTGTATCTTGCATAATTGTTCATAACGGAAAGTAGAACATATAGTGCTGCATTTCCGACTGAAGAGCAGTTGACGACATGCGAGGTGATGGAGTCCTAGCAGAATGCTCCGCATACTGAGGACACCGCCATATTTATGCAACGTACAAATTGTCGGAGCAAAAACGCTGATGAGCTGGCCGGAAGAATTTGAAAGATGAAGCATTAGGGGATGCTTTGATACGAGCAATAAGAACCGCGCCTTATAGCACAAACACTGTTCTTTGTCGGAACAAAGCTCTGTCAGCGAATGTGTTGCAGCCCTGCATCTAGCGCAAGCCGTTACGCTTTTCTTGCGGTATCATAAAAACTGTATAACCACCGTCAGGCTTCTTGCTGCAGTAATATGCGCTACAGCAAGACCTAGCGCTGGCACAACACCGCAGGAAAGACAGCGCGCAACGTCTGCTGCGCCGAGTCAGCCGAGCTAAGGAGAAAAGTGGCGCCAACAAAAAAGAAAAACACAAGCAAAACGCAAGGTCCGCGCGTTTCCAAGGGCAACGGCAGAGAGACCAATCGTCGTGCAGAAAAATGAGCGCAAGATGATGGATTCCCGCACAGGGGACTCGCAAGGGGCGAGGAGGAGGTGAAAAGGTCGCGCGGCAGCGTTCAAACAGTGGCGGTACTTTCAAATTATCAAGGGACTATTACTGATATTGCACACGGTACGCCATCTATCCGCAACGCGGTAAAGTCTGCTCTCACCTCGTGTTTGATCCCGGAGCACCGGTAAAATTAGAATGGTCTTTTTCGTCCTTGTAGGACATCTCTCGCACAGTCCCAGTAGCAATTACCTTGTTACCGAAATTGGCGTCGACGACATTCATTGAAGAGCGGCACGCGTCTGCTGGCACGTACCCACTGGCCCGAGTTAGTATTCATGAGGATCATGGAACAGCAGCACATACACAGTGCTTCAAGTCAGCGTGAAAGAGATTCATTAGAGTGGTACATCATCATCATCAGCCTATTTTTATGTGCACTACAGGACGAAGACTTCTCCCTGCGATCTCCAATTACACCTGTCTTGCGCTAGCTCATTTCCAACTTGCGCCTGCAAATTTCCTACTTTCATAACCCGACCATGTTTATGCCGTCCTCGTCTGCGTTTCCCTTCCCCTGGCACCCATTCCGAAACTTTAATGGTCCATCGTTTATATACACTACGCATTACATGACCTGTCCAGCTCCATTTTCCAAATGCGTAAGCATTTCTATGCCTACTAAACAAGAAAACCCGTTCGTCCGTAACGTGAAGATCACCTTAAAGATAGAGCCCCCAGTAGAGAGCGAATTTACCTTAGTGCTACATCTCGCTTCAACGCGGTCTAGGAAGCGAGACGCCGACGAAGCTATCATCATTCATTTTTTTTTTCATTTATTATACCCCTCAGGGCCAAGGGCATTACAGAGGGGGAGTGGTAAATACAAAAATACAAAGACAGTTGGTTACATGAATGTTTAAATGGTACCTGTGTATGCAATATTAGCTAAGGCTTCACGGAACTGTTCATAATTAATAAGGCCTACAACTTCGGCGGGAAGATGGTTCCAGTCACGCGAGGTTAGCGGCAGGAATGATTGTGAAAAACTTTTGGTGTTGCATGACAAAATACCAACTTTGTACTGATGATCAATGCGACGGGATACATAAATTGGATGGGGGATGAGGTGATCTCGTAGAGTATGGTGATGGTACAACTTGTGGAAGAAGGCAATACGAGACACTTTTTTGCGAGATGCCAGCGATGGGAGGCAAAGATTAGATTTCATGTTATTTATACTCGCTGTGGGGTTGTAGTTAGCAAGAATAAAACGTACAGAGTTATTTTGAACCATCTCGAGGTCAGTGATTAGGTTTTCATGAGCAGGGTCCCATACCGGAGTCGCGTATTCGAGTTTGGGTCGTATTAATATTTTATATAACAAAAGTTTCAAATTAGTAGGTACGTTGAAAAAGTTGCGACGTAGGTAGCCAAGCATGCGATTAGCGTTTTTCATTATGTTTTCAGTATGAAGAGACCAGTGTAGGTTAGAAGTGATGTAAACACCAAGATATTTATATGAAGAAACTGATTCCAACGACATGTTGTTAATGTAGTACGACGGTATTGTAGATGTTTTCCTAGAAACACGCATGACTTTGCATTTGTTAGTATTGAGCTCCATTAACCAATCAGCGAATAGATGGATATGGGAGTTGATAAGCGAGGGAAGATCATTAATGTAAATTAGGAACAGTAGGGGTCCAAGGACGGAACCCTGTGGGACACCTGAACGGGCCTCTGTAAAACCGGAGTTAATGCCGTTAGCACAAACAAATTGCAAGCGGTTGAGAAGAAAACATTCAATCCATTTCAAAAGGTTACCGTCTATGTTAAGTTGCTTTAGTTTATGAAGTAATAGTTTGTGACACACCTTGTCGAATGCTTTTGAAAAATCTAAGAATATACAATCAGCTAGTGATGATTTGTCAAGAATATGGTGTAGTGCATGTGTAAATGATATTAATTGGGTTTCACAGGAGTAAGATTTCCGAAAACCGTGCTGTGCTGACGTAAAAAATGAGTTCAATTCAAGGAAATTAACCAGGTTAGTAAAAATAATATGTTCGAGCATTTTACAGCATGTACTGGTGAGAGAGATGGGACGATAATTATTAGGGGATGCTTTGCTGCCGGATTTATACACTGGAATCACTTTGCCTATTTTCCACTCATTAGGTAGCGCACAATGGTCAAGGGATTGCTGGAAAAGTTTGGATAGTATAATGGAAGAATAATATGAAGTGTTTTTTAAGAATTTCGAGTTAATACAGTCGTATCCGGGAGCAGAATGAATGCTTAGTCCATCAATAAGCTTCACGACACCGGATGGAGCAACAATTATGGAGGGCATGTTAACATAGTTACGGTGCTGTGTACTTGGCATATGTGTGCTGGATGTGGCTGTGAAATTTTCTGAAAATGTATGGTTTAGTATGGTGGCAGAAAGGTCAGAAGGAATTGGAACACCGGAAGAGTCTGTTAAGGCAAGGCTGTTGTCAGTCGAAGGAATAATTGCTCGCCAAAATTTTTTAACATTAGTGGTAAGCATTGAAGGGAGGACCTGTGATTCGAAGTGCTTTTTGGCGTCTTTGAGCGCTTGCACATATGTGTTTGACGCCGCAGTATATGCCCAGCGTTCAATTGTGGGTGAAAGCTTTGCAGTGCGGTAGAGACGCTTCTCTTTATTTGATAAACGCTTAATGTAATTATTGTACCAGGGAGAGTTTGTGTGAGTTGTAATGGTGCGTTGAGGAATGTACTGTTCAGTTAGATGGTTGACGATAGCTGTGAACATGTTCCAATTAGTTTGTACACTACGGTGTTCAAAGCCATTAAGGAAAATGCCAATAAACGAAGATAGTGCATTATTTATGGCCTGATAATTTGCTCTGTTGTAGTCTCGTATTATCTTTTTCTTCTTTTTAGTTTTCGGACGGTCTAGTTTAATATCGAACTGTAGAAGTAAGTGGTCGCTAATTCCTGGCAGGTACGTTACAGGCGATACTATATCGGGTTGATTAGTGAAGACTAAGTCTAGTGTATTCGCCGTGGTAGCTGTTATTCTAGTTGCCTGAACGCAGATCTGCACGAGTGAGAATACTGAACACACATCCAAAAAATCACGAGCGTGAGGTGAGGGTGGGGATATTAAAGGGGGGTCGGTATTAAATGTGATGTTTGGTAAATTTAAATCGCGAAGTAGGAACAGCGGTGATGAAGGAAAGCGTGTTGCAACGGTGTTAACAGCGTCATAAAGTTCGTTACTAAAGCTTGTTGATGACGAAGGTGGACGGTAGCATACCCCTATTACAACTTTTTGATGATTAAGTGTTATTGCTTACCATACTAATTCTAGTTCAGTCTGCACGTGTATGCATGATGATGGTATATCATTGGAAATTGCGAGAAGCACACCGCCGCCTCTCTGCGTGCTACGATCACAGCGATAGAATGAGAAGCGGCGAGCATTGACGAAGATATCAGCGTCGCAGAGATGCGCAGTGAGCCATGTTTCGGTTAGCGCGATTATTTTAGCAGAGCATGTACTATGTCCACATCGCAGATAGGGCCTGCACGACCGCCCCATACGCAGCCGCAATACGGTTGGTCGCGGTTGCTAATGGTTCAACGCGGAGGGACGCTCAAGGGCGATAACGGCTCATAATAATGTAAAGCTCATAAACGCACCTGGTGCACCGCCGCCCGCAGTAGTTTGCTTGCGTCATCAATTCACCTTGCGCCACCGTCTGCACCAGTTCGTGCCGCCGTTGCGCGTTCAGTTATACTGGTCGGATCAAATTGCATAATATTGATAATAACACCGGTCTGCGTGGAGATGAGCAAGTGGCACAATGCTTACGCATATATAGGTAACTCTCAGAGGAGTTTTTGCGTTAATTTTTTTTCTAAAATAAATGAAGTAGAATATCGGTTATCGGTTTGCCATCCGGTCCACAACGCTCTATTCCTGTCTCTTAGCTTTATGCCTAACATCTCTTGTTCCATTGCTCTTTGCGCGGTCCTTAACTTGTTCTTGAGCTTTGTTAACTTCCAAGTTCGTGCTCCATACGTTAGCACCGGTAGAAATGAATGATTCTGCACTTTTCAACAACAGTGTTAAGCTCACAGACAGCATTTGGTAATGCCTGCAGTATGCACTTCAACCCATTTTTATTCTGTAAATTTCCTTCTCCTGATGAAGGTCCCCTGTGAGTAATTGACCTAGATAAACGTACTCCTATACGAACTCAATATGTTAATAATAATATTTGGGGTTTTACGTGCCAAAACCACTTTCTGATTATGAGGCACGCCGTAGTGGAGGACTCCGGAAATTTTGACCACCTGGGGTTCTTTAACGTGCACCTAAATCTAAGCACACGGGTGTTTTCGCATTTCGCCCCCATCGAAATGCGGCCGCCGTGGCCGGGATTCGATCCCGCGACCTCGTGCTCAGCAGCCCAACACCATAGCCACTGAGCAACCACGGCGGGTAACTCAATATGTTGACTGGTGCTTCCGGATTCTTGTTCCCTTGCAGGCTATTGAACATTATCTTTGTCTTCTGTATATTAATCCTCAGCCCCACTCTTACACTTTCTCAGTTAAGGTCCTGAATCATTTGTCGTAATTCGTTCCCAGTGTTGCTGCACAAGACAATGTCATATGAAAACCGAATGGTGCTGAGATTTTCGCCGTGGATCCTAACTCTTAAGTATTTCCAGTCTTATAGCCTGAATACTTTTTCTAAGCATGCAATGAATAGCATTGGAGACATTGTGTCTCCTTGACTGACCCCGTTCTTGATAGGCAACTTTTCTTGTGGAGAACCAAGGTAGCTGTGGAATCTTTGTAAATATTTCCCAAGCTATTCACGTATACCTGCTGTACTCCTTGATTACTCAATGCCTCTTGGAGTGCTCGTATCTCCACTCAATCAAACGCATTTTCAGAATCTATGAAAGCCACATAGAGAGATTGATTGCACTCCGATGATTTCTCGATTATCTGATCGATGACATGAATGTGACCCATTGTAGAATATCCCTTCCTGAAGCCAGCCTGTTCTTTCGGTTGATTGAAGTTAAGTGTTGCTCTGATTGTATGCCCCTGCCACATAACCAGTCACGCATCCCGAGTGAGCCATGTTTTTTTTTTTTTTACGACCATAGACGAAGTTTATTGAATACTTATTGCAGATACAAAAATATTGATATTTAGTACAGAAAAAGGTCCCATAGTGTAAACACTGTAGGGGGACCTTTTATAATGTTAAAAAAACACTAATACTACTTGTCATCAAAGAGGTTCGTGGAAAAGCTGCACATTGATAAACATTGCCACATATCTAAAATCTAGGTTTGTTCAACGGTTGGTTTCTAACCCTGTTCTTTGAAGACTGCGATCCGAGGCGCTGCCCATTCGAGCACGAACTACCCAAGCGCGACTGCCTCGCTAATCGGCAGATCGAGAGAAGCAGCGCGTAGAAGGGCGATTCACACCAGCCGCCGCTGACAGACCTTCGCTGCCATCGGTGAACAGATGACCACGCTGACGGCACGCTACTCTGGCGCCAAAACGTAGCGGTTGACGCAGCAGAGCCCCTCTTGCGCGGCACTATACTTTTCTTCTCACGCTTTCGCCATACTCTCCTCCTCCGTTTTCCTCCTCGCGCTCTCTTTGCTATCGCCGTCTTTCATCCTCCGCTGCGCTCCACGTTCGCTCCTCCATCCTTCGCTGCCTCGTTCGCACGGTTATGCCTAGGGAGGACGCGGAAGCACGACGCCGACGCGAAACGCAGTAACGGGTGCCTAAAAGCTGCGCTTTAAAAGAAGCACTTGGTACATGTCGAGTATATGAAGAGACGGAGACACAGGAAAGGGCACTCACCGTTGGGTCGCAGACAGCCGGTGTCGCGATCGACGTTGACCAGGCCTGCTGCCGAGAGCGCCTCGATAGCTTGCCGGCACAGTCCTGCGCATGCGCAGAGAGCGGCCGTCACATGCAAGCTCCTTTCGTTAATCAGAGTGCCACGGTGGTGGTCATCTTGTGACTTATATGCTGCGAGGCCTCAATATGCAAGACCAAACATGCCTTCACCACATCAGATTCAACGTGGGCTACACGAACTACTTCAACTGCAAGATTCAACTGACAGGCTTGTCAATGTGCTCTGTGTGTAACACCACTGAAAGCCTGAAGAAAGGGAGTTAACCGAGGTACCCGATTTTTATTAGTCATATCATAAGGAGCCAACATTCTTTATTTACTTCTTTATTCCTTATTCTTCTTATCTTATTTCTATTCTTCAACTTCTTTACATCATTTATTGAGTACAAGTAATTTCCCGTATGTTGTCTTTGGTGTCACTGTTTGTTGGCTTCGTATGATACCACTGAAAACCTGCAACATGTGCTGTGCAACTGCTACCGCTACTCGTCAGAGAGATTCCTTGAAGGCGGCACTACACCTGGAACGTGACTCGAGCTTGGAACTGCGGCACATTGTCGGCCCGTGGCACAGCACCATCTGCGCTTTACGTGCCATGAAAGCACTAGTGTTCTTAATGGAAAGAGCGCTACGAAGACGCGGACTAAAAGAGCAATATGTACGACGGACAAGGCGCTACTTCCAACTAAATGTTTTTTTTTTTTGAAGAAACAGGACTTTAAATAGATGCAACCAAGAATGGCCCATCGTGACATCAAGACCTCCCTATCTCATTAGAAAAGATGTCTCTTTTTCGGTAAGCGTCACTGAAGGGCAACTAATGCACGTGCCCTCGGCCTTTGCAATGTAAAAAGCTTCTAATATCTCCCGCTCTAGTCTATCTCTAGACCGTGCCAGAAACCTGGTGTCGCGAACATATGGACGGCAATTGTGACATGCTCTAAGAAACATGCAGCGCAGTACACTGCTTGCAAAAGTAATATCGTATATGAGATACCCCTAAGTTGCCAACAGGTTTATATCGGCCAAACCGGACGGTGTTCTAATAAAAGGGCGCGTGAGCACAATTGGGCCGTAAATAAGAATGCGGGGGGCCATCTCGCCATCTCGCAGAACACTGTAAACGTCACAATTGCCGTCCGTATCTTCGCGACACCAGGTTTCTGGCACGGTCTAGAGATAGACTAGAGCGGGAGATATTAGAAGCTTTTTACATTGCAAAGGCCGAGGGCACGTGCATTAGTTGCCCTTCAGCGACGCTTACCGAAAAAGAGACAACTTTTCTAATGAGATAGGGAGGTCGTGATGTCACGATGGGCCATTCTTGGTTGCATCTATTTAAAGTCCTGTTTCTTCAAAGAAAAAACATTTAGTTGGAAGTAGCGCTCTGTCCGTCGTACATGTTGTTCTTTTAGTCCGCGTCTTCGTAGCGCTCTTTTCATTAAGTATGCAAAACCAACTCGCCCACATCAAGCTTCTGCTGCACTAATGTTGTTCTTCCGGGTTAAAATATAGGGGGCGTTAAAGAGTCCCAGGTGGTCAAAGCTGATTCGGTGTCCCGCCCCACTACGCCGTGCAACAGAATCAGATTGCGGTTTTGGCTCGAAATCCTCAGAATTTAATCAATTGCACTTTCTTCTTATTCAATCTTTTACGCAACAAAGTAAATGATTCCCGCGTATTTCTCTGTAGAGTGTCCTTGTATTTATGTTCCAAGTTGCCGTGTTCTCGCGCCAGGGCTCGTATTCAAGAAATGCGCTTACGTTCGTAAGAGAAAAATTTCAGTCAATCCTGATGTTCGACGCATTAGCAAAGGCGGCTGGCCCGTGGAAAGAACACTAAAGAACAAGAAGCTACGCTCGTAATATCCGTGAGAAAGGTGGTTGCCTTGGCGATGACAAGAACCCTGGTCGTAACATTGACTCCAGCTCGAGACATTCATTGCTCCACCAGGTGCTTGCCCGCCGCAAGAAACTTTGCCGGCACAGTGTGCGTTGTTAAGAACGGCCCGCTGAGGTGCAAGTTTTGCCAGCCAGGTGTGAGAGTGGCGTCAACGTTTCCTGGAAAGCCACCGCAACCCTTTAGCCACGGCGTCACTAAGTCGACTGTGTGCGGAGAACCATACGCGCGTCCTCGACTCTCCGTCGCAGGAGCCGAGATGAGTTCGACGAACCAGGCTTTGTGACGGAACACACCACCGCCGATCCGGTCTGCTGTGATCAAGGGAGTCTCCCATGGAACGTAGTTGGAGGCCTCTTCCCACGCACCGTTCCTAACGTCAGCCCCGAGTTCCGCGAAGACCGTCTGACCTCGGTTGGGGACCGTGAACCTGTGCGGAAGTGTGTTTGTGAGTAAGCCCTCGCGCAAAGAGGGCTTACTACGACGACTGGTCGAATGGTTCTCTCACCTAGGGATCGAGGGAGGACCGAATGTTTATAAATCGCTGTTGTGCGGCTGCTCAGTGTACTTTCTCTCGCAGTCATGCTAGACTGATGAACTGCAACGTCCCTATGTAGATACTGTAAATATGTAGATATGTAGATACTGTAAATAAACCCATATTCCTCGTTCTCGATGAGAAGCAGTCCTTCCCTTCAACAACGTCTTCAGCGTGGATAAGTTGGACGACGGCATGGGCCAGCTACCATCTAATTCATGCCCGACTCCAATCTTGACAACTGGCTACGAACGGTGGGATTGACCTCCCAATCCTCACAGCGTACACCACGCGCACGTGGACACGTCTACAGCCGTATTGCGCACGAGTTCCCGTAGTGGCCGCCGAACACGTGCGTCTGTAGCGACCGTCCGTCACTACCTTGACCCCGCCTCGCCGTGGGGGCCCTGCTTTTTCTTGGAATCGAGTTGTTCCAATATATGCCCCCGCAGGGAGGAGAGTTGCGCATGACTTTTCCGGCGCCGCTCGCACCGCTATTCGCCGAACGCTATCACGTGGTGCAAAATGACGTCAAATGTTCGACTGCACCGCTGCGAAGCCAACTTTACGAGCGGCACGACGACTTGTCGTTTCCTTCAGTGCCATCGACATTGAAATCAGTGGACAGTCAAGCGTACGTTTCATTCGTCGGCTCAAGCTGTAGCTGCGGTACTCGACGATGGTAAATCAAGGACCTTGGTGATGTGATACGAAACAAACCATATTGACACTTGTACTGGTGACTTGGCAGCTGAGCTCGCGGCAACGCAACAGTCGGTTGATCGTTTTCCGTCACCTATGCAGGTTCCTACAGATGCGGCGCAGTATTTCCGCGAACCAGCGTCACCAGTGCATCGACAATCATTAATCAAAGCGCAGGTGCCTTACATGAAGATACGACAGGACTGGCCGTGTCAGCAGAACGTCACGTGCCACCTGTGACGAACGTCACCTGTCCATCTCCCCAGGAACCATCGGCATCTGGAAGCTACATAAACTGGAATCACCGCAAAATTCATCACTTGGCAACTGAGCTCGCGGCAGCGCAACATTCTGTCGATCGTTTTCCGTCACCTACGCAGGTTGGTTGCATTTGGGTCACTGCATAGGAATTTCTTCTCACATTTTTCTTGCCGCACCCACTGCTGCCAAATCATATGCCAACGCGTGCTGAGCTATCTAGAGACATGGATTCATTACAAAAAGAAGTTGAGCAATTGCGTAACAGCATCGCCCTCTTTAACAAAATCTTTGAAACAATGAAGACTAAGCAGCAAGGTCTGGTGAAAGAAAATAAGGAGCTCTTGCGAACGAATGAGCAGCTAGCAAAACAGGTTGCTGAATTGCAGCAATACTCCCGCATGAACAATGTGGAAAGTGCCGGAAACAAAGGACGAAAGCTGTGAAGCAATTCTGCAACATATCGCAGAAAAAATTGGTTGTCCTGTGAATGCTGCAGAGATTGATGTTGTGCACAGGGTCCCTGCTAAAGGGGGCCCGAACATTATTGCGCGTTTTTGTTCTCGTCAAAAGAAGACTGAATTCGCTACAAAAGCTATGAAGGCGCGTCTGTCAACCAGGTCCATTCGCATAACGAATCAGGATAAGCCCATAATGGTCAACGATGGTCTAATTTCGGAGAACAAGCAGCTGTTTGCTCAAGCATTGGCTCTTAAAGCAGTGGCAGTTCCTTTGCGTCGACAACTGCCGCATCAAAACAAGAAAGTCTACAGACAGTCGGGTGTACCGCATCCCTGGAGTCGATGACCTAACCATTTTTGCTTGAAAAGCACTATTCGAGTGCCTTGATGACTGTGAACCACCATGGCGTCACACTCTGTTCATGAGCTGAAGCAACTTCTTAGTTCTTCGTCCACTTCTCATATTTCTATCATACATTTTAATATCCGAAGCTTACCCAAAAACTTTGATATGGTTAACTTTCTTACTTTAACCTATCATCGCTTTTCGCTCATATGTCTATAGGAAACATGGCCATCTGCAGCTGACGACATATTATTTTTCATACCGGGCTATCATTCAGAATTTTTTCATCGTCTGGCTGATTGCCACAGTGGATCGGGAATATTTATATCCAACACATTATCCTATAAACCGCTTGCAGATATTGCATTTCCCATGGCCCAATGCGAATCAGCTTGGCTTGAACTTGACAATGACTTTCTGCCAACCAGCAAAAGAACTATCATTCATTTAATTTACCGTTCGCCATCATCACCTTACAATGATTTTCATGGTGAACTTGATACTTCATTAAACTCGTTCATTACCAAAAATTATAATGTAATCGTTGTAGGCGACATTAACAATAACATTAAAAATAATAATGCTAGTTCTTGTGTCCAATACTCGAAGTGCTTCACTGGACCATGGTTTGAAACCTTCACTATATTCTCCAACACGATGTGCTCCTTCCGGCCGAAATACGTTTATCGACCATATACTCAGTAATGTCATGACTAATCAAAAAGCTGGTGTGGTAAATTTTAACCTGATAGACAATTATCCAATTTTTCTCTTACTAAATACTCAAACTACATATAAAAATAAAATGGTTATTAAGAGTTCTTTCGATTCATCAAAATTTGTGGACATGGTATCCGGCTCTGACTGGGGCCTATTATCCGAGCAATCTTGTGTTAACAAAGCATTCAACACTTTGAGTGAGAAACTAGCAGATATTATAAATACTTGTACGTCCGCATCCTCCACATCGCGTTGGTACTCCAACTCCAGGCACCCGTGAATCACTAGAGGATTACTGCGCTCTATAAATAAAAAAGGTAACCTCTACTAAAAATTAAAACACCAGCCATTTAACCTCGCCCTTAGGAATCGTTTCAAATTGTATTCACAAACTCTCAGCGCCTTACATAAACAGGCTAAATGAACCTACTATCAAAATAATATGCTCGAAAATTGGAATGACTGTAGAAAGAATTGGAAAGTAATTAAATAATTTTTTAAATCTTTATCAACAGGATGCGCTTGTGACAGAGTTTATGAACGGCACCATCACTCTAACTAATCCTATAGCTGTTGCCAATTCATTTAATGAATCATTCTTCAAGAGTTCTGCAGCCGGTGTCACTAACTTACCTAAGTTGTCCCGCTTGCCTCACTTCTTTTTCTTAAAACCCGCTTCGCCAAATGAAGTTCATCACACTATAATAGGTCTAAAAACCACAGGCTGTGGCCTAGATTCAATTCATTCATCTAAAATCAAAGTTGTTGCTCGTGAGCTATCTTTTCTCCTCTCTGACATTATTAATGCTGCAATTTGTACCGGCGTTGTTCCAACGAGTCTCAAATAAGGAAAAGTAACTCCACTATTTAAAAACGGTGATCGAAAAATCTTTTTTAATTATCGCCCTATACCGATACTCTCATTTTTTAGTAAAGGGATAGAGAAGCTCCTTGTTAATCGCCTAACGGACCACCTAACAAGATTTAACCTTTTGACACCTAAGCAGTTTGGTTTTCGTGCTAACTTATCAACCGAATTAGCACTGGTAAAACTAACTGACAACATAAAGCAGTTTATCGGCAATGGGCTATGGGCGGGGGCGGTATTTGTTGATTAAACTAAAGCTTTTGACACTATTAACCACTCCATTTTGTATGCTAAACGTGAATCATTTGAAATTTGTGGACCTGCTTTAGCTCTTTTGCAACGCTACCTCACTAACAGAACCCAGGTTGTTAGACATGGAAGCGTTTTATCCTCTCTAATAATGACCAACCAGGGCGCTCCACAAGGAACAATTTTGGGTCCTCTGTTATTCATCATTTAAATTAAAGACTTACCATCATCGCTTAACTGTTCTGAGTGCTGATGATACCACGGTTCAACTTGTGAGGCACCATCACCTGGAAAGACATCTCATGCAAGCGGCACCCACTTATGCCGCCGGCATGCTGTTAGATACGGGGCCTTTTCCTGGCATCCTTCGAGTTCCTCCGACCACATCGAATCGCCATCGCGCCTAATTAGGCTGCGCACGTATGCCGCGTTCCCCGAGGCGCAGCACGCCCAGACAAGTCCCTCCTCGTGACGCGGAGCTATTGTCCCACTGCTTGACTCGCTCCGAAAATCAGCCTGCCACGATTCGAACCTGGGTCCCGAGCGAAGCTGTTTTGTGGCTCTGAAAAGTCGCTCGAGAACAACCCGCCTCCCCCCGCTGAGCGCTTGCAAAGCCGGAGGGAACGACGGCTGCGATTCACCATGAAGCCCTGGGAGCAACCCCCCATCCGTCTATCGTGACGGGAGTTGCCGATCAGGAAGGCAATACCGGAGGCATCCCTCGGACAGTGATGTCCATGGAGCGACCCCCTGAGCCGAATGCACTCGCACCTACTATTGGCCGCAGATGACGACACCTGAGCGGGTTCGACGACTGGCCGAACAGGACGTGACCTCGAGACACCGAAGGGGTTAAAAGCCAGAGACCGGGAGCACAGAAAAGCGAGCAGGCATTCCTTCATTCATCTTTTTCGGGCTTCTTGCCACGGGCCGCAGCGTCCGACTTGCTGCCGGCCACCAATGACTTTATTACTGTTAATTTCTTTGCATCCTTAATATAAATAATGTAAATATGCCTCAAATTTTCATCCCAAAGTCCTCCACAGTGACGGCCAACTCCCGCACTCAACGGCAAGATCCAATATCCGGGAGACAGCGGTGGGATCGTCCTCCAGATGCAACAACGCTCACATTTGTCGACTAGGACGAGCACAGCGAACGGCTGCGTGTAGGCTATAATTGGTTTTCGATCGTGCACGTGAATTTGCGCTGCACAGTTCTCACAGCACCCACACGAAGAACGCGTGCGATCACACACACGCAAGATGACGGGCAAAACTAAAAAACAGTTTTTTAAACAGCTTCAAGGGGAGTACGGTAGCGCGATTCAAAGACGGGACAAAAGAAGGCACAAAGGGACACACAGCGCTGTGTGTGTCCCTATGTGTCTTCTTTTGTCCCGTCTTTCAATCGCGCTACCATTCTCCCCTTGAAGATGCATTACCAACAAGCCCACATTGCAACCCTCGTGAAATTTACGCAGCGGTTAATTTCCGTAGAACTGTTCTTATAGTTCGCGCATCATCTTGTGTGTGATCGTGTTTTAGTAGTACGACCTGCTCACACATACGTGTGCAGCACATTGTCATTTATCATGCTTTACATCTTTTTTTCTCAGTTATTTGAACGTCTGTAAGATATCTAGATCGTGTATTACACCGTAAAACAGATGACTGAGTCGTTTCCTCGTTATAAGTAGATAATCGGATTGCAAGCTGTATGTGTCGTCCAGTGTTTTCTTTCATGGCGCTATTTACTTATTCTATAAGTCGAGAATGCTGTATTTACCCCTTTCGCGCATCTACTGTTGAAATTAGGTTGCTTAAGGTGTATCTGTTCTATTCATTTTCTTGTTTTCATCTGCACGCCGTACTGGTAATTTTCTTAGGCGGTGCAACGTGCTGCACATATATATATATATATATATATATATATATATATATATATATATATATATATATATATATATATATATATATATGTTCAGCATTTACATTATGAACGTCGTATTCGTCATCTGTACTTAACCATCACCATCGCTCCCAACAGCTTCGTTGTCGGCCGGCTAGCTCATGCTTTTGGATGAAAAGCGTCGCATAAAACCGTGGCTTCTCAATGTATATGAACAAGAACTGCTGCCGGCGTGCTTGGTCTGTGAATAGACTGTACACTGTGTTCTAAAAAGCATGAATCAAAATGAATAAGACTTCGGATACACAGACACAACATTGGATGTAACCATTTTCGAGAACTAGTGCAGCGAGTCAGCTAACTCCACACGAGTGGAGTTGTCCTTTCGTATATCTCAGCATTATGTGGGCCGACCGAGCTTCCCAACGGGCATCACTAGACAAACGCTTGGGCCAGAATTGTCACGGTTGTCATGTTAACTGTCATGGTCAGAACTGCACGGTTAGACGTGAAAGGCGCCATCGGGAGAGCATATTGACTGGCTCACCATGCAGCGCCTCCTCCCCGCCCGATCTGGAAAGTCCTGGAGGGAAACCTGCACAAACGAATCGTCGCCGTACCTTCACAAACGCCAGCAACCCCGACATTTGCTGTGCACTATAAGAACGCCGAAATGCAATCGGTACATTGAAATTCGCGGGAGGCCACGCGTTGGTACAATTATTCGATCACTCAGTCAGTCAATGAACGGCTCCACAGGACTTGACCGACAACTAATCAGTCTAATGGCTATATGGCCAATGACATTTAGTGTACGCGACATGTTTTAGCGCAGAATCGTTTTTCTTTCTCGCCGTCTCCCGCAGACTTGAGTTTCACGGAAACTATACGTCATTTCCCGACACGGCTCGACACAGGACAGCACACACAGTGTCTTCGTATCTGCATCACTGCTACACATGCGCCGGTCATCGGCTCTGTTCTGGATGGATGTTATGACCTTTGGAACGGGGCGGTGGGTTGCGCCACCAAGCTCTTGCTATTATACTACCTAATGTACTACCTAGGTTAAACAATAAAAAAAGAAAAAAACACGATGAACTCCCACAACCAAATTTTCCGATCCCCTATACACTCCGTGCGCGACATATAGGGGGCGCCTTGAAAGCCGCACGCAGCGCCACTTGCGGCGCTACTCGCGTGCAATATTGAGAATCGTAGCAGACAGTAGTGGCTCCTTGCGTAAGAAGCTATGGCGGTGCAAGTGCCCGTGGCGGGCGCATTAGTCCTTCGAGCTGGCTTTAAAGATATTATAATGGGATCGTTCTTCCGCGATGCCACTACGAAGAAAGGCGAGAAACTGCATCAAAGCGGGCATGTTTTCGACGTGCACGAACGGTTTGCTACGGTGATGTCGTGCTTGAAGGCCAAGTGCGTGCGCGAGGCGTGCGTCTCGCAAGAGGCTTACTCCATAACGATCGAGGTAAGTTATCATTCTTTCACGCTTAGAAAATGTTTGATGCGTACCCACGAACCGTGTACTTGCAAAATATTGACACTATTCAGAATTATCGATGGCTTAGATAAAATCACGGCCACTGGCTAGACGGCATTCCTTTGTTGCGACCGCGGCTTCGGGTCATGACTATTCGCAGCCATGTCGCCGCGTCTTGCGCAGTGTTTCGCTTAAATTTGCCGCTCGGTGTAACGACCCGTTTTTTTTTTTTGGTTATGTTGCCTTCCAAAAAAAGAAAAATTTTGTAAAGCGCTAACAAGGGACACGGCAGAGAAGGCCAAACACAGGACAGGTACTACTTTCAACTGTTTATTCCACAATGTCGTCGTAAAGTATATACGAGAAATGCACAGAAGCGTGTATGTTTATGCACTTCTGTCATCACAAGGCCCGCACAGCTTACTTACGCGGGCCTGAAAGCCGCACTTTGTTTTTCCTGCAGACCCTAGTTTTGGTATCCTAGCTACTCTTCGTCCTAGCTTGATTCTACAGAGTAGTCGTAGTGGTGCCGTGCCACTAGGTGTGTTTACATTAATATGCTAGGCAACTCGGTTCACTGCTTCATGTTTCTAACAAATAAATAATTCGTGCACAGCTCTAGCTGTCCTCGCATTACATTCCCAAATTTTGTGAAAGGTAGATGGGGAGCTAATAAGGTTTATTAAATTGTTCCCTCAATTTTCTGCAGTATTAAAATTCATTGCATACGTTTCTTTTCTCATCAGCTGGATGCCAGAAGGAACATCACACAAGCTCACTGCACCTGTAGAGGTGGTGTCTCAGGGCAGCGCAAGCATTCACCAGCAGTAATTACATATGCCAATCAAGAGGACACATCAACGAAGACGTCCATAGCAAATGTGTGGAAACGGCCATCGGCGAAGCAGCTTGAGATGTATAACAAGGGAGTATTGTTTTTGGAAATGTACCCACCTAAGCATCCAGATGGCATGCTGGTGAAGCAACCTGTGCCCAGAGCCATCATCAACTCAAACTGCCTCTTGAGCATAATGCTCCGCCACAAGGAGCAAGTAAAGAAAAATCTAGCAAGCTTGGACAGACTGCTCGGGCGCCTGGGTCAGCCCAAGGAAATATTCGGAGCAGAGAGCACTCCAATTGAAGAAGTGAGTGACGACTTCCTTCTTGAGGTGGTGACAGAGTACGAACGCAACAACATTGCAAGACAAACGATTCTACAAAGTGGACGCCCACAGTGGCATTCTGAGAGGGCACTGAAAATTTCAGTGAGTTCCAAGGCTCAAAGGATAAGGACACGTCAAGCAGACTTTGAAAGCTTGGGGAAACAACTAGCAACGCCACACTCCTTTAAAAGCGCTGCATGTATATACGGTGTGGCAACAGAGCCAGTCGCACGGCACGAGTACATATCCAAAGAGGGGCGCAAGGTGATTCAAGTGGGACTTGTCATCAGCATTGCGCAGCCATGGTTGCCCGGATGGTTCGGTGGACGGAAAGCAAAGAATCTGCTTGCTGGAGATCAAGGCCTCTTCCAGATGCGAGACACCGCCCGTTGTTAATGAGAGCATAAATGTGGACTATCTCCACTGTGAAGAACAAAAGGTGCAACTACGGGAAAGTCACGTGTACTACACACAAGTTCAAATAAGCATGTATGTTGTAGGTGCGAGCATATGTGACTTTTACGTGTACTCGCCAAACGGGTCGAAATGTGTAGAAATAAGAAGGAACGACTCCTTTCTGAGAAAAAGTTGTGGTAAAATTGGAGTTGTTTCTTAGGCATCACTTCCCAGCTGTGCTGAGGCGCCGAAATCTGTATTAAACTTTAGCAGTGTTTACTCTTGAAGCATGTTGTTCTTTTATTGAACGAAATGTGAGCACGGTTGCACAATACAGCAAAAATAAAAAGAGCTGTCGAAACATTTGCTTCTGTTCAAAGCACTCGCACAGTCTTGATGAAAGGACCTTGTAGGTTAGCCAGCACGCTGCACACATGCACTACCTTTTCGACGTGATACCTGAGTTCTGGGGTTAGCCTTTCGTTCAAGATCGCAAAACTCTTGATGCGTTGAATGCACCGCTCCACATGAATGCGGTGAGATGCAACCTTATCTTCCATCTCCGCCTTGGTAAACTGCTCGCTGGCCTTTGAAAATGGTGGCATGACAAGTGTGACGTCCTTACTTTCCAAGTCGCACTTTGCATGGGGAAAACCTTTGTCCGCCATCACCATATCCCCCAGTTCCAGCAGGTAAATCAATCCACAGTTGGCGATGATGTACGTGTCGCTCGACCTGCCACCAAACACATTCGAAATGAAGGTTATGTAACCGGATGGCGTGATCCCAAATAGAAATTTCAGTGTAAAGTCGCTCTTGAAGTTGCTTCAGCAGTTTACCCTATCTGCAACTTTGCCTGGCTTCTCATTTCTGATTTCCGAACAGTCTACAATAACCCTACAATTGGGATGGTTCAGGCGGAAAGAGGAAGGCATCGATGCCTGTACCACATCCCTCGAAAACCACTTGATCCACCCTCCGGCGCTGATGGACAGGACATCCACAGCGGCATAGAAAATGCGCGACGCGCTAGTTCGATGTACGCCGAACAAAATGCCTAATGCAGAGAATGTGAGGCCATGCTTCATCTTCATGAGAACAAGCAAAAGCTTGCTGTCCACCGCCAGGTCCAAGTATCTCTCGCCCCGCACCTGTAACATGAGAGGCATTCTGTGAGCACATTTACAGTAGTGATAAAACCAACTTTCAAAGCTTTTTTTTGTTCTTACTAATTCAGAAACTTCCACAATTTCGCAAAGAATGTCCAGCTGATTTAGTGCTTTAGGTGCATGAATGGTTTCTTCAAAGCGTCCAATGCCTGAACACAAGCAGGCGGTATTTTGGTGCCGGTAGATATCCCTCCCAAGTTCAAGCTCCTCTGGCCTCTGCATCTGGCACATTGATGCAAACACTCCTGTGTAGTGCTGTTTTGTGTCTCACACCAACTCTTATCTGAATGTCGCAGTTGACGATGTTCAGGTTCGTCCCCCTGGTGCCTAGTGCAACCGCATTGTCAAATGCAAGCTTGAAATCACCAGAGTATCAATTTAGACATATGTTTCTCATTCGTTCTCAAACCGCATAGTGCAACATTGGCAATCCTGATGCAGTTGTTGGTCTTGCCCACTGTCAAAATCTTGTTAGACTTGAGAATACCAGGTGGACTTGCTCTCCTGGTTTATTGGATCCCAAACCATTTGACACGCCTGAGATTCAGTCGCTTTGCAAAGCTTTTCTGAGATCCGTATTTGGAACTCAAAATCTGTCTTCATACATAAATTATCACACTGATGTTCGAGGGCCATGCTACGGGTAAAAACGAGCTAGTTGCCCATTGAAGTACATTGCGAAAGGATTAAAAGATGCACCTGATCTCACTGCACCACCATCTCCTTCATCAAAAGAACAGGAAGTCACTTGTTTGTTTTAGTTGTGATCGATATGTCACTCAGCTTGCACTGAGGTAGCTGAAATCTCGTTAGCAGATACACTGTCTGCTAGCGCACACGAAAACAAGGAGAAATACCACCATGCTGCAGTACTATATGCTGCGACAAATTCCACGGCACGTTAAAATGGAAAGAAAGGCCTAGTACATCAGATATCTTGTACGCATCTGTGCGGTTCATTATCCATAACGAGAAAAAACTGTGTGAGGTGGTTGTCCAATTCCCAAGGGACAACATGAAATATAAAAAAGACTGCACCTTTAGAAGAACGTGCATGACATCAGCATATCTATTTTTCAGTTCAATTTAAATTGGGCAACTTGTGAATATGCTCTCGTTGGTGTCATTTGGAAGCTGATCTAACATTTACCTGTGGCAAGAGGCTCAACAGGGCGAGAAACACCGTAACTGTCACCCCAGTCAGGTCTCTGAGGGAATCGTCGTTTTCCTTGTCCACCAAGGCCTGGTAGCCCTTTGGTTGGTGATCCTCCAAACACAATGCAGTAACACTTGCGTCGGCCGTTGCAGGCTCTTCAGGCGCAAAGAATTCAACCTGGGGGGATGCCTCGCATTGCACCGGCGAACAGGGTGCAGGCAATCATCAGGACTCATTTGCTGTGGCGGTGTCTCTAGCGTCTGAGCTGAGACCTGCATAAAATTGATGGCATGCTAAAATTTTCAGACAACAAGGTGTTTCCTAGCTTTATCTTACTCTAGAATACCGATTGTATGCCACGTCGAGAAGCGCTAACCACGCACACCAAGACACAAAAGCCCATGCAAGGCTCACCACAGTGCCCCTGGGAAACTAGGTTAAAATGAATTCCCTTCTTGAAACTGGTTCGCTTCTTGTTCATTGTGATGAACAAGAAGGGAACTACCATCGCAGGTTTTTAATAGGGATAAGAACTGCAAGGATTGGATCCTACAGGATTGTTCGTTGCTCGGGGAACTCGAACTATGAAGTGGCGGCTGACAAAACCCAGCTTTTTTCATGCAGCCATTTGCGACCCGAGGGGGTTCACATTATTCTTCTCAAGCCATTCTACACTCGATAAGACTGTGCACGTTTCGTGTTCCAGGTTCCTCTTCAGTGTACCGTTATTTTGTTTTGTGTTGCATCAGGGTGATGTGCTTTTAACGGAGGGAGTAAAGGCTGCCTTTCGTTTGTTTCTGGTACAAGTTCACCACAATAAATGTTCAGTTGTTTCTTATTCACTGCTGCATTGTTTGTCATTTATGGCAATATGTCTGTTCTGACTTTTAGCTTTCAAACACAAGAAGCACCCAGCCTGGATTCCTTTTTTTATAACCTGCAAATTTTGAGTGCGCACTTACTCGGTACCTTATGGTAGTACAGCAGAACCTACCTCAACTCCTTGCAGTTGTTGGGTTCGTTATTCCCATCAAAGCATTCAGGTTCCTCCAGTGGTAGTGTGACTGCTGGTGCTGGAGAAGCTGGCACATCCATGGTGGCAGTAGGTGGTCCATCTTGCAGCACCTTTGGCAAAGATGCTAAGGAGTGGGCGAGATCTGCAGCAGTGGCTACGGCTGTTCTCCGCTTCTTAATTCTAAGAAATATGCACACAGTAACTTATCTAGATAATTGCAATGCAGGCTGGCATTGAACGAGAAAATGTCTGTCTAATTAAGGCGGGGTCACTGCTACTGTAAGTTTTGAACAGTTGCAATCAGCAATGTTTGGCTCACACTGATATAGCACACACGGACTGAGGTGCTGCAGTAGAACTGCTTTAGATTGGAGCAATCTCATTTACAGCCAACAGGTCCATATCATGAATCTGCTCCCCCTTCTCTCCCTGTCAGGCAATGGTGAAAGACCAAAACAAACAAACTAAAACCAACGACTGCCAGATCTCTTAATACTAGAATATACAGACTCGATTTTTGTTCCGCATGCAAATTTGTCCCCATGCATGCTGCACGCTTTGCGCGTTTGATCACCCCCGGAATGACTGCATGCACTGCTGTGTACTCCTAAGTATGACGTAGTACTTCTGCGGAAACCCGCATAGTGAAGAGAAGTGATGAATAAAGGAAAAATCGGACATCCACCCGTTCGTAGCAATTGCTACAAAGGAAACCCATACGGGTGCTACAAAGGAAACCCATACCCGTATGGGTTTCCTTTGTAGCAATTGCTACGAACGGGTGGATGTCTGATTTTCCCTTTATTCACTCCTAAGTATGCACCACTCTAAGTGCGTGCGCACTTGGCCATCTCGTCTGTGTGAAGTCACTGCGCTTTTCTTTTTTGCGGGAATTATGGTGTAAGCCAAGCTATGCTCTAGCGACCTCTCAAAGTTTCCGAGTGTCATGTGGCTACCGCACCGTACAATTTCTGCTTTAATTAAGGGAGCTCTTCGAGGAGCCGCGACCACATCGTCCCGCGACCTCTAGGAGAGGGGAGTTTCGACCCCAAGTTTGCGCACCTCTGCTTTAGCGGCTGCGCCTTTGCCAGCACTAGAGTGAAATCGGTCACAGGAACCATCGAGCACACCTACTGACGAAATCTCGGCTCGGGTGTCACGTAGACATTATAGCATCTAAAAATGTCTACACATGACAGCTCGCTTAAAAAGAAAGTGCCTATTTCGCGGAGTTCTCACCTTTCATAGCATCCCGCCTTATCTTCCGGAAGCACGGACCGCTTGCGGTACTCGTCACGAAATATCGTTGGCACGTGCGACTGGGATGACACATCTTTGGACGGCGCACCGCCAACGAAATGGACGCTGCATGTGTTCGTGCGCCGAGAGCTAGGGCTCCTAGTTTGCTCTGTCGGCACTGAAATGTGCAGATATAAGTGGCACAAGAAAAAC
Source organism: Dermacentor variabilis (assembly GCF_050947875.1). Taxonomy (NCBI): domain Eukaryota; kingdom Metazoa; phylum Arthropoda; class Arachnida; order Ixodida; family Ixodidae; genus Dermacentor; species Dermacentor variabilis. The sequence goes on from NC_134570.1 coordinate 241,558,388, forward strand.
AAAAACGCAGAACGCGAGACGGCCGAGAGAGAAGACACGGTCACGGGAACCAAACTTACTTTTTTCGTCGCACAGCCGTGATCCGCTGTTGCCGCTGCCCGACAAAGCGCGGACGAGTTGAGAAACCGTGAAACGTCGTCCCCGCTGGGCACGACGTGTACCTGTTGGTACAGCCGACTACGCAGCGATTCATTATTCGAAAAAAAAAATACGCGTTAACGACGCGGTCATGGCGTACGCGTATCCACGGCGGTATGGATTCGTATTCCGGCGGCAGCACGGAGACCACGCGGAGACGTTTCCTTCAACTCGGGTTCTCAACGAGTGTCTTCTCTGACAGCCGCACTGTGGTGTCCTTCCAGGCAGGCAGGAACCAGGCAGTTGCAGGGAAAGTACGCAAAAGGAATTTCTTTATTCCATGGACAAGGTGACTGGCGAGCGCCAGCACAGCTGGGCCGCCGTCTGTGATAAGCTGGGAAGAAGAGCGCGGGCTACGCACGGTGCCGCGGTATATAAGCCCTTATAAAAGGGGCGTGTCGCAGTAGCGCACGTGTCGGTTATCGGCAGACGTGCAGCTGCTACACGCACGGTGGCGCTCCAGTCGCAGCGCACGCAGTGCATTGCGAACTGTGCTTTTCTACGTCTCTTTTTTTGCGTTTCCCTACTTTTCTTCCCCCAATCCTCCAAACGCCTCTTACTAATCCCTATTGCGGACATGGTTAATTTTCCACTGCTCTCGCTGAACCCAAGGGCTTCAAGGAGGTCAATGGTGCCTAAATCGACCGCTGGGTTGACGTCTTCACACTATAATGAAACATGCTACATCGTTTCCCTAACTTTACCGCAGCAACCACATGCTTATACCTCGCTTTTAGGTGCGTGTTCTAATGCATCCCGATCTCGCTTCGAGAAGTAATGAGCTTCCCTTTGAGTTATGAATAGCTTGCTTCCTGATTTCGTTTCTTTTTCCTCTTAAGTAGTTACTCATGGCAGGTTTCTTTTCCATTGCCGCCACCAATGAGATTATTCCGGCCTCTCTGATTTTCCGCTTGACGTTCTTTGTTGCTTTGTTTCCCACCCGACAGCTTGTCCTCAGCGAAACATCAAGAGCCACCTCGCCCTCAAGAGAATCAATACGCCGAGTTGATTTATCCCACTGTTCCTACCGTTTCAAAGTTTTCCTCGGCCTCTTACTTTCCCACTCCTCCGTTAATGGTGCAACCGATTGGCGGGGCGCGCTCGTCGTCGAGCTCTTTGATGATGATGATGATGATGATGATGATGATGATGACGAAAAACGTTTATTTGCTATATTTTGCGGTGATTTTTGCGGCTTCAGATGGAGTCTTCCATCTTCTCTTAAGGGTCGGTTCCCCTAGTCCAGGGCTCCGCTGAGGGTAGCTGCCCTGCGTGCACGCCTTACTAGTCCTTGTTGGACTTTCAGGATGTCGCTGGATAGCATCCTCTCCCACTGTTCCGCACTCGGGTTTTTTATTATGGCTCGCCCATCTGTTTTCTGGCAAGCCCATGTGGTATGGTATAGGGTTGGTTTGTCTCCACACCATGGGCACTTGCTCTCGTACTGCGTGGGGTAGATCTTGCTTAGCATGTTTAGGCACGGGAATGTTCCCATTTGTAGCTGTCGCCATGCTATGGCGTCTTCTCTATTTAGTTGTTTGTGAGGGGGCGGGTATTTTTGTCTGCCTCTGTAGTAGTTTAGTATCTCTGAATAGCTTTGGGCTACCGGCTCGGGTTCCTCAGCGGGGTCGGGATTGTTGGATGCTCGGTTTGTTGCGTGCCCTCGAGCTATCCTATCCGCCTCCTGATTTCCCGTAATGTCGGTATGTCCCGGCACCCAAACTATCGTGTGTTTGGCCTGGTTGGTGACTGTTTTGCCACTTGAGCGGAGGATGCGGAGCGCGCTGTGGCTGATTCAGCCGTTTAGATAGTTGCGGCATGCTGCTTGTGAGCCTGTGAGTATGGTTAAGGACCTGTTGGATCGGTAGCTCTCCGCTGCCGCTAGAGCCACGGCTGCCTCTTCGGCCTCAACTACCGTACAGTTCCGAATTGATGCGCTGGTGATTTCTTTTAGGTCCTAGTTGATCACCGTTGCGACTTTGCTTTTCTTGTGGTTTCTGTCCTCAGTGTAGGTAGCAGCGTCTTCTACGTACACTGTGTCGCGTCCAGTTGCCAGTGTTCTTTGTACATACTATGCTCTCGTGCCATGTGTAGGTTCGGGTCCATATTGCTGGGTATCGGTGCTACTTTGATGGTGTTTATGTATTCGTCCGGTATCGTCTCCGTGCTTTGTGTCTCCCTTATGGTAGCTTCACCGCCGTATCTGCTCAGGAGTCTTCTGCCCGTTGCCGATAGCTTTAGTCTTTGCATTTGCGCGACTATCTGCGCTTCTTGGAGCTCCTCGAGAATGTTGTGCAGCCCCAGGGCCAGGAATTTGTCGGTCGATGTTGACTGCGGTAGGTGGAGCGCCGTCTTGAGGGCTTTCCTCAGGATTGCGTCCGCTTGTTGCATTTCGTGCTTCGTACAGTGGTTGTACGGAAGGCTGTACGTCACTCTACTGAACAACAGGCTTCTGACCAGTTTGAGTGTGTCTGCTTCCTTCATGCCGTGTCTTTTCCGCGAGACCCGCGTTATCATGCGGGCCACTTGGTTGGCTGCTGTTTTAAGTAGTGTTAGGGTGTGGGTACATCGTTGGTTCGATTGTATCCACATTCCTAATATCCTGATGAGCGTCTTCTCAGGGATTGGCTGTCCCTCGAGGTGGATGTTCAACTTCATGTTTACTTGCTCTGGGACGGTTCGGTTCTTCTTGCCTCGCCATACTCTTAGGAGCTCGGACTTCTCCGTTGAGCAGGCTAGACCTCTTGCCTTGACATATTCCTCTACGCATGCCGCAGCTTCTTGTAATCTTTCTTCCTTTTCCTTGAGTGAGCCTTTGGTGACCCATACAGTGATATCGTCGGCGTACATGGCGTGGCGTACGCCGTCGATTTGGTCTAGTTGTTGGGCCAGTCCAATCATGGCAACATTGAACAGGATGGGTGAGATGACCGATCCTTGCGGTGTGCCTTTGTTTGGAGTGTTGAACTTTTCGGATCTCAGCTCGCCAGGCCGATTGTTGCTGTTCTGTTGGACAAAAATGCCTTGACGTAGCTGTGTATTTTCATGCCGCAATTTAGGTTGTCAAGTCCTGTCAGGATGGCTTCGTGGCTTACGTTGTCAAAGGCGCCTTTGACGTCCATTGCCGTGATGATGTACTCTCCGTTGAGCGGGATATTGCTCAGTACCTCTTCTCTGATTTGCAGGAGTACATCTTGGGTCGAGAGCCTGGCTCTGAAACCAAACATGCTGGGGGGGTACAGCTCGTTTTCTTCCATATGATTTTGTAGCCTCCTCGTAACCACTCTCTCATAGATCTTGCCTAGGCTTGATGTAAGGGAGATTGGTCAGAGGTTTTCCACTTGAAGTTTCTTGCCGGGTTTCGGGATCATGATGACTTCCGCGTGTTTCCATTCTTCTGGTACTGTTCCCGCTTGCCAGTGTCCATTGAGGTATTCGGTTAGCTTTTCAACTAGCTCGTCTCCGAGGTTGCGGATGAGCGCGTTTTTGATCTTGTCCGCACCTGCGGCTGTGTTCTTTGTTGCACTTCTTATCGCCGCGTACGCCTCTTCCCGGGTGATGGGTCTATCCAGCCTTCCATTTTCTTCTCCTTTGTAGCGCTTTGTGTAGGCTGCTGGGTCGCCGTCACCGTAGCACTTTTTGCGTATTTTGACTAATAGTTCCGAGTCTGCTCCCTCGTACTGGTGCACCAGTCGGTATATGACTTTGTTGTTTTCGGTCTTTGATTTTGCCGGATCTAGGAGTGCCTTGAGTATGCGCCATGTCTTTGCAGTGCTCAAAGTTGCGTTTAGAGAGTCACTAAATTGTTGCCAATTTTGCTTCGCTAGCTGCGCCGCGTACTTATCTGCCTTTTTCGTGATTTCCGCGATCTTAAGCTTGAGCTTTTTGTTCTATTTCTGTCTTTTCCACCTTTTTGTGAGCCCCCTTCTGGCTTCCCATAGTCTGAGAAGTCTAGAGTCCACGTCCGGCGTCTGCGGCGTACGCTCAATTTTTTTGGTGAATTTGCGTTGTGTTTCTTTGAGCATGTTCCCCCAGTTTTTTATAGATTCGATGCTTTTTATTGTATCGCCACATGCTTCTCTGAACGCTTTCCGGTCCGTTATGTTTGCTTTCCCTATCTGCCGTCTAATTTTGCCTGCTATTCTGATTTGCGTCTTTAGCATATAGTGGTCGCTACCTAGGCTTTCCATTAGGTTGTCCCACTCCGCTTGCCTTGTTCTTTTGACGAACGTGAGATCGGGGCAGGTGTCCTTGTTCACGCTGTTCCCGATTCTCGTAGGGGTATCGGCTTCCGTGATGAGTTCACACTCGATATTGTCAGCTGCCTCGGTTACTGCTCTTCCCTTTTGATCCGTTCTCGTGTATCCCCAGCTCTCCTCTCTGGCGTTGAAATCTCCCAGTACGACTAGTGCATTTCATTTAGCCAGCTTGTCTGCTCCCTTGAACAGCGCGTCGAATTTCGCCCTACTTTGTCTCGGGGGGCTGTATATATATTTACGATGAATATGCTTCCTCCCTTCCTTTTCTTTACCCACCGTGGTTGCTCAGTGGCTATGGTGTTAGGCTACTGAGCACGAGGTCGCGGGATCGAATCCCGGACACGGCGGCCGCATTTCGATGGGGGCGAAATGCGAAAACACCCGTGTACCTAGATTTAGGTGCACGTTAAAGAACCCCAGGTGGTCGAAATTTCTGGAGTCCTCCACTACGGCGTGCCTCATAATCAGAAAGTGGTTTTGGCACGTAAAACCCCATAATTTAATTTTCTTTTTTGGTATGATCTCGACTATTACGTGCTCTACGTCTGTGTCGGCTATCCTGTCATGGCTTATGGCGATGAGGGTTTTGTTGACTAGGATTGCCGTTCTTCTCCCTTCCTCCGGATTCTCGTAGCACGTGTAGCCCTGTAGTGTTGGGGTAATCCCTGTTTCTTGTAGAGCTATTACGTCGGTTGGAGTAAGTTGTGCGTTGATGTACTGTTGTAGTAGTGCTTGTTTTCTTCTATATCCTCTGCAGTTCCACTGCCATATTTCTAGTTTTTCTTCTTTTTAGTTCTTTTGGATGTACTGTTCATGCGTAAATTTCGGGGTCGTCGTCACTCGTACTGTAGTTTTCTAACGCCGGGCGTCTCTGGTTGAACGCGTCTTTGACGCGTTCGGTAATTATCTGTTTTCGTAGGGCGCGGATTTCTGTTCCCTGCATGGTTATCTGCTGTTCCATTATTTGCATAGCTTGCTGTATTTCTGCTATAAACTTGGTGAGGTTGGCCTGAGTCATTTCGGTAGATTGACTTTGCGGGGGTGTTGATGGCGGCCTCGGAGTGCTACCTGACCTGAGGTCCTGTGCTTCCTGCATTAGTCCATTGATTTTTGCGTCCTGCTCTTCTCGCGCTCTACGGCTAATTTCTAGCTCTCGCCTGAGTGCCCTGTTTTCTTTCTCTAGCTGTTTCTCTCTATTGTTCTGGAGTACCCGAGTGCGGAAACAAATTTTTTGGGGGGAGGCCTGCTTCCCAGCTCACCTTCGTGCCACCCTTGGGCTTCTTTTTCTGCTGCTGCTGGCCCTCGATGGCCGGGGGCGGCAGGGGTGGGATGGACCGGGACCGGCTCCGTGAACGGCTCCGTGACTGGCTCCGTGACCCGTTCTGTGACCGGCTCCGGAATCGGCTCCGCTCGCCCTCCGAGCTGAACCGTCTCGGATGGCGTTGCCTCCGTTCTTTCTCCCTGCTGCTGCGCTGTTGCTGCTGCGACTGGTGCTGTCGACCTAGCAGTTTCTTTAGGCGATCCTTGCAGCCCCTGGATCCGGTGGCGTGGTCGCTTCCACACATCAGGCACTTGGTTTGGCATTGGTGATTTTCCGGCGGATTCTGCACTCCTCATTGCCTGCACGTCTTGGCGTTTGGCGTCGGGCAGACGTCGGAGCGGTGGCCCTGTTGGCAGCAAATGTAGCACACCTGCCTCGTCGGCCGGTATGGGTAGCATCTAAACTCTGCGCCTGCAAATATCACGTATTTGGGTATGATGGAGGCGTCAAAGGTGATGACCGCCGTTTCCGATTTTCCTAGCATTCTTGCGGTGAGCACCACAACCCCTTGGGTGCGGACTCGTAGCTTTGCCTTGAGCATTTCCGTCGGCGTTCCCGCGGGGACTCCGTGTATTACGGCTCGCTTCACGGCCTCCGGCAATGCCACGTATCTGTTGACCTCGCAGGCTTGGCCTCTGACTCGTAGGTTGGTTATTCCGAGCATCATCTTCGCTGCTTCCTCGTTCGAAGTACTTGCTATGATGATGTTCGATCCTGTCCTTAGCCTGACTATAAAGTCTTCATCCTTGAATTTGTTGTTGCATGCCTCCATGATGGCTTGCACGATTTCTATCGCCTTCAGTGCTTTGATTGGTAGGCCATTCTTTGGTCTGATAATAATTTTGGCATCGCCCTTTGGGAGCGGTGGCAGCCTTTGTCTCGGCTGTCATTGTTCTTCGTGAGCAGCTGGTGCGCCAGCTGTCCTTCCGCTCACGCCACCTGATGCCGAGGCGGCCGGCGCCATCTTGCTATTGTTCTCTCCGCTCCGGGTCTCGTACGAGTTCAAAATGGCAGCGTTCCGCGATCCGCTCCTCTGCTGTTTTTTCTGGCGTTTTGAAGTATAAATCTGCCATTGCTCGGCGGTATCGTACGTGCTTGACGCACCTGGTTGGCCATGCTGCACGGCGGCACCCTCGAGCTCTCCGGTGGCTTCGGTGTCGGAGTAGCCGCGGTAGCGGTCGTCGTCCATGTCTTGCGTTTCGGGCGGATCGTTGGTGGGTCCGCTCATGAGGGTCTTGAAGTTCGGTGGGTTCGAGCAGCGGAGGTTCATCTCAGGCCGCGTCGAAGTCGTCGACGCTGCCCGTCGCCCTCGAGCGCCGTGCTCGTGCTAGGCCTCGTGTGCTTACAGGGAAGGTGGTTCGCAGCGATGAGCGGGCACCGGCTTGACACCTTCTTCCTCTTCGTCGTCTCAGGACACACCTCGAGCTCTTTGAGAGACGCGCACGGCATCCGAAGGCCCCGCTTCGTGGTGGTGGCGACGCCTACGAGTGACGGCTGCTACACGCTCTGGCGGCGTTGCTTGAATGCGTGCCACCATGGGGGAAAGACGTGCCCCGAAACTGAGACGCGCGGAGGTCAGCGACCCCAACAATTTTCTTAGAACAGCGGCCCAGCGATAAGATGGGACGCGTTAGGAGGTGTGAGCGCGCACGTAGGAGTTTTGCGGTGATGTTTGCGACGGACGGACGTGTTTCTTCCTTTTTTTGCAGGGAAAAACAAATTCTTTGTGCATGCTTTGAGCTTCCTTCTGTTTCTTTTTTTTAATTGCTGATTTTTTTTTGCCTTTAGACAGTAATTGGCTAGTTTTCTTTTGTTTGTGTGTGTGTGCGCCGGTGTGTTTTGTGTATATTTGGTTTTGCAGGGTGGTCAGAGCGTCCTTTCGCGAAACGTGTTTCTGCAGGTGCAACCGTGCGGAACGTCGTCTTTATAGCGTTTAAATAGTAGTTTGGAAGTCGCAAAACTATTAGCGATTAGTGGTTCCAGTGTGTGTGCTTTGGTATCGGGAATATTGCTTTGATAGGAAAGTGAGAGCGCGGCCGTGGGGTTCAACACGCGCGAACTCGTGTCATACCTTAAGTCAGTGCGACATTTATTGCTTCTAAATCATTGGTGATAATTGGTTTGCAGCATTTTAAGGACTTAAATTCTGTGCGTACGTATCACAGTTTACTAGAGGCACGTGCTCTGAAAGCTTCGGCGTTTGTATTACAAAATACCGAGCGCAACACGTGGCAAGAAAGACGGTCGTCCCGTGCACGGGGGGTCCCTCAAGGCACACGAGGCTACGGTTGAGAATGGAGAGGCAATCGGGTCAATCAACAGACACTGCGATATCGATGCTAGGCTGAGGAAAATGGAGGGTTTCCAGGATGAGCTTGTAAAACAGGTCCAAGAGCTCAAAAATGAGCTAAATATGGAGCGTGGCGCACGGAAGGTGGTGGAAAAAAAGGCTTCAAGAAGCTGAGGAAAAGCTGAACAGGGCCGCCATCGTGAACGAGAATGGTCGTGACAATGGAACGCAGTCGCCCGATGTCACAGGAGAAGGAGTGTCAGCAAAGCGCGTGGACTGCGCGCAACGTGGGGACGGGGTAACGGGAAAGCGCTGCACCTACCTTGAGGCCACCACAAAAGAAAAGCAGGGGTCAATGCTCCTTGCCAAGTGACAGTGATTTACCGTTTCTTTATTTCATTTAGTAAGCACAAGTAATTTCCCCTATGTTGTCACTGGTGTCGGTGTTTGTTGGCTTCTTATGACATGACTAATAAAAAATCGGGCTCCTCGGTTAACCCTTTTTCTTCTCGTTTGTCAAGTGCAAATCGCACAGAAAAGGATAACAAAGGGAAGCCTCAGCAGCAGCAGAGAGTGAAAGGGTGATTAGCGCCGGCGACTCAAACCTGGCTATGTGCTCAGAGACAATAGTGGAGAGGGTTAAAGGTGACAAAAGAGTGGCGGCGGGTGACAGCCATTAGGCGCTGTCATGGAGTGAGAAAGAGCAAAGCTCGCGGAAAAGGCCTATGGATGCAACCTTGTCGTACTATCAGGTGGGCTAAGTAACGTCCTAAACAAAAAGGAGACAGGACTAGCCCAGCGCTCGCCGAAGGCGGAAGACGACTTGCGCGAGCTGTCCCGTCAGGTGCAGATCGTGGTGTGCACGGTGCCCAGGTGCCTGTACGTGGCAGTAACGTACAAAAAGCCGTAGTGGCTGCTAATGCGGCTATATTAACATTGAGCCAAGAGGAAGGACTCGACGTTATGGAAGTAAACAGGGAAGGGAGAAGGTGTGGTGGGTTCTAACGAGACAGGATCCACTTCAATCACAAGCTTGGACGAGAAGTGAGCAGGCGACTTGCTGGTCGCGCGTTTGCTTTTTTAGGGGGGCCACGTACGCTCAGGAACCCAGAGTAGGTAGTAATGAAGAAGGTCCCCTAGGGGAACCTCGGAATAGCATTGCCGTCAATAAGAGAAAAATGAGGAAAACAAGAGAGCTCGCCAAGCAATAGGCTGCATAAACATGCAGGGGGGCAGAAGGAAGGAAAAGTAGGTACAGAATAAAGAGCAGTTAAATAGAGAACAAATACGGGTGTGTGCGGTTAGAAAAACACACCTTAGAGACTGCCACCAGGGATTGAAAACTATATTTGGGAAGGGTGCAACAGAACTAAATCGGAAAGAAAGGGAGGGGGGGTCGGAATGCTCGTCTATCTGGGAGCCAAATAGAAAAGAGTAAATTCAAAATGTCAAGAGCATCTTTGGTTATCATATACAATGAGTGGAAAGAAAACTTGGCAGGGCGTAACGTATTTGTGGACCGGAAATAATTACAGAGAGGAGAATCAACAGCTAGTGGAATGTCTAAGTGTCGATATTAAGGGTTTCGGGAATGGTGCCGAAATTATCCTATTAGGTGACATGAATGCCCACATACAGGATCTAGATGGCTAGACCGACAAAAACGGGAAGTCAATGCTAGATCTTTGTGAGCAACATGACCTCGTTATCCTGACAGGGCCCAAGTGTGACAGGCAGACCACAAGTGGGAAATCGGCAATCGATTTTTTGTTACTGCCTGATGACAGAAGGAATTCATGATAAGTTAAGAGAAATCGTATTTGATGAGGAAGGGTATAGCAGCATTTAAAATGGGATATGTAATTGTGAAAGGCAGCAAGGAGCACTAAACGGCCAGTCCAAATTTGTAGGCTCAACAAATAACAAATATAGTCACAAGAGTCGAGGAAGAACTTTGCAAATGGCGAAGCAGAGGTGAGCTTCTAAATGTAATAACGACAAAAATACGGAAAGAGAAGCAACGTGTTCGTTCGAAATGAAAAAAAAGAACCGAAAAGCTGCAGGAACAGGGAGATATTAGAAGCGATCGCCGAACGACAGAAGGCATCCTGAGGGCACATGCAGGCAAAAAGAAAGCGCAGTTGCCGCAGGATGATGTAGCCAGAAAATGGGAAATGTGCCGGGAGGAAAAAATCTATGGTTCAAATACTGGTGCAAGCAAAGATAAAAGGTGAAAGTGAACGTTGGTTGTCCGAAATACGTGATAAAAGGAAGGCCACGCCAAGGATATTTTTGAACCACATAAAATTATTAGGCAGAAAGTTAACAACAATACAACAACAAATCCTAGGCGAAGATGTATACAAAGTGGAAGGGGAAGTGGCATTAAATTACATCCGCAAAATATCAGCCGATGTTTCCAAAGCAATGACGAGCTTGTACTTGAGGAAAAAAAATGGCTGACGATTACGTTGCTTGGTAATGCGATCTTTGAGCGCAGCTGCTGCCTTATTTCAACAACAAGCAACCGTTTACAGAACATGCATTGCCGAAAGGAGGCGGTTCTGCGGATTGTGCAGTACACACCACGATCCGCCGCTATCGAGCCAGCGCTAAAGACAAGACGTTCATTTGAGGGATCGCTAGCCGTTTCTGCTCAGGTGCGAGTAAGAGCGAGAGAGAAAATTTAGCGCCTTTTGCTCCTTGAATATGCCTAGGCACTACGGAGGAGGTTTCTTAGCGCGTGTTGCGTGCGTTTGTCCCCTAGACATGCCGGCATTGCAGAGTGCGGTCGAGTTTACGCTCCGCCGCTGGCTGCCCGCGCGATGAGGCAGTGGGCATGGACGCCCCATTTGGTGATCGCTGTGCCTGTAGGGGCAAGTTTCTGACTAGTGTTGTATAAGTCGCGGGTTTCTTTTTCGTCGCAATGATAGGTCGTATTTTGTACAAGCACTGCTCCAGGAGGGCACGTGTAAACGCAGGCCTCAGGAGAGCACCTGAGGTTATAGCAAAGCAAGCAGCGCAGGATCTCCAGGGCACCCATGCAAGGGCTAGCGGGTGCACCAAAGCTGGAAGCAGGGCGGCACGTGGGTTAGGGTCGCGGAATCCGAAGGGTGCTCGCAAAAGAAATTACCTGTCCGCGAGAGCGGACAGCCGATCTTATACACGCCTGGCATGCGCAGGCCTCGCCGAGCCCCAACCCACGGACCAGTCCGGGTTCTAGCTTTGGTGTCCCCGTTGCCGCTTTGGTTTCCTGGAGGCGCCGCCAATAATGCGAAAAAAATGACACGTTGTTGCAATTAGTGAAAAACACGATTGAATAAATATAATTACGTCCAGCTGCCGAATTGTGACGCTAAGTTTAGCACTACCACGCCCCGCGACTTCTGCAACACCAGTCAGAACTTTGTCTGTGAAAGTACGTCGGACAGACTTTCCTGGCGCTAGTACTAGGTCAGTCATCGTCACCGGTGGCCTTTCAGCCACTTACGTTCAAGCGCGGTTGCGAAGGCCGCTCTGCCGTCTAGATATTCAATATATGTGGCCCGGGCTCCACTGCGGTCGTTACTGCTCCCACAGAAACATCTGTGATGTTATTTACAAGGTACGTCACCGTAAGGCGCGAGAAAGCTACGATCCGCCACGACTTAGCTCGTTGCTTCACCTACTTTACCGCGCCGGCAGCCAGCGTCAGAGCGTAGGCCGTAGCTGGTCAGAACCACCTAGACTAGTCTAGGTGGTTCTGGACTGGTGCCACCCAGACGAACTCGACTCCACTCCGCAATGGCGGCACGCCTAGGGACACACGCTAAGAAACCGCCTCCGTAGTACCTAGGCAGGGTCATATATTCAAAGAGCAAAAGCCCCCATATTTTCTCTCTCGCGCCCGCTCTTACATGCGCCTGCGCACGAACGGCTGGCGATCCCTCAAATGAACGTATCGTGCGCTAAAACCCCTTGAACTTCCTGCGCTCCTGCCACGCGTCGTCGTGTAGTGGGTCACCGCCACGGAGAGGGGGGGGGGGGGGGGAAGATTAGCAATGTTTCTTCCGAGGCGGGATGAGGAAACGGGTGTATTGAGTAGAGGTCACACACTCATTCCCTCACAGACAGCCCTCAATGTGGCCGCAGAGGGAAGTAGAAGTAAGGGGGCGAAACGCTATAACTGTCTTTCGAGTCACAGCAACGGCACTGCGCCAGGTAAAGGCAGGTGTAGGGCCAGAGTAGAGGCGGTAGAAGGACAGCCAGAAGGAAGCACTGCCAGAGGCGACAAGTGTTACTGAGGAACGCGCCCCCCAAACGGGGAAGCGAGAGACACGGCTGAGAGCCGTACAGCCACGCGACGCGGAGATGGAGGAGCGGAGATCCGTGGAACACGCGCGAGGCGGCAATGCATAGAATAAAGAACGAACTTTAGAGAAGGGAAACTGTACCTTCTGCAGCGGTACGAAAATTAACAGGGCGGACGCCAGATGGCGTTGCTCAACCAGGAAGCGGAAGTGCAGTTTTTGTTTTAGATAAAAATCCAATATGGACATTTTCCGGTGGCATGCGCTGGTACGCGCCGTGCTCGCCCTGCTGCCTACGCGGCATGCCTCATTGCCTAGGCTGCCGCGTAGCTGGCGCGTCCTAATTGTCAGGAGACCAAAGAGCCTCTACTGATGCCCATACAAACAAGCCACAAGTGAGTGAACAGGACGTGTGACTTTATTGGCAGAAGAAAAGCAGTGCACCTTCTCGTACAAGAGCAGAAATAAAATTTGCATCTCGAGATGTGCTGAGAAGCTCACTACGTCGTCGCACATGCTGGTCTGGTAACGAGCGACAATCAGCAGTGCAAATTGGACAGTGCCCCACCTGTTTGCATCGACAGTCGCCGTAACTTGCATTGCGCAGCAATCCGGTGACGCAGGCATCTGCTGCCGCAGCCACAACAGCGCGACATGGGATACCTGGCATCTAAGCGTTACCTCCTTTCCAACCTGCAAGTTTCTTTTTGTTCTTTGGCGTGCCGCTAATGTGTAACTCACACTTGGTGCCCCACATTCTCAATCTGGGCATGGTCGGTGTTGTGGGCATCACTATTTTGCAGCCACTTTTGCAGGCCTTTCCGCCCTTGTGGCTATCAACTTCATGCTCTTCCGATCGTGTAATCACGTATGCTGGTCTCTATTCACGCCACATCACAGCCGATGAATTCCCACAAGCATAATTTGCCCACTGCTGCAGCATGAAAGGTCCAACGGGGAGCACCAATTATGGTGTTTGTAAATTGGGAGTCATTGTGCTGTGCGGACTGCAGGAGCAGATGAGGTACCCCGTGATACTGTTGCCCAATGCAGCTTACTAGGTCGTCAAGAAACATAACACGGCGACCATTATCAAATGAGACTCGGCATTGAATCACTACATAAGATTGAGACAATACACTGTACATTGGCTAAGATCCACAAGAAGATCCACATGATTACAGTGGGCATTCGCGCACTACAGATCACTTACAGCACATTTAGCTATCTGACTTCAGGCACAGTGCTTGCCTACGTCACACATGGCGGTCTAGTAACAAGTGAAAACCAGCAGCGCAAGCAGATTGGACAGTGCCCCACCTGTCTGCATTGACAGTCGCCGTAACTTGCACTGCGAATCAATCGGGTGATGCACGCGTTTGCTGCCATAGCCTATACAGCGATATGAACTGCCCGGCATTTTAGCGTTGCCTCCTTTCCAACCTGCACGTTTCTTTTTGTTCTTTCGATGGCCTCTAATGTGTCACTCACACTTGGTGCCCCACCTTCTCTCAATATGGACATGATCCCTTTTGTGGGAATCATCATTTTGCAGGCACTTTTGCAGGCCTTTCCACCCATGTGGACATCAACCTCATACACTTCGGACCATACAATCGAGTATGATAGTCTCCGTTGACGCCAAATCATGGCCGAGTAAGGCCACAAGCAAAATTTGCACATTGGTGCAGCAGGACGGGACGGAATGGGGAGCACCAATCACGATGCGTGTAAACAGAGAGTGTATGTCGCTGTGCGGACTGCAGGAGCAGGCGCTTACCTTGAGAGGCTGTTGCCCAATGCAACTGACCAGGCCGCCACATACGAGAAATGTAACACGGCAACCATGACCAAGTGGTACAGCACTGAAATGTGACTATGCAATCAAATCACTTCAGCGTACCTCTAACATAGCGCATTGGCACTATAAACTATACATTGGCTACGATCCACATGACAACAGTGAGCATACACGCACACGGGTCACTTACAGCCCATTCAACCGTCCGACTGCAGGCATACTGCTTGTCTTCGTCCCACATGGTGGTCTGGTAACAAGCGACAACCAGTAGCACAAGCAGATTGAACAGTATGTCCTACCTGTTTGCACTGACAGTCGCCATTGAAGATGAGCAACTTGCATTGCAAGGCAATCGGGTCACGCAAGCATCTGCTGCCGCAGCCAACATAGCGACATGGAGTAGCCGGCATTTCAGCATTACCTCCTTTCCAACCTGCACATTTCTTTTTGTTCCTTTGCGTGCCGCTGATGTGCAACTCACACTTGGTGCTCCACATTCTCTAAATATAGGCATGGTCGGTTTTGTGGGCATCACCATTTTGCAGCCAGTTTTGCAGGCCTTTCCACCCAGGTGGATATCAACTTCATGCACTTCGGACCATGTAATCCCGTATGATAGTCTCCGGTGACGCAAATTCATGGCCGAGGAAGGCCACAAGTGAACTTTGCACATGGCAGCAGCAGGAGAGGACGGACGGGGTGCATCAATCACGGTGCGTGTAAATTCGCAGTCTACGCGGCTGTGCGGACTGCAGGAGCAGGTGCTTGCCTCGAGAGACTGTTTCCCACTGCAACTAACCAGGCTCCCACATTCGAGAAACATAGCACAGTGACGAGTACGAAGTCGGACAGCAGCGAAACCAGATTCTGCAGTCAATCACTTCAATGTAGCTTGCGCGAAAACAGGCTGTCGAGCAAGAATAACAATCCTGAACGAGACTAGGAATTAAATATGGGAATAAGAAAGCTTGCATTCAAGAAAGAAGCCAGTATACCTTGCAAGCACCGAAAGCTAAAGCCAAAAACATTAAGAAAAGTTTAGTGCTACATAGCACACGGTGCAAAGGCCAATGCAAGACACACGCCAATGCCGCATCAGCTATTTCAGGAGAGGAATTGCACATGGCAACGTACACTAGAAAATACTGCTACAGACATGTTATGCTACTACACAGTGACTGGTATTAAGTATGAGCAAAAAATCGGTTGACCATTTTTCTTTGGATGAGGAAGAGGAATGATCTCTAACAAAAATATGTAATGAAAAAGCTTCGCAAGGAATGCTAAGGCAAGGAAGAGAGAAGCTGTAACTCTGCGCAATAAGGCAGCTGTTTCCTTGTAAATAGCTGCATGAATGTTTTATATCCCGTTTCTATACTTACTTGATTTGTTGTAAATTATTGGACTGCGATAATTAGTGCGTCGAAAGCGAAATTCTAAATTATTGGACTGCGATAATTAGTGCGTCGAAAGCGAAATTATTCGTTTAAGCATAATTTAGATTGGAATAAGTACATGTGTCCCCAATAAAACTGTTCGTACGCAATTGTGAAGTTAATAGAGTGTGTTACATTCATCATTGCCGTGGCATAAAAACCATACGTACAAAAATACGGAAAGAAAAGGTTTTATGGATTGTATTTATTTGAAGTAGTAGGTATGAAGTATGGGGTTAATAAATAATAATAACAATTATAATGCACAAGAAGCGTACGTTGCAAAGATGACAAAGCGCGACGCTATAAAAAGCTGCTGGCATCAATACCTGCACAAGCTCCACAAAGCTGTTTTGTACCTGTGCCTCTAAATGAATGCTTTGTAAGGTGTCAGCTGCTCAACCCGCAGTTTCGACTGAAGAAAAAGTGTGGAGTGGTCAATAAAAGCATACCGCTGCTAGGAGAACCGAGCCGCGATCCCTTCATTCAACCCGTATCCCCGAACGTGCCGCCGGCCTCTTCTCCGTGACGTCATTCGCCGAGCACTCAGGCCTTCTTGTCTAGGAGGTGCTGGCGCTGCGCGCAGGAGGGTGCAAGAGGATAGGCGAGAACACGTGATCCGGCTTTGGACGACAAGGGGAGAGCAAGACTCGCGCCACGCGCGAAAGATGGCAGCAGGAGCGCACACAGCTAGAGCAGCGTGCGGATGATTACCTTGGTTACGGTGAGGTCGACGATGATGGTCAAAGAGCTGCGCTTTAAAGAAGAGCATGAAAGATACCCAGATGGAAAAGGAGCTGGTGCTGACATGTTTCAACTAAACGAAAGCCAAAGAGAAAATTCCGAAACGCATAGCCACAGGGCTAGACGAGGTTCCCGTTAGGCTTATTGATGAACTAAGACCAAAAAGTAAAGGAGCCCTGTTGAAAGCAGTAGAAAAAAGTTTAAAAGATAGGCGAATACCAGACAGTTGGCGACAATGTGAAACGAAGAGAGAGAGACAGAAGAAAGGGGAAACGCAGGGAGGTTAACCAGATGGGAAAATCCGGTTTGCTACCCTTCGCTGGGGAGAGAGGGCAGTGGGAGGTAAAGTGATAGCACAGTAGAGATAAAGAAAGAAAGCAACATAGACATACAAGCACAGTCGGTCACTGTCGCGGCAAACCGTCAACGCACAGCACAGTAGCACTTGCAGCACTATAAACATCTGTTCAGGCTACAGCCGCTTATGCAATTCTGTTGCCCTTTAAAACTGCAACAGTGCCCGCGCCGCCCTCCGCTGCGATGGCTCGTGATGTCGCCATTCTAAAATAAGTTCCTCTGTTAGAGGTCTTTGGTAAAAGCGCGCTATCGCGATTGCGATCGAGCGATCGTCTCTGTAAATTGTAGCGAGGACAGCCACAGAGAAGGTGTTGAAGAATCTCTTCGCTACCACAGTCATCACACGAGGCATTAATAATAATATTTGGGGTTTTACGTGCCAAAACCACTTTCTGATTATGAGGCACGCCGTAGTGGAGGACTCCGGAAATTTTGACCACCTGGGGTTCTTTAACGTGCACCTAAATCTAGGTACACGGGTGTTTTCGCATTTCGCCCCCATCGAAATGCGGCCGCCATGGCCGGGATTCGATCCCGCGACCTCGTGCTCAGCAGCCCAACACCATAGCCACTGAGCAACCACGGCGGGTACATGAGGCATTGTCGGCCCTTCCGATTCGGTATGCAAAAAACTTAGTGAAGGCCAGCCCGAGCCATATTCGACAAAGCAGGATAGTTTCGCGACGGTGGAGTCCCGCTGGAATGCAGAGGCGTAGATGGGAGTCTAGAACTGAGGTCAAACAGCGCGAAAAAGACAAGGACACAAGGAAATAAATACCACAGGCAAGCGCTTGTTTGTGGTATTTGTTTTCTTGTGTCCTTGTCTTTTTCGTGCTGTTTAACTTCAGTTCTAAGTATTAACCAACTAGCCCTCATCAAGACCTTACTAATGAGAGTCTAGCTTGTGCAGCCGGTTGTTTTGAAAACTTCCTTTGTTCCACAAGGAGAACATGACATCACGGGTGAGCATTCGAATTTTTCTGGCGGCATCTGTCCTTGATAACGGTATCGGCTCCTCTTTATCGCCTTGAAGAGCCAACCGAGCAGCGTTATCGGTGTGTTCGTTCCCTATGACGCCGCACTGACTTGAAAGCCACTGAAATGTCACGTGGTGTCCTTTCTAAGTCAATGTATGGATTAGTTCCCTAATCTCAAATACCAGTTATTCGTGTGGTCCAAGCCGCAGGGCTGATAGCAAAGACTCCAGTGCTGCCTTCGAGTCACTGAATACTGACCATCTTCGAGGTTGTTCTTGGCTGACGAGACGAAGTGCAGCGCGAAGAGCTGCAAGTTCCGCAGCCATCGGTGTCGTTGGGTGACACGTCTTGAAACTGATGGTGGTGGCTTTCGTTGGGAAAGCCACGGCTCCAGAGGAACACTGGAGAGTTGCCGATCCATCAGTATAAATATGTACGTGGTCGGCGTGCCTCTCGTGCAAAAGGAGCAGAGTTGGTTGTTTAAGAGCAGGTGATGACAGGTCAGATGTTTTCCTGATACGGGGAGGTGCACTGCAGGTCGAACCAAACACCATGGAGGAATCGGTGGCTTAGTTGCGGGAGGGAAGCCTGATGGAAGGTTCAGTAAAGTGTAAAGTAAAGCAGCGAGTGTAGTCATTTCTCTTCACCCTGTCCGTGACAGTGCGCTGCTTCACCAGCAAGGTCTGCTAATGGAAGGCGGGTGTAATAATCCTAAATCGTAGTACAAGATGATGCCTGTGGCCTTTCTGACGGTAGTGTTGCCAGATGATGGGAACGGGCACGGGCAAAGTGCCTAATGTGCACTCTCAACACTTCCACCGCAATGTGTGTTTGTATGGGTTGGTCCGGGGCGATTGCAATAGCCGCCACTGTCGATGTGCATTTTGGCAAACCAAGACAAATTTTGAGAGCCCGAGCTTGAATAGAATGAATAGAAGTGGAATAAATTTAATTTATAAAGGAAAGGGAGAGAAAGATATAATTCACTCATACAAACCATTGATCATTACATCCGTAACATACAGGTTAGCAATGCAGGCAAATACAAATGCAAGCATGGGCAGACAATAATGGCATTTTGGGAGAACTTCAGGGTAGCTTTAGAATAGGTACGCGTCTGGATAATAACTTATTGGTCCTTACTCATTCTATTGAAATATCCAGTGTAGAAAGGAGACCGTTACATGTGGCCTTTTTAGACACTACAGGAGCGTATGACAACGTAGACAGCAACATTTTGTGGGATATTCTGGAAGGGAAAGGTTTGGGCGATGCTTGTATACAGCTTTTTAGAGAGATTTATCTAGAAAATGCCGTTTGCGTTGACTGGGAAAGGATTAGGAGCGGGAAGATAGTAGATATCAACAAGGAACTGAGGCAGGGGTGCCCTAATTACCCCCACTGCCGCTCATTAAGTGCATGGTGAGGATGTAAAGGGCGCTACAGGAAAGTAGCACCGCATTTAATCTCTCATACAAACAGGCGGGTACAGTAGTGGAGCAGCAGCTTCCAGGTTGGCTTGTTGCTTGCTAACAAGCGAAGTGATATGCAATGTCTGGTTAACATCTGTGGAGAGGAAAGCGATAATTTAGGTCTGAAGTTTAGCGTCAAGACATAATGTGTTATGGTATTCGATGAAAACAGTTGGCAAACAGTGTCTATCCATGGCCAGGAAATACCTCGGGTGAAAGAATATTAATACCTTGGCATATGGATAAACGAAGTCGATAGATAGCTGCAAACGCAAGAAAAACAATAACAGCAAAGAGAAAGAGAAATGCGGCCATAATGAAACACAGAGCACTATTAGGATACAATTGGTACGCGGTGCTCCAGGGTAAATGTAAAGGTGTAATGGTTCCAGGACTTACTTTTGGAAATGCGGTTGTTTGCTTTCAGGGGTACAATCGGGACTCGATGGGAACCAAAGGTCAGTGGGACGCCTCTCATTGGGCGCTCACGGGAAGACTGCAAATGAAGCTGTGTAGGGTGATTTGGGCTGAACTAGTTTTGGAGTGAACGAAGCTCGCAGTAAAATTGATTATGAAGAAGGACTGAGGAATATGGAAGAAAGTAAATGGGCTGGGAGAGTTTTCAGGTATTTATACAGGAAAAACATTGAGTCACAGTGGAGGAAAAGAACTAGGAAGCTTACCAGCAAGTATGCGACCTCATGGGTGGCGACAATGGAAAAGAAATCTGCCATGAGTGACTACTTAAGAGGAAAAAAAACAAAATTGGGAAATAAACAACTTATGATAATTCAAACGCAAGCTCATAGCTTTTCGAAGCGAGATCGGGATGCCTTAGAATTCGCACCTATAAAGCGAGATATAAAAAGGAAGAAGAAGCATGTGCTTGCTGCGGTAAAGCTAGGGAAACGATGGAGCATGTTTTACTAGAATGTGAAGATATATGCCCAGCGGTCTATTTAAGAACCACTGGCCTCCTTGAAGCCCTTGGGTTCAGTGAGAGCAGGGGGAAAATAAACATGTCCGCAGTAGGGATTAGTGGATGAAAAGTAGGGAAACTACAAGCAACGGAGGCGTGCAAAAAAAATTTAATTAAAGGGGTTCAGAAAGTTTGATTAAGAGAGTTCACCGTGGGAATTTCTTTCTTTTCTTTTTTTCTTCTTTTCAGCATAGGTAGGACATTAGGCAATATAATAACAAGAGCTTGATGGGAATGTGCTTCAAGCTGTCCCATCTAGAATGGACCTTAAAGGTCGGGCTCTGTGTGTAAGCGCCACGTGAGAGATACATTCAGGCCCTCCGAGAACTAAACAAATAAGTAAACGGGCCAACGACGTATCGTCCGCTTCTGAATAAACGGGAGACCAGCGCACGCGACGCGCACGCAAGGCAAGACGTGGACGGGACGAGCGTTTGACTCTTCGTGGAAACAGAAAGAGAACTACGCATGCGCAACACCGCTTGGGGCAGAAAAGAGCGAAAACGGCATCATGTTGGAGGGATGTCAATGTAATTACATTATTCTGTTAAAATCAACGATGAGGTTCGCGCTCACACATCTTCCAATGTGATGTGCTTCTACAGTCTCCTGCCTAGGCATGCACCATTTCCGGAAATATTAAGCGGCAGAAAAAAAACTTGTTTGCTCACATATTTATTCTATGATAGTTAAAGAATTTCGAGGAAAATTGAAACTCCTGGAAATATAGCTGAGATTTCTTATTCCAGCCATGAAATAAAATAATAATCTTTAGATACACGGCATAATTACGCAGAGAACGCGAACGCCTTGTTCTACGAAAGACTGCTAATCCGGTGAGTGGCATAAACGTCCCTCAGTGCCTACAAGTCACTCTCTCTCTCTGGGCGCGCTTGCAATTGAAAGCGGTCGCGGCTGCTTCCACGTTCAAGTTGTTCAATGTGTGAACCCTCACGTTCAATGTTCAGTGCGAACCCTCAGCCATTTTTCGCGTCGGGATCATTCTTGCAAAGTCAAATGCATAATGTGTCATTCCCTCGCAATTGGTCAGTCATTTATACCTCGCACCGCGAAAGAGTGGAATAATCTGCCATCGCACGTTGTCACCGAAACAAATGCCTTGCTCTACGCAGTACCGTGCATACCTAATATATCACGTTTCGCTCTCTGATTTGTAAACAAATTTTTTTAATGTGCCGATAATCAAAGCCTCCACGACAGTGTCATAGTTTGTACGAATCATTTAGAGTTGCTGTACAGATAACTATCACTTTTTATTTTATTTCTTTTGTGTTTGTACGTTGATGCACTGTAATTAATTTTGTCCCGGTTTCGTTTTTTCCATTGTATTTACATTTACGCACTGTTTACCTCACCGATGCAATTAGCCTATGTAATACCCTCCCTAGAGGGCCTTTAGGGTTATTGTCAAATAAGTGAATAAATAAATAAATTAGATTGTGCGCAGACGAGTTTCCGAACACGTGTGAGTCTGTTCGGAAGCTGGTTGACGAGCATCTCCAAACAAAGACCAGTTTCGCTCGCGAGTGGCAAATGGCGACGGTCGTCTGCCGCAGCCTAGAAGCTGCAGAATGTCAGCGGCTGATTAGTGCAAAGGCCTCGCCACCGGGTTGGCGGTTCCACGTGACTCGCCGATCCCCAGGCGCCAGTGCTGGACGTTCCTACATTCCGCCATACGTATGGAAGCTACGCTGCGTTTTCCAAACAGTAGTTGAAGAGAAACTGGCTGAGGTGGTGGTAATTCATGTTTTGGAAAGCGCTAAACGGACAGAGACTTCTGCGAAGAAGAACGCGACACGGGCGCTGAGTCGCAATAGAAGTCTATTTCGAGGAATATAGCATTTAAAACGACTTCGGTTGTGAGTCGATGCCCGTGTCGTGTTCTTGGTTGCCTACGTCCTTGTCCGTTTAGCGCTGTTACATTGCAAAGCATGAAGTTTTCAAAACAAAACTGAAAGCATATAATGAAAGCACTTGAAAGGTGTATCTGCCGCCTTCATATCGTCGTCATCGCTTATACAATTGTAAACAGAAAGTAGCAATTATAACTGCGTTGGAAATTTTGATGGTTTCGTACCACTTTCTCTGTGTTGGAAAAAACTGTGAAAATAGTTTTCTTTTCCAAACCCTTTCGTTAATTTGTTCCCGGCCCTTACAGTTCGTGCTGCGTTGTTCCTTCTCCGGCGGAGCTAATTGAGATTAAGGAACGTGGGAAAGCAAGCGCACTCTCTACGTTGCAGCGCCCAATGTCCCACTGTGCCCGCCGGGGTCAGTTTCATATGCTCGCGCAAGCTGTCATTAATACAACGACCCGTCTGAACTTTTATATGCAGAAAAATCATGTCACTGAAATTGCCTCACCTTGACAACGGTTTCAGTCTGTCCCAAGCGGCGTTGCGCGCGCTGTATTATTATTTTTTTTTCTGTGGAAGTTTCTTAAAGCATAGACTTAGTCGTGAGTCCCGTCCCTTGCTGTAGGCGTAAGTTATTCAGAAGTCTGCACCAACTCGCCTGGCGAGAAACTACCTCCAACCCCGAGCTCGTTTTCCGCGGTTTCACAATCGGTCCACCGACGGGGCGAGACCGGGCAGCCGATACGTACCGTAGTGCTCGGGGTTCTCGAGCAGGCGCACGTGGAGGAACGTCTCCCTGGCCCAGGCGAGGCAACCGCTCAGGTCCGGGCGCGGCAGCGAGCCCAGCACGAGCTCGGCGTTCAGGTGCTCGGCCAGGCCAGCACGCAGCAGGCTGCTCTCGAGCACGGCGCCCCCCTGGCACTGCGCCTCGTACCCGGCCTGCGAGGGCGCCGCTGCTGCGTGCACAGGCGCCGCCGCTCGATGCCGCGTGCATCGCAGGCGCGGTTGATCTTTGCGATTCGTACTGCTCGCTGCTGCGCTAGTCGGTTCGACGTATGTGGAAAATAATGACGTGGACAGCTTTCTCTGGCGTAGAAGGGCACATGTCGCACTGCTGCGCCGCCCGGGAGGGTTCGACAGCGCTTTTCCTCTTCGGAACAGTTACTGAACCGGCGTAACTTCCACGTGCGACACTCTCGCATTGGCCCAAACGCGGAAGGAAAATGAGAAAAATAGGTCGAATTTAGCACTCGGCGGTGTACGTTTAATATTTTGGTGTTGTAAATGCTTGTGTTTTGCCTTCCCCATATTAAACTAAGGCGTGCGAGAAAGTGAAAATTTTATTCGGGAGCGCTCTGCCATGTGCGTGCTTTGCCACCTCTTCCCCTTCGATACCGCAGAAATTTGTCCGCGAGTACGCTGCAGTTGCGCCGCATTGACCATTGTTTCAGTGTTGGAATTACCAACTGCCGTATTATGATTCCAATTTATATCCTGTGCCATTTATCCCCAACTACAACCGCGTTCGCGCCTCCGCCACTCTGAGCCCAGACGTTGTCACCTTTTACAATACCATTATACTGTTACTACATAATTATAATAATTATAATTACAATGTGCATGAACCTTCAGTAAAGTGTAAGTCCAGTTAGTTGAGATCATCATCAAAGACCTACTTTTCACGTCCCGTGCAGTACGAGAGCCTCTCCCAGCGATCTCCAATTATCCCTGTCTTGCGTTAGCTGATTTCAACCTGCAAATTTTCTTATTTCAATCCCCACCAAATATTATGCCATCCTCGCCTGCGCTTCCCTTCCCTTGGCGCCCATGCTGTAAATGTAATGATCCACCGGTTGTCTGTCCTAAGCATCACATCCCAGCGCCATTCTTTTTTTAAATCTTCAGCTATCGGCTATCCCCGCTTGCTCTCTGATTCGCATGCCGCTCTCTTCCCATCTCTTTGCGTTAAGCCTAATATTTCTCACTCTAACACTCTATGCGCGGTCCTTAGCTTTATTGTTCGCCTCCAAGTTTCTACCCCGTATGTTGGCAAAGGTAGACAAACCCTGATTGTACAGCGAGAGTGGTATGGCATTGCATGATGACTGCAAGTAAATAGTTACCGCTGCGTCCCAGCAGCAATCGCAGTATTTGCGCCGTGTAGGCACCTAATTGTAAGTAGCAAAATGTAGTATTGTTATGTATAATGTTGTGATCTATGTGATGTAATATGTATCTTGTAAGTTGTAGTATGTAGTATCGTGATGCATTCTTCGGCTATGCATTGCTGCTTTATGTTTCACATGACGGTTGTTAGGTCAGATTTTGTATTATATTTATGTAGAATCGCACGCTGGGGGGGGGGGGGTGACTTGTAAATCTATGTATTAGCTATACAGTGCTGCTTTATGTCAGCAATGATGGGTTTTGTGCCATATTTGTACCCCGCCCCTGTAATGGCCCAACCGGCCAACAGCACCTGCAAATAAATGAAATAAAAAAAAAAATAAAGATTGCTCTGCCAGGGCAGTCTTCATCTTAAACATGCACCGAAGCGCATCACTAGCTATCCTTTCATTGCAAAGACAGGGCCGGAGGGCATTCGAAAGGCTAAAGGGAAGAAAAAAAAAGCATCAGACTCGTATGGTACAGATACTTCCATGACTTTATAGAGCGAAGTTAACGCGTTAACACATAGTCATAGCTGTCTGGTACTTCGGGCTCAAATCATTGTTCCGTAGTTAGTCATATCATAAGAAGCCAACAAACACTGACATCAAGGACAATATAAGGGAAATTACTTGTGCTTAATAAATATAAATAAAGAAACAATAAATTAATGCAAATGAAACTGCATGAAAGAACAACTTGCCACAAGTGGGGAACGATGCCACAATCTTCGAATTTCGCCTGCGATGCTCTGCCAATTCAGCTACCGCGTTTCCCCGCCCACTACTGCCTTGGGTATTGTTATTTCCTAGTAAAACCTTGGGAGTGCTAGCCAGCGCCACGACTGGCCGACCTTCGCAGCGCATCCTCTCTGCCGCAGGCATCACGAGGACGGGACCAGTTGAGCTTCCGCGGTTCATTATTCATGCGGTCCCTTATTCAATTGAGCTACCAAGTGCTCCCATATTCATGCAGCTGTTTCTGGCCTGCCTTTGGCTCCGATCGCCGTCAACTGTTCGCTACGTTAACTTCGGACACGTGAGCTTCGGCTGCGTAGAGCATCGCACGCGAAATGCGAAGGCTGTGGGATCGTTCCCCGCCTGCGGCAAGTTGTTTTTTCATCCACTTCCATTAATTTATCGTTCCTTCATTTAATTTATTAAGCACAAGTAATTTCCCCTATGTTGTCCTTGGTGTCAGTGTTTGTCGGCTTCTTATGATATGACTAACAAAAATCGAGCCCCTCGGTTAACTCCCTTTCTATTGTGTAACGTGGGTCTCGAATCCGGCATCATTGATGCCTTCAGGCACCATGTGTGGCCTTAATGACTGGTAGCCTTCACTCAAAAAGATCGCGTTCTCGTGAGGTCTGTGGCAGAAAGGATGTTCCACGTCCACCGCCAAGGTCTGTGAGTGGTAGCACTGGCTAACAGTCCCAGGGTTCTACAAGGAAACATGAATACCCCAGAAAGTGGATGGGGAAAGGGCGCCGCAGTAGCATCGCACGCGGAATGCGAAGATTGTGGGATCGTTCCCCACCTGCGGCAAGTTGTTCTTTTTTTCCATCCACTTTCATGTCCATTAATTTAGCGTTTCCTTATTTATTTATTTATTTATTATTTATTTCATAATACTGTGAGCCTGTCTCAGGCTCTGACAGGAGTGGAATGTACAATAGGTGGTACAACAGGTTTGGTGTTGCGGAACACGAATGAAAAGATACATAACGTATATAAAGAATAGAATCAAAAAGTGTGCAGAGTTGTAGAAACATACAATTCATGACTCCTAATCAAGAAGGCTATGGCTACAACACATTTACGAAAGCATTTTCAAAGAAAGATTCAACATTCGCAACAAAAACATCAACTGACACATCATTCACAATATGGCGGGGCAGGCTATTCCATAGTTCTATGGATCGAGGAAAAAAAGAAAATTTGAATAAATTACATCTAGCAGCAAATGGCCGTATGCACAAGTCGTGATGGGTTCTTTTGGAGTGGTGGTGAGGTTGCTTTAGGTAGACGTCTTTAGTTATGTTGATGCAATCATGATATAACAGAAAAAGAAATTTCATGCATGCAGTTAGTCGTCGGCATTCTAACGTCGAGATGCTAGCCCTTTTACGGAGAAGTGTCACGCTATCGTAGCGGGAGTAACGGGAATAAATAAAACGGAGTGCTAGGCTTTGAATTCTTTCAAGTTTCGTTTTCAGGTAAGACTGATGGGGGTTCCAAACTATAGCGCTGTACTCCAGGATGGGTCTTACTAGAGTCATATAGGCGTTTAGTTTTACATGCGCTGGTGCAGCTGACAATTTTCGTCGGATAAATGCAAGTTGTCGGTATGCTTTTGTACATATGTTATCTACATGGGATTCCCAACTCAATTTTTCAGTAAACGTTACCCCCAAGTACTTTACTTCATTATTACGCGTCACAGCAGATCCTGATAAATGGTAAGTAAAATAGATGGGAGTTTTTTTCCTTGTTATGGTGACAGATGACGTTTTGCTTACATTTATTTTCATATCCCAAGTTTTACACCAAGAATCAATGTTAGTTAGTGTTAAGTGCAGATTATTTTGGTCATCTTGTGAACGAACGGTAGTGTACACAACGCAGTCGTCTGCAAATAATCTCAGTACAACATCTGGAGTGACACAGGAAAAAATGTCATTTATATAGATTAAAAAAAGTGTAGGTCCCAATACTGATCCCTGTGGAACACCAGAGCAAACGTCTAGGCTAATTGATTTGGCATTTTTTATTTCGACGTATTGAGTACGGCCCGAGAGGTAAGCTTCAATCCAGGAAACTATGTTTGAATTAATACCAATCATTTTAAGCTTCTCTATTAATTTACAATGTGGGACAGAATCAAAAGCCTTTGCAAAGTCTACGAACACTGCATCCACTTGCAAACCAGAGTTAATAGCAGCCGCGAAGTCATGTGTAATTTCAAGTAATTGCGTGACTGTTGATAGCCCCTTCCTAAAGCCGTGCTGGTTTACATATAAAAGCTTGTTGCTTTCCAGGTAAGTTATGACTGCTTTGTTAATTACATGCTCCATTAATTTGCAGCAAGAGCTAGTTAGTGATATAGGCCTGTACGTGCTTACCAAGAGCCTATTCCCATTTTTTTTTAACACTGGGACCACTTTCGCACAAAGCCAGTCGGTGGGCACGGTTGCTGTTGCCATGGATGCGGAAAAAATTTTTTGAAGAAGGGGAGACAGCTGTTGCGCGTATCGTTTTAGAAAAGCATTGGGCAATCCGTCGGGCCCAGGCGATTTCTTTTCATCAAGCTGTAGCAGTAAGTCGAGAATGCCGCATTCTGTTATGACAAGGTCAGGCATGCGGGAGTGGTATTCCGCTTGATTGAGCTCTGATGTAGAAGCACGGGTGACTGGAAATAGTGATTCAAGGCGTTCGCAATGCAGTTTGCGTTATCCGTAATGGCTCCGTCCATTTCCATTTGGTCGATAGACGCCCCCGGTTTTGCCAGGTAACGCCAGAACTTTCTTGGCTCGTGTGTCATAAAATTGGTCAGCGTATTTGTGAAGAAATTGCTTCTTGCTGAAGAAATTTCTGCTCTGAGCATTTGCGAAAGAGCATTTATAGCATCGACGTTGGTTTTCTTTTTACGCATTCTTTGTAACTTTCTTTTGAGGTGCATAATACTGCGTGTAATCCAAGGTGTCTTCCTGTTTACTCGTTTTTTTATTGATGGGATAAATTTTTCTTCACAGTACGCTACTATTCGTTTCAGCTTTAACCATAAGTCATTCGCGTTTTCAAATCCAGACTGTAAAAGATTATCTAGCATTATTTCAATGTAATCAATAATACTGACATCGTCTGCCCTGCTGTAATCCTTGACAGATATACGAGATATACTGGTGATTTGGTTGGGACTGAAACTTAGGTTATCAAAAGTAAGGAAAAGCATTTTGTGGTCTGAGATTCCATTTTCGATACTGATATCAGGGTTTAGCGTCTTGGAAACGAAAGCAAGATCAAGAATGGAGCTTGCTTGCCCTTGTATACGCGTTGGCTCCCTAACAAGCTGAGTTAAAGAAAAACTAAACATAATATTCAGAAGCATTTAACTTATTAATTTAAGCACAAGTAATTTCCCCTACGTTGTCCTTGGTGTCAGTGTTTTTGGCTTCTTATGATATGACTGATAAAAATTGGGTCACTCCCTTTCTTCTCGTTTCTTCCGTAATTAGCGTCCTTTGCCGGTGTTCCGAGTTACAAGATGTTATTTGTATAAGCAAAGAAAAACGCGTTTTTTGCGCCACTTTAGGCGGTTATCTGCTTCCTTCCTCTAGCGTCCGCACAGTCTATATTCCGTCAGCGGTGGTGAAATTTTCAGTGAGGAAAACATGAAGCCCTTTTTCCAGAAGGGGGCGTTGAGAGGCAGATGTCGTCTTCCTGCGCAGAATGCATCTAGCACAGACCGGGGGCCTCTCTCGGCCTCTCCCTCTACTTCAGTCACAAACCTTGTGGCTATGTCACCAAGTGCTCCCTTATTCTTGACCTGCCTTTGGTTCCTGCCGCCGCCAACCGTTCGCTGCGTTAGCTTCGCACATGTCACCTGAGCAGCGTTCATTGCGTGCGCACGATCCTTGTGCATCTACGGCGCAGAGGCTGCGCCACGTGAGTCAACACTACGGCGCGCTTGGCTTGGGCGCCTGAATGTCATCGCGTCGTTGTGGTACCGTCCGTGTTACAGCTACGAAGGCCTCCCTGCTTACGTTCGGAATCTGCGGACGCGGCAACACCGTCGCGACTATGTCACCGATTGCTCCCTTAAGCCTGCAAGCCAGCGACAAGTAACACGGTTTTCAGAGCGACAACGCTTTTATGGTCGTGCTGCTGTGTCCACACGTACACTTATATTTTTTAGGCTCTGTCAGTGATTGTTTTGCTGTGGATAGTCGTTTACTTGTTCTTTCAATGGACGTGGTAACAAATGCAGGTCCTAGCACTAAACAATTAATCGGTGAAATAATTCCTTGCAACAATAAGTTATCTTGTTGAAAGTGAAGAAAGATCAATTGCGGATTTATTTATTTATTTATTTATTTATTTATTTATTTATTTATTTATTTATTTATTTATTGTTGCGTAGTTGTGACGATGCCCAAGCAAGTTAGCAGGCAGAGAGGCATTCGATTAGTAAAGTGCACGTCGAAGACTCAATAATAGAATGAGCTCTCTAACAAAAAATGTAACTCAGCAGTGGCGATAGCAACAAGTAGAGTCGAGGATTGTCTCATCAGAATGACAACGCTTGCGCCTGGCCCCTTTGAATACAAGCGCCATTGCATCATCCGCACGTGCGCTCGGGGGGACCAGATTATGTGCCCCAAATACAGGTGCGCGTGTCAAAAGTGGCGTGTGTGCGACCACTTTCTTTTTCTTTAGAAAAGTCTGTTGTTTTTGAAATGTGCGATCGACAGAATATTGGCAGCGCAGCTTGCACGACAGCGGAACTCCGATAGCAGCGACTGCACGAAAAGAAAAGCGCGACATAATGCGGCATAAAGTCAGAGTTAATAGCAGGTGAGCCATCAGTTTCCCTCACATCTGCTTCAGCTGACTCGATCAGCCAATCCACGTGCTCCGAGTAATACCCTTCGGAGTGACCAATGGTCAAGCTGTGAAGGAAAACGGCCCTGCCGTGCCACTCGATCCCCTCACTCTGCCGAGGCGCCAGCATAGCGGCCACGAAGAATGGCCGTCCGAGCGAGTTGCCCGGGATTACGATTCAAAGCATGCGCTCTCACTCACGAGTGAAACGACGCTTACCTTGAGCGACGACTTGGTCATGATGACGGCCGTGCC
Organism: Dermacentor variabilis; assembly: GCF_050947875.1. NCBI lineage: Eukaryota > Metazoa > Arthropoda > Arachnida > Ixodida > Ixodidae > Dermacentor > Dermacentor variabilis. The sequence continues at coordinate 241,588,352 of NC_134570.1, forward strand.
ACAGGTGTCGTACTGCGCGCGGTGCAGAAACGGAAGCGAGTAAGTGACAGCTGACTGCTCTGAACGCAAGGCGCGCGTGCCTAAAATGCAGGCGGCACAGCCTCGTGGCCGTCTCGCTGCGTCCCTAACTGTGCAGCCCGAGGCACGAAGACTGCGTTCTCGGCAAGCACCGTTCGCCATTCGGGGCACCGCCGCTGGAATAACCTGGTCACCAGCGCATGCTGCCCGACGAGCGATCGGGCAATAATCGGGATAAGGTGACTTTCTTTTTTGTAAGAATATAAAGGCGCAGTTTCTCCCGGAAGGCGTAACATTTGTTGCGATAGCAATGCAATAGACCATTCCACGAGGCAATGTTTGTGGCTTTATCGGTCGTGTAAACTGCTGTAAGCACTCGCTTACTAATTAAATAATTAGCGAGCATGGTGTCACGCGCGCACATACAAACAAGAGCAGACCTCACTCAATGTCCGCAAACACTCGCTGTCACAACGCTTGACGGGCGCCTAGTGGACGCTTCTGCCGCCTTCGGTGCGTCTCCGAAAGTTGACACTGCGCGAAGACAGCCTACACTCTCTCGGCTCGCCCGACTTCGCAGCCGCCAGAGGATGGCATTTCGTGCCCATGGGAACGTCGCGGGCGGGGACTGCTCGGTAGCCGAACGATGCCATCGCGGCAAGTGCACCGTTAAACGATGGCTCTCGCTGGAATTACACGCCATTGGTTTTCAACGCGTCTGACGATCGCCGAACATTGTTCGGAAGTGCGCAACACTAGTCACTTCAAGGCAGCAATCAGGTTGCCAGGAGACCAATTCCAAGTCACATCCCGACTGCCACACAAACATGCGAATAAATTTTGCATATTTCGTACTTCGGCTTATTGTCCTGTGTTCGCTGATCTTGCGGTGACCTTTTAGCTCCGTCTGTCTCACAGTGTCGATAGTTTAAACTCCGAGTGAACACTGTAATACTTCAAGTTCACAAACAAATGCACGTGGTACATTTATAGGAAGAGGCTTGGTTTCTTTTTGTCCCGAGATAATGTTTTTGTTATCGTGCGTGTTTTCTTTGTTTGTGCTGTTATCCCACACGCGTGGGATTTAATATATAAGGCCAATGACTGTAAAAAAAAATTCAGTACGTCGTAAATGACCGTATTTTTACTATTTACTCCCCTATTTACTTTCCAAGTTATTATTTCTTTTTTTTACGTGCTAGCACATACCGCTTACGCAAGAGTGGGTTATACGAGACAATGATAAACATAGTATATATTGAATGAGCCGTTTGAGTTATTCTGAAATAAATAATTGAGTCACCAGATAAACACTACCCAACAAAAAGATGGCCTGTCTTTGACTTATCAGGCTCAACATGCGATGTGTTCAAACCTTGCAGACAGCAAAAACAAAGTGTACACGTTTTCTTTTGTTGTTTTCTTTCTCTCTTCGCTCTCCTTTTTTTTTTTATCTGCAAAAGGTCCTTCAATTGAGCCCGAAAGATGTGTCCTCCCTCACCGCCAGTTGAAGAGCTTAACAGAGCGCACAACGATTCTTTGTTCCGCAACCACCAGTATACTGCAATGATCAGACATTATTGCAGAAATCTGGGCTAGTTGAAACGCAGACATTCACGGGAAGAAACACCGTAAACGAAGAGAAAAAGGAGCTTCACTGCCTCATAAATCCCACCCTGAAGAGCATGCGGCGACGTGGCGTTGCCCCGGTGACCGGCCGCATTGCGATGGGAGCGAAATGCGCGCGCATTGGGGGCACGGCAGCGAACCCTGCAGGTGGCTGAAATTATTCCCCAGTGTTGTTCCCCACTACGGCGTGCCTCATAATCATACCGTGTCTTTGCCGCGTGAAATACAACCCTAGCATTTGTTTTTAGTCCCCGAAGACCTTCTTGTCCTGCTGTGTTTTTTCTTTTCGTTCACAATATTTCTTATTTCATCTTGGAAATTACTTTGGCCCGTGTGAAAGCGCGGCTTTCACGATGTCTCGCGCATGCTTCACTTTCGAATATTCTGAATGCTCCTATATTTTCGTTGGCATAAAATGTGTAACCGCGCAAACACATGCGACCACAAAGTAACAAGGACGAGACGAGATACTTTATGTTTGCACGTGTTTGCGCTGTTACATGTCAAGTATGCACCAACTCGCCCAGAAAGAAGTTTCAGTGAAATTTTCACTGCGCTGAGAACGCCGTCCTGTAATTTGGCGTCTGATAGTAACATAATCTTACTCAGTTGGTCGATATCATATTAGAACCCTGCAGGCCACCGCAGTGTGGTAATTCTTGAAACCCACTTGTGCAGCTTGGTTTCTCTGCAAGTAATGTTGAATTCGGACAATCAAATGACCATATATTGCTGCACTGCCAAGTTTAGCTGTGATAACTGAAATTTGGAAGAATCCGTGCTTGGAGCGGAAGCGCAGAAAACGAGGACGGAAGGACAAAAACCAGACAGGACGGGCGCAATGAGCTGTCTTACTTTATTTCTAAAATAAAAAGGGGAAGAGCACATTTTGCAATGTCGGTTACATTTTGGCAATTTGCAGGAGTCAAGGAAGTGCTTTTCTAGTAAAGACAGAGAACCCTCTGTCTGGTACTTACAGAGAACGCAGAGAACGATCTCAGAACGCACTGAGATCGTATCATTCAGGCCTCCATTTTGCAAGCGTATTTCCGCCTATCATCGTGCAATTTTAATTTTCTACAGCCATCGTCACACCCTTTCGCGGCTCTAAAGCAAGCAAGTAGAATGTTTCAAAAACTTATTTTATCTTTCTTTTTTGAAGTAGACGCTTACCTCCGTTTGCACGAATAAAGACCATTTCACGTATTTCAAAAGACAGGTGTATTACACGTAGGCGCTTGCGCTATGAGGCATCCCGATTGTACCAGCGCCATCGATTAGATTCACGGGGCACTTATTTTTCCCTACGTGGATGAATGCGGAAGCATCGCGACTACCGCGTGATGCCACAACATTATGCCACAACGCAAGGTCCTGGGTTCGTCTCCCACCGGCGGTCGAGCGCTCGACGCCCAACAAAGGTCGTGGGTTCGAGGGCCCTAATAAACTGTACCTTAAATGACACCAAAGGTCGTAGGTTCGATTACCTTTTCCACCATCCGTGGTCACGCCAACACCGACAACTATGGCGGGTTTTCCGCCTCGTACGTGAGCCGCATTCGCATTATACTTCGCAAAATCGACAGTGTTATTGTATATATGGGTCATGCCACGAAAAGTGTCCCAACCTTGGCGCTCGACCACCAGCGATTTCTTTGAAAACAATTTGGGACTATCTATTTAAAGCAAGTTTTTCTGTAAAACATTTTTGCGAAAAAGAAATTTTCAGCACCGCTAGGAACCCGTGAAGTTTTTTTAGTAAGTTCGAAAGTATGAGTCATAAAACGCATTGTCAAAAAATTTTCTGTTCTTAAATTAGGCGAGCACGCGATTCTCCCTTGAGAATGAAAATAGGGTTTTGACTTGAAAAAGGTTTTATCGATCTTTACGTTTACGTGAGTTTTTATACGGCACTAAATATCCAATAAACTGCACAAGAGTAAGCATTTGGGCAGGATGGTTCATGATTACGAGCAACAAAAAACAGCGCTAAACAACTGAACGAGTGAAGAGGCACAGACAACAGCGCTGACTAACAACCAAAGTTTCTCTATTCTTTCAGTCAACATATATATACTCCGCCGCTATCTCAAGCCGCAGAATCAACAGAATTGGGCATACGCAGGGGGATTGCAATTGACGCGATAGGAAGGCAATCTCCTTTGGACGGAGAGAAATAGAGGGAAGGCTTACACATGCTTCGCAGCTAACATGAATGTGGAAAGCTTCGGAAATAAGGCATTCGCGGTCATCGCGGTATTTTGATAGGTAGGTCACATCTTTGAAAGACGGCTTCCAGCCGCATTCATTGCAATGCAGTGATAACTGACTATCTTTAGCTCGTTTTTGAACTTTGTTTGAGTGCTCGCGCATGCGGTCATTGATGCACCGCCCCGTTTGGTCGATATAAAAACGCTTGCATGAAAGGGGAATCTTATACACCACACAGTCACAACAGTCACCAACAAACCTCTGCCTGTGCTGCTTTTTACAACTTTTTTTGGTTGTTCTTGGTTACCCGATTGAGGGCGACATAAAGAGAACGTGCCGAAGTTTGCGCTCGAAAGCATTTCGACAGGTACGTTTCTACACCGACTGCTTGCAGGTTGTGAACCAGAACGAGCTGCATTTCCACAGTGCTCAGAAGAAGTTTCTTCAAGATTTGCGATTGGCGTCTCAGGCAGCCGACTTCCTGTGGGGCAACTTGGTGGTTCGACTGCCTAAGAGAGGACGTAGGACGAAGGCCAAAAGGTAACGACATTCGGGGATGCCTCAATTCCGAACAATGTTGCCGATCTACTCCAGCTTGGTCCTAAATTTTGTGAGCATCCTACTCTGGACAAGACGGATCTGCTCAGCCTCGTCAGGACAGCTGCTGATAGAGCAAGAACAGATGAAGCTGACAGAGGCATCAGAGAAGGTGTTGACTGCCTGCCCCAGCAGGTTTAAAACGGCAGCACAGTTCGGCTCCGCATTGCAGTGACCGTTCTTCGGAATACGGGGCTCCAGCTCCTCCTATCAAAGAAGGTGGTTTTGTCGTGATGCCTGGTGGCTTGTACAAGAGCAAAGCAGATTCGGCCATTCTAGGCCATTCAAGGAAGTGCATGGGGTGGCTCCTGCGAAAGGTGGAAACAAGGGCTGTTCAACATTGCGAAAAAGCCGCACTCTCCAAGCTGACCTCCTCCATAAAGGCCTGCAATGGAACCAGTCTTTCTGTGTTTTTCAGCGCCAAGACGCACAAGGAACTGTGCCCGTTTCGGGCCATTGTTTCTGAGCGCGGAACCTCGCGACGACAAGTGGGAGTGTTCCTGTAAAGGTTTTTGTGCCTCCTCGACATCGATGACCCCTTCCTCATAAAGACGCCAGGTCCTCTCTCCACATTTCTCCGTGAGGAGTGTCCAAAGGCTGCCCGAGCCTTTTCCGTGAACATCAAGGACTTATATTACTATTTGCCTCAAGAAGATGTATGCATTGAAGTCGGCCATTGCATTGAAAAATATGGTGTTCTTAGGTTTCAGAATGCATGTGGTATCAATGTCGACAAGTTTTTAGAGCTTTTAAGGTTTTACATGCTTTCCACTTTCGTTTCCATGGAGGATAACTTTTTATACAGAAGAAAGGTGTGTGCATCGGTTCATGTAGAACCCCTGTTCTTAGTGACATTTTATTAGCCAGCTATGACCGCAATCTTGGAACTAAGCTCAGCCAGACAAGCACTGTAAAGGTGATGCGATACGTCGATGAGTTTTTAATTTTTATAATACTAACAGTACTGACGTGCAGCCTGCTGCTGCTATAATATTTGACCTGTTCCGCATAGTTTTAGATTCCTTTGAATTGACCACGGAGCATCCGTCAGACAACAAGCTCCGTTTCGTAGACTTGGAGCTATCGTTCTCAAGCAATCATGTATGTTGGGGTTATGCTGCTCGGTATAAGAGCCTTCTACCCCTTTCGTCCGCACACTCAAAGATAGCCAAGCGCGGTATTGCAAGATCTTGCGTGAAGACAATCCTCATCAGGGTCTTGTGACCACAAAGTGGATGTAAGCTTCGAAAAGCAAGTAGCCAGGCTGAAGCTCCCAGGTTTCCCGGTACCGCTTTTGACCAGCATCGCTGAAAGCCTCCCAACAAGCCTTAAAGGAAAGCAGTCGGCAACTGCTCAATTTGAGAATCGATCACGGCAAATGGTTGCGGTTATACCATATGTGCACCAGGTTGCGCATAATCTCGGAAAGGTTGTCAGCAGGACAGGCGTCAGGTTGCTATTCACTGCCAAAAATAAGTTAGGTAGCCTGTGCCATCAAGTCAATCGGGTAACCAATAACAACCAAAAAAAGTTGTAAAAAGCAGCACAGGCAGAGGTTTGTTGGTGACTGTTGTGACTGTGTGGTGTATAAGATTCCCCTTTCATGCAAGCGTTCTTATATCGGCCAAACGGGGCGGTGCATCAATGACCGCATGCGCGAGCACTCAAACAAAGTTCAGAAACGAGCTAAAGACAGTCAGCTATCACTGCATTGCAATGAATGCGGCTGCAAGCCGTCTTTCAAAGATGTGACCTACCTATCAAAATAGCGCGATGACCGCGAACGCCTTATTTACCAAGCTTTCCACATGCGTGTTAGCGGCGAAGCATGTGTAAGCCTTCCCTCTATTTCTCTCCTTCCGAAGGAGGTTGCTTTTCTATTGCGTTAATTGCAATCCCCCCTGCGCATGCCCAATTCTGTTGATTGTGCGGTTTGAGATAGCGGTGGAGTATATATATGTTGACTGAAAGAACAGAGACACTTTGGTTGTTAGTAGTGCTGTTGTCTGTGTCCATTCACTCGTCCTGTTGTTTAGCGCTCTTTTTTATCGCTCGTAAATATCCGTATATGGTGCATATTGGAAACTGTTTTGCAGAAAGATAACTGTTTCCGAAAGGTTATATTTCATAGTAACCAATTGCCAGCAAAATGGGCATCGGCAGGAAGGGCATGTAATGAGATGTGAAGATAAGCGATGGACATTAAGGTTTGCGGACTGGATTCCAAGAGAAAGGAAGCGTAGCAGGGGGCGGCAGGAAGTTACGTGGGCGGATAAAATGAAGAAGTTTGCAGGGACGACAGGGCCACAATTAGTACATGACCGGGGTAGTTGGAGAAGTATGGGGGAGGCCTTTGCCGTGTAGTGGGCGTAACCAGGATGATGATTATGATGATGATGATGGTGCATTACGAGAAGGATGTACTGTAGTTGAAAAATAATTTGGGACGAATATAACATGAAATAGCCTGTACAGCTGGCGACAAAGTAGCAAAAAAATTAGTTTTAGCCTATGTTTAGTCGTAAATTTCGCATTGAGGTGGTCGGGGGAAAATACGCAAAATATTGTAATCATTAAAACATCCATTGTATAGAAACTGAGAAACTTTTATCAAATTTTTGTTTTAAGCAAGAAAAAAAAATTTTTTTTGAATTTGTGTTATAGCGGTCTCTGTGCTGGCACGTGTTACCCCTTCGTAGGAAAGCGTCTTAGCGGCAACTTGCCTGGACGCAAGATTTCCCGAGTCGATGGAGGAACAATATAATCAGCTCCTCAAGTTTTCGCTTGAGTGCTGTATTAGAAATTATTAACCTAGCCAATAAAAAACGCGAGCACCAATAGAGCACATTTAACCGGATGTCGCCGTACACCGACGGCCTGCATACCGTCGTCACGCAGCATCGGAAAGTTACGCCGGTGGGTAGAGTGCGGTTACGTACACTAAGATTTAGAAATGAGCGAAAACTTTGTGATTTAGAAAATAATCTGTTGCTTTATTACGGCAAATATGTAGCAAATGTCAGCCAACACAATCGTGTTTACGCGACCATGTTGGCAATGATGTTAGAGGAATGATGTCGACTCGTCATTAAATGTCTTGGCATGCTTAAGTTCAAATTACTGCATTTAAAAAGATGATGGAAATAAAGAAATACGTTTAGCTGCTCGCCATCTGTCTTTCTTGTTGTTAAATTTTAAATTCAGACCGAATGAGGCAGTCCGCTGACCTTTGTGAAGCGCAGGATTTAACATCCAGTATGCGATGATGAAGAAAAGAAATGGGAAGGCTGGTTCCAGCTATCGACTGTAAAAAGGTTGCGGCTATACTCCTAAAACATGCCCTGATGCTCCTCAGATGAATTATATTTTTTCACACAAAACCTAGTATGTTTAAATGCGTGCGCTTCCTCTGGTAGTCTTCTTGCAGCATTGTTCTGAATAAGGTAAGAATGACGTCTCTCAGGCATTAACAGGCCAGAATAATTGCGTTAAATAAAAGAAGGGAGACTTCAAGTGCAAATATTTCCGGTACCTCCAGCTACAATGTAGTGGCTCTAGCAAGAAATCAGAAATTTTATTGCTGATATCTGCCAGAGAAGTGAGACGATATATGCTGAAGCCTGGAAAGACTCATCCAAATCCGCCTAGAGGATTACAGTTTTGACTGTGCCACTTTTGTGTTTTAGAATAAGAAGGGCATCAGATACCTTCTTTGCGGTTGTGCTTAATATAGTCTTTTTGTATATGCGTGTTTAGATGTTTAGAGTAGTCGCACCCATTCTTTCAGCGTTTGGTTTCTGCGTCGTAATCTGAAATCTGCATCGCCCGCTATGAAAAAACTTGCATATCAGACATACGTTCGGCCTAAACTGGAGTACGCATCATCTATCTGGCACCCCTCACAAGCACATGTCACCTACGAATTTGAAGCCATTCAGAAACGCTTTATCAAGTCAAACTACACAAGTAAAACCAGCATAACTGAACTAAAACGCACACTCGATCTTCCCAGTCTCCAATCACGTCGTATCATCTCGTGTCTCTGCATGCTTCACTCTTTCTGCTATCACCCAATGGCCGGACACCCCCGACGCGCACATTCGGTGCCACACGTCTTCGATGAAGGATTGTTTTTTGTTTTTCGAAATGCAATAGCGCTGTGGAACACTCTTCCCGACTGTGTTGTTTCTTCCGCAACCACACGACTTTCTGTGGGAAACTAACAATCCACCTCACCAAGGATGTTTTGTTAAAAATGCGTTTGCTATTTGACCGTTATGTAATTACTTGTTAGTGATTCATTCTTATGCATAGTGTGTATTTAGTAGTATTTATGTAGTTTGTATTTTGTTGTATTTAGTAGTTTTATTTTGCTTTTTTACACAGTGATTTTGATGATAGTTCCGCTTGCTCGGTTCCCTCCTGAGCATTGTTGTTGTTGTTGTCCTGAGTGGCCGTGGCACATACCCACAGTGGGGGATTGGCCAAGAATCGGGCGGTTTAATTAGGTGCCTAAAAATAATAATGATAACAAGGGAGTTAACAATTTGGGCGTGTGAGATTAAAAATAAACGTTTTGTGTGTGGAGAAAAAAAGGAAATAATCAGATGAAAACCGGGTATAAGATAATAATAATAATATTAATAACAATAATAATTAATAATAGATAAGAAATAAAAGAAAGCTATGGTTGGGAGGGAGAACGATCAATCTAACATGGAAATCGATTGGTTTCAATTAGGTAATTTTGGATCGCCAAGCAAACATTTCTGTGGCTGAACCCAACAATGGAGGCTCCAAAAGATAGGATCACAGGCACTGATAAAGTTAGACCAATAGAGCGAAGCGGGATTTCGAGTATTCGTTTTCTTATAATAGAAAAACGTCTGCAAGACAACAAGAAATGGTCGATTGTCTCCGCTTCGCCACAGAATGAGCATAATGGTGAGGGGACCAGACCAGACCTGTGGAGGTAGAAGTTCAATGCAGGTATACGGCAGCGCAGCTTTGTGATGGACACTTCAATTTTCCGTGTTCGGCAAAAATCTCTGTTCCAAGGGTGCAGTAGATGGCCGTAATCCACAGAGTTAGTAATTGCGGAGCCTGATACTGACTGTATAATGATACTCCTGCGAAATCTAGCTGCAGTAACATAAGCAGTCAAAGGGCAGCAAGGAAGAATCGGGCCACTTATTGATGCCTTGGCTAGAGAGTCTGCAATTTCATTAATGATTAGTCCTTTATGGCCAGGCACCCAAATCAAACGCACGCTTCTCAAGTAACCAGGTACCAATGATTGAAATGTCCTCATTACGCGAGAATCACTAGAAGCAGTAAGGGATGAGCACAATGATAAAGAATCAGTGACTATCACGGCTGACGTAATTGATGGTCCTAATTTGCGTAATGCCAGCACCACGGCCATGAATTCGGCTAAAAAAATCGGTATGAAATCTGGCAGCCGAAGAGAAAATGTCCAATCGAGAATCGGGGAAAATATTCCTACACTTGACTTTTCTTCACATTGTGAAGCATCTGTAGCAATTACAACGTTTGTTTGAAGGTTTTTCAGGTGATCTTGTAATATACCGTCTAGAATACGGTGTGGAAGTAATTTTGCATTATTAGGAAAGATGTCATCAAATTGAATATCCGTGGCAACAGCTCTGTCGGTAATAGGAAGAACATCGCATATGCGCACGCCCAAACAGTCAAGTAATTTTTGCACGAATATAATTTGCGGATTATGTAGTCGCGGCCAGATGACACCGAAAAACAACGCAGGTTGTGAAATAAAGCTTATTTGGGGATGACGCAGTGGTGATTCGTAAATCCTTAAGAACGTCTGCACCGTCAAAAGCCGGAACCTGCACGAAAGTGGCGGCACACGGGATTCTAGATAAAGAATAGAATTTGCCACAAATTTAGGAAGAGCTAAACACAGACGTAATGCTTCTCTTTCTAAGAGGACTAGAGGACGGGACATGTAGGCTGGAGCTCCAGAGAAGAGCACGCAACCAAATTCTAATACAGGGCGAACGTACATACGATATATCATTAGGAGTGTATCTCTTCTCAATCCCATGCGACGACTGCTCAGCCTACGCAATATGCCAATTGCACGGGTACCTTTCCCAGTCAAATGATCTATGTGAGAGCGCCAGTTGGGAGAGGCGTTATAAATAATTCCGAGGTATTTAACAGATTCCACCTGTGGTATGTCTTGAAGGTGGTAAGACAATGAAATGTGCACTATGTCACGTATCGGAAAAACGAGAACAGCACATTTGCTGGCATTGAGTGTGAAGTGACTAGCATCTAACCACCTCTCCAGATCATAAAGGTAAGTTTGCAGTCGTTGGTATAGCGTGTGGATGTCGTTTGCAGATGCAAAAAACGCAATATCGTCTGCATAAACATAAGTAGTTATTTCTTGATGACAAGGTAGTGTGCTCATGAGAATATTAAAAAGTACCGGCGAAAGAACTGAGCCTTGTCGTACGCCTCCCGTTTGTTTGCGTTTAGAAGAAGAAACGCCGCTTCCGTAGCAATAGAATTCTCTTTCACCTAAGAATGACTGAATCCACGCTACTATATACCCAGGAACACCACAGGAAGTTAACCGATTGATCAATGAAGTGTGCTCCACAGTGTCGTATGCTTTAGCGATATCGAGCGTCACTAAGGCAGCGTATTGCTTATGACGTCGAGCGAGTTGTATTCGGCTTTCTAAGTCGACGTGGGCATGCCAGATAGAGCAGCCGGCCCTGAAACCAATCTGACAGGGACTAAGAATGGAATTATCATTAATAAATTTCATGATGCGACGGTGAAGAAGCCTCTCAATGAATTTTACTACGTTTGATGTAAGCGCAGTGGGCCTAATGTTCTCCAATACATACCTTCCTTCTTGTTTCTTAAGCGTTAATATTACCTTGGCAAGCTTCCATTGCAGCGGAATCCAAGCATATTTAATTGAATAATTCACCAGGTCTAAAAGAACGTTAGGCGATTCCTGTAACAATATCTTTAACATTGCATTTGTGACGCCATCAGGGCCAGGGGCTGAATTCGGTAAGTCTCACTTAGTTCAGCTAAGGAAATTGGAGTAAAGCCATCCCAAGGATCTAATGTAGAATGAATAGCCGGAAGTCTGGCCGTAAATCGATTTTCTAAGCCTTTGGCAATCTCTTCTAGGGAGGCGCTCAGTTCCTGCGGGGTCAAAACAATTGAATCTAATGTTAAGGCTGTTGGTAGCACCTTCCTAGCACGAAGGAATGCAAATAAAGCACGCTTATTTTTTTGAATTGGATAGATAATTGTAATGTCTAATATCGTATTCCTCTTTGGCTCGATTAACAGTACGCTTAAATACACCAGCATGAAACTGATAATTTTTCCAATTTGTCGGGCACTGATTATGCAGAAGAATTTTCCAGGGGCCTTTCTTTCTCTATAGTCCCGCGTACACTCATTATTCCACCAACGACAAGCGGTGCCTTTAGCCGAAGGGATGACAAATTCAACTTGCTTCCGGGAATCCTCTAGAATTGAGCAAATGGTTGAAGCGATTTCCTTATCATTGGCATTGGCAAGTTTCGAAACGGCAGAACGCAAGAAAGTCTTAAATTTCGTATGGTCCATAAATGTGCATGCCTGGTATTTTAAAGATGTTATTTCACAATTGATTTCAAATGACACAGGAAGATGATCGCTGTTGGTTGCTGAGTCAACCGCTACCCACGACAAAGCCTTGATGCCAGCGCTACAAAATGTCAAATCTATCACTGAACGGAAGGGTCCTCTAACAAACGTTACTTGTCCTGTGTTCTGACATGAAATGTGACTATCAATAGTCCACTCCCAAAGTCACTTACCACACAAATCTGTTTTTTGCCCCCACGACACGTGATGCGAGTTAAAATCCCCTACAAACAAAATTTCTTTTCTACAGGCAGCCACAGCCCTATCAAGTTGACGTGTACTTTGCACACCGCTGGGGAAATAAGCATTTATAATTGAAAATGGATGGCATCCTGGGAGACATAAATCTATGGCCAAAATTTCATAGTCGCAGTCCATGATTTGAAAAGAAATTTTTGCCTTGTGAAAAATTTTACTGGAAACAAGTATCATTAATCCTCCACCTCGCGAGTCTCTATCTAATCGGAAGGACCGAAAACCTTTTAAATGAAAATTTTTCTCTGGTGAAAGCCACGTTTCTTGAAGAAGTAAGATATCTGGATTGAATTGAATAGATAGGCAAGATAAATCTGTTGAAGCTGAAAATATAGAACGACAGTTCCACTGCAGCACTTTCAGCTGTCCAATGGTGTTGAACGCACCATTATTTCCTTTTGAACGCGTTGTTTCCTTTTCTGTTCTCCGTCTATCTTTTCTTTTCCCTCCCTTCCGTGATGAAGAGTTCCTCACACTTTGTTTGCCCCCGCCTTGTGTAATGCCTCTGGGCCTTTAAGGCTTCAATAAATGAAACGAAAAATATAACCGGGAGTCAGCCTAGTTGGAACAGATTCATTTTTTTTAAACTTCTTGTGCGCAAACAAACAGGGACAAAGAAGAAGAGCAACACAAGGACAAGCGCTTTCTGACAACTGGCTTTATTTTCGAAGAACTTCCTGCTTAAGTACCCGCAGATCTGCGCGGTCTGGTCCGGTATTTAAGCAGAAAGTTCTTCGAAAATAAAACCAGTTGTTAGAAAGCGTTCGTCCTTGTGTTGATCCTCTTCTTTGTCCCTGTTTGTTTGCGCACAAAAAGTTTTTTTAATTGAATGCAAAATATGTCGGAATGCAGGAATAAAAAACGCATGCTATTGATTTCGCACACGTTTATTGCATCCGACATGGAGGAAGGAAAACCAGGAGAGGCCCTAACCAGCACTAACGTATTGAGGAGAGAGTGGCGGAAGTCACGTGCTGTTTTTCGCAAAGGAGCACTAGGACGGGTCCCCCAAAATGTCAACATTGCCATAGCAACCGCGCTCCCGAAGCTTTCGCTGCTGCTCTCGGTCTCTGAAAAGTGAGATAAGATTTTTCCGCCGGTGTATTTTTCGCAGAACATTTTGTTCGCGAAAAAAAAAACTGACTTTGGAGTGTGGTGTGTAAGCTTGAAAGTTGTGTTTGGGTCTGTGAGGGTGAGTGTCAGCTCGCTACATATACACTCAAGCAATCACGGCGCGGGTCTTCGTCGTCTTCTTCAACGTGCCATTGAAAAAACAGGAGCGCGTCTGCTTCCCTTAAACTGCTACGCAAGTTTCGTAGGCTTTGTTTTTTACGCGCGTCGGCAGCAGACACTTACGGCGGTTCGCAACAATGCAAGTTCAAACTTCGCGCCCATCTGCTCCGGCGAGCTGCAGAACCGCTGATTGGAGGCGCAAAAGAAGATAGCACACCAACATGGCTGTTTTTCCGGCTTCAAAAACGTGACGTCAGGGCAACTCCTGTTTTGTTTCTTTCCTCCATGGCATCCGAGGTCTTGCAATAACAAATGCACCTCCCAGGGTGGACAACTTCTCTCATGTAGAAAAGAGAGCACAGAAAGAAAACAAACTGGCCTGCCGCATGCAGCGCATTTAAGAGCAATAAGTGCGACAACGTACTCAGGTGATTGTGCACTGCTTTTGTTTATGGCGAAATGCTGGTTTTGCAAACACGCTGAAACCACCGTGTGTGGATTACGAACAATTCAAGCAGTTGGATTGTGCCTGGAGATAATGATTTCCTTCCGTTTTGGGCATGAATCCAGACCAACTTGAAGAGCATGCTTTGAGGAGGGCTTGAAGTGGTGGTACTTGCGAGTATTCTTGGCAGAAATCACATGCTTGTACCTTCCGGCGAGGAGCAGCTCTGTTGTAACGATAGAGTTTTTTGGTACCCATATTGCCTTGATGCTGAAAATATTATTTTGTGTCCACGTGAAGAGCTGGCGTGGTTTCAAGATGTGATCTTCATACGGTCCTTGTAGGCTTGCTTTCGCTGCTAAACGTTTCACTGTTCCTCCTGCGCCGTCACAAGCACTCTTCCCGTGTGACGTTGCGAAAAAGTTCCACTCGGCTGAAATTTCAAAATCTGCTTTGTGGTGGCAAAGCTTGATGAATTTCTTTCTGCTATTGCATCGAGAAGCAGCCTCATCGGAAAAATACTGAATGTGTGTGATTGTAAGAAAATCGTGTCTATCTTTAGTATTGCTTCTTGCAACGCAAAGACGGCAATGGTGTCGTACGTGATCGAGACAGTCAGAAATCACAACAAAGGACATGACGGAAACTGGATCACAACTGCATTCAGTGGCTCGATAATAAATAACTACTGGATGCAATGATGCCTGCATATTGACCCAGTGAAACTGCTGTGGCGCATCCTGTACTACAAAATGATAATTTTTGGCAAAGTTCATTAACACAACTGCTTCACTGTTGCTTAGGTTTGCTTTCACCTCTCTGAAATAGTGTGCTTGTTACTTGTTAACAAAATGGCGACCTTTGAGTTTCTTCGGCGTCCACCTTTCAAAGAACTCGTCGAGTGAAGGCAGGAGTGGCCCGAGACGGCAGCACGTGCCGCCCGCTGCCCGACCGCTTTCGTTCTCTTCGGCGTCGAGCTGCTCCTCGACAGCTGCTCGCAGTAGTCGGAGATGTCCGGTTGGCACGGCGCGGTTCCCAGTAGCTCCTCTGGTCTCTCTCAATCCAGAAGCGTGGATCGCAAGCTTAAAATTTTGATGCTGCATACAGACGCATACGGTGTGTGTGTGCGACATCCTCCTGCTAGCGCGCAATGTGCAGGTCGAAGGCTGACAAACGTATAAAAACCACAAGTCAATGTTCAAGTTTCTTTCCAATTCTTGAACATTTCTTTTAAATTCATCGACAGCAAACACTTTTGACAATCATGCAACGCATCCTTTTTTTCCCGGAAGGCAGTGGGACTCTGAGTCATCCTCATAAAATTGTTGGATCGAACAAGTAAATTCTTTGCTTAGAGGCAGACCTTTCGTCGGTGTCGACACGCTCAGGACTCCGAAATCGGACTTGAGTTTCAATTCTTCACGTACCTGTCGCTCAGCCGCGCCAAAGAAGCTCATAATTTTATTTCGCGACCAGGACTGCGGAGCCTGTGTTAGAATCTGGATTTTATTTTGGTGGGGGCCATCTTGCATGAATTTGTTTTGTAGTTCATTCATTAATGACACGTAGTCATCGAGAAGGCTGTGTTGTTCCGTTTCCTTCACTGCTGTGGATGTCTTGCTCAGGCCAAGATAGGTGCGCATTGTTTCCTTCAAGTTTATCTGTAGTGTTTCTTTTTTTTTTTTTTTGCTTTGTTCTGCACCTAAAATTCTCTGCGCCTCCGTGCCCGCTTTCTTCTAAGAGGGCTCGCACCTACGGCTACGAGAGCCTCGTTGACGGCATCTGGAATTTTCGCCTGTAGGTCATCCGCTGAAGACTCTGCTGCCTGATCTTGCATATCAAGCCCCAGCGATTGTTGCTCTGGGGTTTCCCTTGGTCTCGAGTGGTAACAACGATGGAGACAGCGCTGACAGAGCCTCTCTCCTGGAATTATTCCCAAGGACGGTTGCATGTTTACAAAAGACATTGTGATCACTGAAATTAAGCCCCCGAAAATTCATTGTATGCTCCAGAAATGGATTTGAGCACCATTTCGATGCTATAATCGACGTGTACTTCTTTAAGTACACCATGAAATGATGACCACAAACTGTGTCGATGCCTTGCTTCTACTTTGCTTGAAGAGTAAGTAAGCGGCGCTGAGGCTCGGTGAGGTCCTGAGCATTGACTAAGCACTTCTGCTTAGTCTAAGTTATTTTATGGCATCCATTAGGTCTGAGGGAACACGGTGGAAGCGAAACACCTGTGAAAAGGAACAGTGACGTGTATAATTTTTATGATATATTTATCTACTCACTCTTGTTATTCAGCGAATACGAGAGAAAGTTATAATTGCCTTTGACTTCAGTAGCACGCGAAGTCTTGTGACAGGACCTAAGGAGTCATCTTTGTTCATTCTGCTGAAAACTTGCTAAAAGGCATCGCTACATGCAGAAACAACGACTTGATTGTGGGGCGTGTGGTAGGGGCACTGCTGAATAATTTTGACCAACTGCACGAGTGCTCTATGCGTATTAATTGCCTTCATTGAAATGCGGCCTCTACAACAGCGGGTCGTAACCAAGACCTTCATTGAGCTCAACTGGGCAATGTCATAAACACTAGGCTGCGTCCCTCCGCTACGGATACAAGTGCAATATAACTACTCAGTTCAAGTCATTCACATATACATTGAATGCTATAATGTTTAACACCTTGTTTCAGAAAGGTACTCTTAGACGAGTGCACGTCTTCATTCGCAGGCATTCGGTCAGTCGCCACTCGAGATAGCAGTTTAAACGATAGCGAGTACACCGTTACGGTGATGCTACTAATTACAGATTCTAGCAATACATCTAATTGGGCTAGTTGTGCATCCGTTCATACTAAGAGGTGGGCCACGCAAAAAGACGGTATGCAAATGCGTGTAGTGTACTCCTTCTACTCTGCGTTTTCCGTTCATGCAATGCACTGCTTCTCGTAATATGAACTAATCACGAATGGCTGCGTGAGTACTTACATGTGCAACTACAGGTAATTATGTGTATAGACTAGTGTACAGAATGAAACAAAAGTTCCATCTGTTTTCGTAACAAAATAGGCGCGTGTGGATGCAGAACTTTCTGAAAAAATAAACTATACAATAAATGCCATAGTGGCCATAGTGCAGAAAATTTAGATGAAGATGCCAATAAGCCTGGTTCCTAAAAGAAACCATGATTATTTGAAGATTAACTTTTGACTATATGTTTTCAGGCTTCCACTTTTTCTCATTGGTCCACTACTATGCCAGTCATAGTTACTATTATTTAGCGTAACTAGGTGATCAATACACAACATACTTCACTAATTACAGTTGAATGACTTCATTTCATGTCACTCCATTAACATGATGCTTTCATTTATTTAAAATGTCATTAGTGGACTCATGAAAACAAGAACAAGCTATCCATATAAAGTACGTATTCAGTGTCTCGTCGCTTTAGGCCTTTAGGTCATTCTGGGTTTTATATGCTGGTTTCACAATGTAATACATACACGAATGCTAAAAAAAATGAAACCTCGACGCTCGACATAGACCACTTCAAACAATTAGCAATTGTTTAGGTGCTATTAAACGAAAGTCATCGCAACGCTATGAAGTCCCCTCGAAAACCAGAGATTAAGCATAAATTCATGTGCTCAATAGTGTAGGTTTCAACGAAAGAAAAAACATGCCTTCATGGGCGCCCTCGTGGCATGGCAGAGCAGGCAGGCGACGGGCACGAACCCTCCGAATGGCACAACTGCTCGCCGACCGCCTTTCCTTTGTGTGCAAACCACACATGTTTACGAAACTTCACAGACTTGCTTTGGAATGATCCAAGCACGTCTGCTAGGACGTCTGCCTGCTAGGGCATCCTTGACTTTCGTCTGCTACTTGTTTTTCGCAGAGGAAACATGGTCGCCTAAACACGATTGTATTGGCTGATATTTGCTACATATTAGCCGTAATAAAGCAACAGATTCTTTTCTTAATCACCAAGTTTCCCCCATTTCGAAATCTTAGTGTATATGACCGCACTCTGTACCCACCGGTGTAACTTTCCGATGCCGCGCGACGACGGTATGAAGACCGTCGGTGTACGGCGACGTCCGGTTAAATGCGCTCTATTGGGGCTCGCGTTTCTTATTGGCTTGGCTAATAATATACCGCCCGTGTTGTGTTTGTGTGTTCTCTTCTGGTGTCCCCTTCTTTATTTGCGGCCAATATGACATGTAGGCTAATAATTTCTAGTACAGCACTCAACTAAAATCTTGAGGAGCTGATTATCTTGTCTAGGTGTTCCTCCATCGACTCAGGAAATTTTGCGTCCGGGGAAGTTCTATTTGCCGCTAGGACGCTTTCCTACGAAGGACAAACACGTGCAAGCAAGAGACCGGTATAACACAAACTCAAAAATTTTAGAGCGCAGCTCTTTGGCGTCCGTTCCTGGGTTTCGCGTCGTCGTCGTCGTCGGCGTCGTCGTCGGCGTCGTCGTCGGCCTCGTAACCAGCTCCGCCCCCCTTTCATCCCCCCAGCGCTAGCAGCGACCGACTGATACCGCTGGATGCCGCTGACGCCGCTAGAGAGTCAAGATAACGTGACTGCATAGAACACCGTCGCCGCCATGCAGAAAGAGGAGGAAAGGGTCCCCCCCCCCTGTTCTTGTGTGGCGGATAGCTGGGGTTGACTCACTATCGCCGTCAGCGGCATCAGTCAGTCGCTGCTATCTCTTCCCTCCTCCCTTTATCGTGTTGTCCGCTTGCTGCGCGCGCTTCTGCCCCCATCGTTTGCCGCTGGGTGTACACGCCGCCCCCCTCCGCTTCCGCTTACTGCTGGTTGCTCTCGACGGCGGCGATGAGCCTCCGCTTCGGCGGCGCGAACTGCAGGGTCTTCTCGGCGGCGGCGATGAGCTTCTGCTTCAGCCTCGCTTACTGCTGGTTGCTCTCGACGGCGGCGATGAGCCTCCGCTTCGGCGGCGCGAACGGCAGGGTCTTCTCGGCGGCGGCGCTTAGCCTCTGCTTCCCCCACGGCTGTGACAACCTCGCGAGGCACTTGTATAGATCTCGTCTTTGAGAATCAAGCATTGGTGTACCAAGTCGAACATATATCAGTCTATTTCTCCGACCACAAAGCTTCCTTCATGACTGTCAAGAACTGTTAGTGGAGTCTTTGTTAAAGGAATACGTGTGAAAAATAAAAAAAATTATGTGATAGCGCATACATGTGTTGCTCGATTTCTTTGCCTCAATCTATCCAAAAGGTGAAACAGCTTATTTGCTGCGCTCAAATTTCGCATTAGGAAGTAACGTAATCGTCGGTAATTTTTTTTTCTTGCTTAAAACAAAAAGTAATTTGATAAATATTTCTCAGTTTGTATACAATTAATGGTTGTAATAAATACAATATTTAGCGTATTTTTAACTCGATCACCTCAATGCGAAATTTACGACTAAACATAGGCTAAAACGAACTTCCTTGCAACTTTGTCGCCAGCTGCACAGGCTATTTCACGTTATATTCGTACCAAATTATTTTTCAATTACAGTACAACTTGCTGGCAATTATTTACTATGAAATATAACCTTTCCGTAAAAGTTATCTGTCTGCAAAGACATTCCCAATATGCACCAAATGTTGCCTATTTAGTGCCGTATAAGAAACTCACGGAAACGTAAAGATCGATAAAACCTTTTTCAATTGAAAACCATATCGTCATTCTCAAGGGAAAATCGTGCGCTCGCCTAAATTAAGAAGAAAAAAATTTTTGACAATGCGTTTTACGACTTATACATTCGAGCTTTCTAAAAAACTTGACACGTTCTGAGCGGTGCTGAAAATTTTTTTTCGCAAAAATGTGTTACAGAAAGACTTCTTCATTTATATAGTCCTAATATTTTTTTTCAAGGAAATCGCTGATGGTCGAGCGCCAAGGTTGCGACAGTTGTCGAATGACCCCATTTATATATATATATATATATATATATATATATATACAGTCACATCATAAGAAGCCAACAAACACTGATACGAAGGACAACATAGGGGAACTTACTTGTGCTTAATAAATGAAATAAAGAAAGGATAAATTAATGGAAATTTATGCGGATGAAAAAACAACTTGCGGCAGGTGGGAACCGAACCCACAACCTTCGCATTTCGCATGCGATGCTCTACCAATTGAGCTACCGCGGCGCTGTTGTCCCATCCACTTTCTTGGGTATTTATGTGTCCTAGTAGAACCCTGGGAGTGTTAGCCAGCGCCACCACTCACAGACCTTGGCGGCGGACGTGGAACGTCCTTCTTGCCGCAGGCGTCACGAGAACACTCCCAGGGTTCTACTAGGACACATAAATACCCAAGAAAGTGGATGGGAAAACAGCGCCGCGTTAACTCAATTGGTAGAGCATCGCACGCGAAATGCGAAGGTTGTGGGTTCGGTTCCCACCTGCCGCTAGTTGTTTTTTCATCCACAGTATATTTCCATTAATTTATCCTTTCTTTACTTCATTTATTAAGCACAAGTAATTTCCCCTATGTTGTCCTTGATGTCAGTGTTTGTTGGCTTCTTATGATATGACTAATAAACATCGGGCCCCTCGGTTAACCCCCTTTCTTTTCCTATATATATATATATATATATATATATATATTGTGACGTTATATATATTCGGCGCTGCGCGTGGCCTTTACACAACCAATAGCGGCACAGAAGTATACAGCTTGTGGCACACACAGCGATGCATTATTTTTCGTGCGAGCTCATTTGTTCATTGCCGAGCAACATTACAGGTCTGTCACTGATACGAGCTTTCACATTCCGTGCGATACAGAGAGCTTCCAGGGTTGCCAGATTGGGCTACAATAGCCTTTTTTTTTTCAAAATTGGCGTCAGAATTTTTCTTTTGGCTATGTGGCTATTTTTGGGCTACATCTCTTTCTTGCGTAAAAACAAAGTAAAGATAGTTGAGCACAAATGAAAAGCACGCTGGAATCAAAATGCAGATGACAGCAGGTTAAAGAAATTGAGCGCGTCTGTTGCAAAATCAAAATTTCCAAGTTCTACGTGAGAGAACATGTACGCATGTCCAAAGGTCAAGGATCGCGTCCTCTTGATAATTTTAATTAAAGCTGGCCTCAGGAAACACGTCTCCAGCCGCGAACTAACGCTACCCACTCGCGCGCGCCAGCGAACATAAACTGTTGCTAGCTGTCTCCACATGTGAGCTTTCGCAGTCCTGTGTTTTAAGCATGAGATTCTTTTAGCGCCCGTTGGCGGTGCGCTGCGCCTGACCTCGGTGCGAGAACGGAGGGTGAACACCGAGCTGAACCGAAATTTGCAGAATTTTCTGCCTGCCGAATGGCGCCTACGTGGCAATTCACTCGGACTCTTCCTGACCAAATTGCCCCTGCTCCAGCGCCAACGTAGAACATATTGTTACGGTGAAGGGAGCGAAGAAGTTGAATTAGACTAGACGAAGACGAAGTCTGGCAGTTCCCTGAACACCATATACGCCAGTTGTAAATATACGTTATTTTACACTCGTGGGCCTGCTTTCTCCCTGCAACATTTTGGTGGAGGTGCAGGGTACAATCACGGAACTTCGCAGTGGACGTCATCTACCTGCCGCCACAATGGCGAGTCAACCGACGCAAGCGACAACGCCTCAGCAGCCCGTGCCAACGGTCGTCCTCACTCATGCGCGGGACCCAGGGACATTTTGTGGCACAGACAACGCCGACGTCGAGGACTGGCTTACGATGTACGAACGAGTGTGCGACAACAACAGGTGGGATCCAACAATGATGCTAGCAAACGTGATATTTTACCTAAGAGGACTGCGAGGCAATGGTACGACACACACACGAAGCTGACCTAACGAGCTGGGATGTCTGCAAAGAAAAAATGTGAGGCCTGTTGGGCAGACCTGTCGGTCGTCAGTTGGCGGCAAAAAAAAGAACGTGCGTGTCGCGCTCAAACGTCTACAGAATCATATGTCGTCTACATACAAGATGTGCTGGCCCTCTGTCCCAAGGCTGATAACAACATGACCGAGGCAGACAAGATTGGTCACATATTGAAAGGTATTGCAGACGATGCCTTCAATCTCCTGATGTGCAAGGATTGTGCCACTGTGAATGCAATTATAAAGGAGTGCCGGCGCTTCGAACAAGCGAAGTACCGCCGCGTCGCTCAAACTTTCGACCGGCTGCCCAATACCACCGCGACATGTTCTTGCGAAGACCCGCCGCGCTTCGTTCAGCCCACAGGACCGGAAGAAATCACAAGCATCGTTCGCCGTGAGCTTGAGGCCATGGCTCCCGCTCCAGTTCGTTCTGACTGTCGGGAAAACGTGCCCGCTATCTCCCTTATACAAGCGGTCGTTCGGGAGGAAATAGCAAGTTTGGGCATTCCATCTCTCTGCTCGGTCCGCCATACAAACACCTACCAGATTTCTCCGGCCACTCGCTCCCAGACGCAAAGCTTTCCGCCTCCTCGTTGCAACCCAGCTGACTGGCGCACAGCGGATGATAAACCTATCTGTTTTAATTGTTCCGGTATTGGACACATCGCCCGTCATTGCCGCAACCATTGGTCGTCGCCTCGTCGGTGATCGTCTCCGAGTCACTACCGCCAAGTACCAGACAATCGTACTTTCTCGCCCTATACGCCGACTAGGAAAAACAACGCCGACAGTGCTCCACCAAGATCCAGCCGCTCCCCGTCCCCGCAAGGTCGTGGGTCCCGTTCGCCCCTCGTCCACCGCTCTTCGTCCCCTTCTGCAACCGGTCGCTTCGCTTCGGGAAACCGGGCGGTGCAGCTCCCGGAGGTGAAGCTGCAACTCCGACCCGGCCCGCAAATCCTCTGTTGACCCTGCCTACATGTGGAGACCTACTGGACATTGAAGTTGATGGCGTTCCTGTTAGATCTCTCGTTGACACAGGAGCGCAGCTTTCAGTTATGAGCGCTGCTCTCCGCCGAAGGCTCAAAAAGGTTCTGACGCCCGCCGCACCGCGCACTGTGGGAGTCGCCGATGGGAGAACGCCACCGGTCCTTGGAATGTGCACAGCACGTGTGACCATTGGGGGCCATTACACCGTTGTTCTATTTATCGTCCTTGAACACTGTCCACACGACCTAATTCTCGGCCTCGACTTCCTTTCCAAACACTCTGCCCAAATTGACTGCTCCGCAGGTGTTGTACAGTTGGATCTGCCGCTTCCTACCGACGCAACAACTTGCGCTTCACACCGCTTATGTTCTGCTGAGTTTGCAAGGCTGACTCCACAGGCGGCTACAAATGTCCTCCTGACGCCCTGTCCTCCCGTACCTGATGGCGAGTACGTCGTGTCGCCGCTTACCGACGTGGTTTTCTCGCGCAATATTGCCCTACCGAGCACCTTAATCAGGATCCGCGAAAACTGCACTCGCGTGCCCATCCTCAATTTTGGATTTTCGTCGCATGTGCTGCCACACGGTATCGCCATAGCGCATATCAGTCCGTTGGAAGAGTTTGAGATTTCTTCTTTGACCTATGAATCCTTCGTCAGTACCAACGCACCTTTGTCACCCACTCCTCCGTACTCGACGCCTGCGGACGATGTTTCTATGATGATCGCCCCTGACCTTCCTTCCGAGCAAACAACAACTCTTCGTCACCTCCTGTCATCTTTTCGGGACATCTTTGATTTGGACAACCGTCCACTTGGCCAGACATCTGTTGTCACGCATCGCATCAACACCGGTGACGCCAGCCCCATTCATAGGCGGCCCATATCGTGTCTCCGCAACAGAAAGGGCCATCATACAGAAAGAAGTAGACAGGATGACGGACAAGGACATCATTGAACCTTCCAGTAGCCCGTGGGCATCACCGGTTGTCTTAGTAAAGAAAAAAGACAACTCGTGGCGCTTCTGCGTTGACTACCGTCACCTCAACAGGATAACAAAGAAGGCTGTCTATCCCCTGCCGCGCATTGATGATGCTATTGACTGCCTTCACGGATCCCAATACTTTTCATCAATTGACCTCCGCTCCGGCTATTGGCAGATAGTGTCGATGAGATGGACCGCGAGAAAACCGCCTTCGTCACACCGGACGGTCTGTACCAATTTAAAGTCATGCCGTTTGGATTATGCAATGCGCCAGCTACATTCGTGCGCATGATGGACTCTCTCTTGCGCGGCTTGAAGTGGTCTACATGCCTCTGTTACCTCGACGATGTGATTGTGTTTTCGCCGAACTTTGAGAGCCACCTGCGGCGCCTCACAGCCATACTCTCCGTGTTTCGCAGGGCTGGCCTTCAGATAAACTCCTCCAAGTGCCATTTCGGTCGCCGTGAAATTAACATGCTCGGCCATCTCGTAAACGCCGCCGGAATCCAATCTGATCCACAGAAAGTTCACGCCATGCGAAATTTTCCTGTACCCTGTTCAACAAACGATGTCCGTAGTTTTCTGGGCATATGCTCTTACTTCCGGCGATTAGTGAAAATTTTTGCCGACATCGCTCACCCTCTCACTGACCTTCTTAAGAAAGACGTCTCTTTCTCTTCGGGACCACTGCAGGAGAAAGCCTTCTCTACCCTGATTGAGCGGCTTACAACTTCCCCAATTCTGTTACACTTCGACCCTTGTGCGCCCACTGAAGTACGAACTGACGCGAGTGGTCATGGCATTGGCACTGTCCTCGCTCAGCGTCAGCAGGGCCAAGACCGTGTCATCGCTTACGCTAGCCGCCTTCTTTCCGCGGCCGAGCGAAATTACTCCATTACTGCGAGAGAATGTCTCGCGCTCGTATGGGCGGTCGCGAAATTCCGGCCGTAGCTTTTCGGTCGGGGCTTCTGCGTCGTAACCGATCATCATGCCCTCTGCTGGCTCTCCTCTTTCAAGGACCCAACTGGACGACTTGCACGTTGGGCATTGCGTCTACAGGAACATACATTTTCTATTTATTTATTTATTTATTTCAAGTACCTGCAGCGCCCGAAGGCATTATTGCAGGGGGGAATGTACAGTGTACATAAGCTAGACAAAATACAGAACTGGTCAACCAAAAAATAACACAACAATATAAAAATTCACGCCACTAAATGCTCAGCAGAAATGCTCTGAACGATGCTTCAGTGTGACAATCAGAAATTTCCTGCGGTAGCTGATTCCACTGTGATATTGTGTGTGGAAAAAATGAATGCTTGAAGACGTTTGTTCTACAAATGAGTTCTCTTATTTTTAAATAGTGGTCACTTCTGTGAGATAAGAAATGAGGAGGTAAAAGGTAAGTTTCTCTATCTATTTTAACCAGGCCGAAATAAATTTTAAGATGCATTTCCAACCTCATGTTTTTTCTGCGTGTGCTTGATAATTCCCAGCCCAAGCTATCCTTAAGTGCTGTAATACTAGAAGTAAAGTCATAGTTATTGCAGACAAAACGGGCTGCGCGGTTTTGTACATGCTCGAGCATATTAGACAGAGTTTTGGTTTGCGGGTCCCAGGCCATACAGGCATACTCTAATATGGGTCTTACGTTCGAAAAATAAAGTAGTTCTTTAATTTTGGGAGGAGCTAGCCGGAAGTTGCGTTTAACAAAATTTAGCATTTTACATGCTTTCGCTGTAACATATTCAGCGTGCTTAGTCGAAGTTAAATTCGATGAGAAATAAACGCCAAGATACTTATACTGAGTTACTCGCAATAGCTGGACATTGTCTACTGTATAATGAAATAGATGTGGATTTTGTTTACGTGTAAAGGACACGTACTGACACTTACAGGGGTTTAAAGACATTTGCCACCTAACACACCAGCGTGTTATACAGTCCAAATCGCGTTGCAAACACTCGTGGTCAGTGGCAGACCTAATGCAGTGATAAATCACACAATCATCCGCATACAGACGCACTTTGTATGACACAACCTGAGCAATGTCATTGATGTAGGCCAAAAACAACAATGGCCCTAAAACAGATCCCTGGGGAACTCCCGATGTAACATCAACATAATCAGATTGTGAGCCATTAACTACAACACGTTGCATGCGTTCTTGTAGACAACATTTCATCCAATCAAGCAATGAAGGAGAGATACCGAGGGATGATAGCTTATACAACAGTAAAACATGGGGAACAGAATCAAATGCCTTTTTAAAATCTAGAAATATACAGTCAGTCTGTATACCGAGATCGAATGAATGAAAAAGATCGTGGCTGAATTCTAGGAGCTGGGTCGAACAAGAACGACCAGACCTAAAACCGTGCTGATATTTGCTAAAAAAATTATTGTTTTCTAGATGTTTTATTAGGGAACTGTATACGATGTGCTCCAGTGTTTTACTACACACACTAGTTAGAGAAATTGGCCTGTAGTTGGAGACAATATTTTTTGGGCCACTTTTATGGATTGGTACCACGTTTGCAACTTTCCACTCCTTAGGTAAACAAGAAGTACTTAACGATTTCTCAAAAATAATAACCAGATAGTGGGCGATTGTCTCAGAACAAGTCTTTAACACATAAGAAGGTATACCATCAGGACCACTTGCAGAAGAGACATTTATATTGCCAAGTAACTTAAGTATACCACCATGTGTCACGACCAGTTCCGGCATAGGTTCAAACACATTGTCGGGAATAGGCGGTAATTCATTCTGGCAGGGAGTTGTGAACGATGATTGGAAATAAAGATTGAAGCAAGAAGCTTTATCGACATCATTAGTAAGAAGTACACTACCGTTTTTTAAGTTCGGGATGCCAACTGATTATTTGCTAATCGTTTTTAAACACTTCCACATTTCTTTCGGGTTATTTTGTAACTTTGGGCCCAATGCTAAAAAGTATTCTTCCTTAGCAACCTTGTTTTTTTACTTTTATATCTTTTCCAAGGGTTTTTAGCAATACAAATACAGAAGGGTTACGCTGCTTTCTATAAGCATTCAGGAGGCGATGTCTCTTTTTAATCAATTGCTTGACTTTGTGTCTATTGCTCTATTGCTGGCTATTGCTCTATTTGTGGCTTGCTCTATTGTGTATTAGTCAGGGCGCCTGCATAAAGACGCTGACTGCCTGTCCCGCAATCTCGTGGATCAACCGGACGATACCAATGCAGACTCGGACGTCAGTGTTCTATCCATCTCCGGCTTCCTCCATATTGGCGACGAGCAGCGCAAAGATCCTGTTATTCGAACACTTATGGAACGCCTAAGCTCCTCGCCCAATGACCCGTCCCTCCGTATGTTCACCTTGCGCGATGGAACTTTATACCGTCGTATCGTTCGTCCTGACGGCCCGGAGCTCCTCCTAGTCGTTCCCAAGCACCTTCGCCTATCCGTGCTCCAGCAACTTCACGACGCTCCTACTGATGGACATCTGGGCATCACTCGTACATACGACCGCCTGCGGCGCCGCTTCTTCTGGCCCGGCATTTATCGCTCTGTGCGCCGTTATGTCGCTTCATGCGACCTGTGTCAGCGCCGGAAGACGCCTGCTACGCCTCCTGCTGGTCTGCTTCAACCAATTGATATCCCCACAGAGCCTTTCTTTCATGTGGACCTAGACCTCCTTGGCACCTTTCCAATTTCTATCAAAGGCAACAAATGGATTGCTGTAGCAACCGATTATGCCACGAGATATGCCATCGCACGAGCGCTACCAACCAGCTGCGCTACAGATGTCGCCGACTTCTTACTATACGACGTCATCCTGCACCACGGCGCCCCTCGCCAGTTGCTGGCGGATCGCGCTACTTTTTATCGAAGGTCGTCGATGACCTGCTCCGCTCCTGCGCAACAGAACACCAGATTGCTACCGCGTACCACCCTCAAACGAACGGCCTCACCGAGCGACTCAACCGCACGCTGACTGAAATGCTGGCCATGTACGTTTTCGACGATCACCGTGACTGGGTCGTCGCTTTACCGCACATCACTTTCGCATACAACTCGTCCCGTCACGACAATGCCGGATTTTCACCATATTACCTTTTGTATGGCCGCGACTCCACCTTGCCCATTGACACGTTGCTACCTTCCGCAGTACAACCACCCAGCACTGGTTACGCTCGCGATACTATTGACTTAGCCGCCCAGGCCCGAGATGTCGCCCGTCATCGCCTCACAGTCTAATAATAATAATAATAATATTTGGGGTTTTACGTGCCAAAACCACTTTCTGATTATGAGGCACGCCGTAGTGGAGGACTCCGGAAATTTTGACCACCTGGGGTTCTTTAACGTGCACCTAAATCTAAGCACACGGGTGTTTCCCATTTCGCCCCCATCGAAATGCGGCCGCCGTGGCCGGGATTCGATCCCGCGACCTCGTGCTCAACAGTCCAACACCATAGCCACTGAGCAACCACGGCGGGTTGCCTCACAGTCTAGCAAGCTTCTCAAAAGCGACGCTATGACCTTCGGCACCGAGACTCCCATTTTTCACCTGGTTCCCTTGTCCTTCTCTGGACGCCTTCACGTCGCGTCGGCTTGTCGGAAAAACTACTTTCCCGGTATTCTGGTCCGTACCATATCTTACGCCAACTGTCCGACGTGACATACGAGATCGCCCCAGTCGGTCAGCCTTCAGTGCATCGCAACGTCACCAGCGATGTTGTTCAGGTCGCCAGGCTTAAGCCCTATGTCCCCCCATTAAGTGAGGCTCTATAACTTGCACCGGGAAGGAGCTACTCCACCGGGAGGGTGATGTTACGGAGAAGGAAACGAAGAAGTTGAATTGGACTAGACGAAGACCAAGTCTGGCAGTTGCCTGAACGCCATATACGGCAGTTGTAAATATACGTTATTTTACACTCATAGGCCTGCTTTCTTCCTGCAACAATATGGACTTGGAAGCACCGAACGAGTACGGATGCTGATCAAATTTTTTCTGATCGCACAGATCGTGCTGGTCGAGGACCGGATTCGTCAACGCAGGGTCTGAGCATGCGCTGCATCAGGCCTATCTGCTGCTACCTCAGGCTGTCTGCCGGAGGTAGGAAGTGTTTCCACCTTCTTATCGGCTCATACGGAAAGACAGAGAATCATGGGGGGAGGGGGGGAGAGGGGAGGCGTAGCTGTTGCCATTAAATCTAACATAAAATTCGCAGTTTTAAACAGCATACCTGACCATGAAAGCGTATGGTGTAAACGTATATTTAATGGAAAAAGCATATTTCTGGGTGGTGTATAACGTCCTCCGAATGCGCCCCTTGAATATCTAGACGTTATGTACGATTACATTGCACCGCACACTAACTCACGTGTCAATATAATCATCACAGGTGATTTCAATTTACCAGGAATCAATCGGACTAATCTTTCGCACAACAGCTCTGGCGCGAAATGTGCTGAATCACTATTGTTTATGTCATTTACTTTCTCTCTAGACCAGCTAGTTTCCGAACCGACTAGAATAGCTGGCCCGTCGTGTTCTGATCCGATGTTCGTAAGCAGCCTATTTCAAAATAACATATTAAACGTTGAAAATGGCATTTCGGACCATAAAATGATTGTATTCTCCTGCCCCATTTTAGAAAACCGTGTACGCGTTAGGCCACCGATTGCTGTTATCAGGGATTACTCAAGAGCGGACGACAATGCTATCTCAGAATACTTGAACGCCTGCTTTCTGCAGTTTTCATTACTTCATGACGTAAATGAATTATGGTTACGTTGTAGGAATATTGTACATTTTTGCGAAGAAAACTATATTCCCTCCAGAAAGGAAGGAGTGAACAGAGAACATCCTTGGGTATCGCGCGAAGTAATACATTGAAAATGAAAAATTAAAAGGAAGCGCAGGAAGAAAACCACACGTGACCTTTAAGATCTCGTACGTTTGCTACAAAATAAGATCCAAACGGCCAAGGTACGTATTTTCGCTGTTACTCTGCCTTCTTACATGACGAATAAACCCCAAAAATTCCGGCCCAACCTATCGAGGGAGCGGCACACCGTATCGCAGATTACTGCCTCAAACGAGACTGTTGTTCAGCCTGACGTCATAGCAAGCAAATTTAATGAATTTTTTCAATCTTTATTTAACAGGACTACCTTTAACGGCCCCTCTCCACGGTATCAGTTCGACAATCCAATGCCTGAAGTAGATATCGACCAAGAAGGAATTTTTCAACTCTTGCAAAAACTGGATGTAAAGAAACCCTGTGGCCCTGGTCTTACATCA
Organism: Dermacentor variabilis; assembly: GCF_050947875.1. Taxonomy (NCBI): domain Eukaryota; kingdom Metazoa; phylum Arthropoda; class Arachnida; order Ixodida; family Ixodidae; genus Dermacentor; species Dermacentor variabilis. The sequence goes on from NC_134570.1 coordinate 241,618,619, forward strand.
AACGCATTTTTGCAAGAACATGCAGTTTGGACGTCAAAATACTCATACGTAATTTGCAGGCGATCTTTGTAAACTTCAGTGATACCTGACGACTGGCGAATGGCCTAAGTAATACCTGTGCACAAATCTGGCTCTAAACTCGACGTACGTAGTAACTATAGACCTGTTTCATTATATTGTGCATCCAGTAAATTGCTCGAACATATTATTTATAAGGTCATAATATTGCACTTAGAAAATAATAGCCTACTATACAGCCGGCAACATGGATTCCGTTCAGGTCTAAGTACTATTACTCATTTAGCTGAGATAACCCATAATATAGCTACCGCAATAAATAACAGAAGCCAAATAGATGTCATTTTCTGAGATTTTTCAAAGGCCTTTGATTTTATTCCTCATCTAGATTTTATTGCTAAACTAATCGCCATTGGTATATACGAGAAAACAGTATCATGGATCGAGAACTAGCTCGAAAACCGAATGCAATACGTAGCTATGAATGATATTATGTCTGATTACATCAACGTTTTTTCTGGTGTACCACAACGCTAGGTTCTTGCGCCCCTCCTATTTCTGATCTACATGAATGATATTCGTTCATGCGTTCAGCCGCCTGTTCAAATGCGCCTATACGCCGATGATGGCGTAGTGTACACAGCAGTGAATACCACAGAGGATCAGGTAAACGATTCGTTAGCTGCAATACAAAATTGGGCCAAGAAATGGGGGATGAAACTGAATGCGACAAAAACTACCAGTATCTCTTTCACACACAAGAAAAATGCGCTTCAGTTTACATACACAATAAACAATATACCACTACGAAAATTCGATGAGGTCACATATCTCGGAGTCACTCTTACAACGAGATTAAATTGGGAAGCTCCTATATATAACATATATGACAAGGCGCTAGGAAAACTAATAATTTCTTGAGAAGAAAACTTAGAAACGCACCTCCTAGTGTTAAATTAAATGCATACAGAACCCTCATTAGACCCGCTTTAGAGTATTCTGACATTATTTGGGCCCCGCACCAGAAGTATTTAGCCGACAAACTAGAACGCATACAGAACTTAGCATTGAGATTTATTATTCACAATATTCCCGTCAAACGAGCATTACGAACCTGCGCATCAAGTGTAACGTTCAACCACTGGCTCGACGTAGAATGATTTCTAGATTAAAATGTCTATACTTGCTTTATCACGGCTCCTATCGAACACCACAAGCAACATACATTCAACCGCCATTCAGACTTTCTGTCCGAACGAATCATAATAAATCGATACGGCACCATCCCAGCCATAATAACACTCACAAGTACTCTTTATTTCCGCACGCAATTTCCCATTGGAACATGCTGCCCTCTAGAGCCGTAAACTGCCCATCTGCCAACGCATTTATCGACAGCATTGAGAATCTGGAATTTGAATGATGATGAGTAACTGCAGTTACCTGTATTTCATATGCAGCCTCTCGTCGATGCATGCTTATGGTAAACGTTGTTTTTTCCTGCTTCACGAATCGCTCATTTAAGCAGAGTGTATGTATTCATTGAGTATGTTCATTTTTGTGCGTGCTAAGCTTTTTGTATTGGATACAGTAGTTTCACTTTTTTCTCTTTTATTTTGTACTGTATTCCACGTTGGGGGGGGGGGGGGTTAACCACTCCTGCATGGACCCGACGAGGGCCTGCATTATTGTGAAATCGCATTATTGTGTATTCGCATCTAAAGAGCTACAAACACTCGAAACAAATGTAAACCATTATCTGTCAGTTCTTTCATGCTGGCTGAGGGTCAATCGAATGTAATTAAATACAAAAAAAGACGACATACATCATATTTCATGCAGTTCATACAATTATAAACAAAGAGTGGAAAATTACATTTGACGGAGTCTATTAATAAGAGTCCAAACACAAAAATGTCTTGGTATAATATTTGAAGAACACCTATCCTGGAATGTTCATATCAATAGTCTAGCAGTAGAGCTTGTGAAGTGTGTGGGGTGTTTTTACAAAGCGGCCGCTTTCGTTCCTTGGTGGCTAATGAAATCTATGTATTACGCACTGTTTTACTCCAAACTATGTTATGGAAATTTAGTATGGGCAACGACAACACGTGGTAACTACGATAAATTACTGGTATTACAAAAACGAGTACCACGCTGCTACGGACGTTATAAAAGGAACCCACGGGACCTCAGAACACCACCTTTATTTTTTAAACATGATATGTTAAGAGCTGACCAAATATTGTACTACAATTTGTGCATCATGAAAAATTATACATAAATAGCGACATTGACAAATCATCTTACTACTTTAGAGAACAACAGCGACGCATCCCAATAACACGGACTTACTATGGAAAACAATCCATGATATATCAAATAACATCGCTTCTTAATACACTGGAAAGAGATCTGGACTTGGAAGTTAGTCGAAACGTCTTTAAGAAACAGCTAAAGAAAGTAATAATAATCAATGCATCCACTGTTACTTTATCCAATTAAACAAAAAATTTCCTTGTATATTAGGTATTTTTGTTTATATTGTCTGCAACACATATTGCTAAGTTGATTATAACACTGTGCATACGAAGCTCTCGTAGTTATATTGTTAGGAAGCGTACATATTTTCAAGAGGGAATTGTGAACATAAAATATTTTTGTTGTTGCTGTAAAAATGAAAATTGACACATGCTGCGAACTTTTTTTGCTATGTATGTATTATGTTTATGTGTAACCGGTACAGAGGCCTCTGTCAGGTATTGCCATACCTTTAGCTTCTGTTCCTTTCTTGAAGAAACAAATTGAAATAATTGAAGTATCTGAATCTGAAATAAATAAATACATAAATAAATAAATAGATAAATAAATATCGTCTTCCACTGCCCCACAGCCACCACAGCCATCCGTTCCCTACACAACTCCAAACCCTCCTCCCGTGTTTGCTATCCGTATCAAATGCCGCCGTCGAACGAGTGTTCAGCCAGGTCTCGCGCATTAAAACAGAACTTCGAGGCAGAATGTCGAACGAGACATTGGTAGCGCTCTTCCACGTGATGTTTGGCCTGGCCAGGAACGGAGGCTGCTGCAAGGATTTTAAGCCGGGCCTGGAATTTTTGTCCCGTTTCAGCTCTGACATTTTGCACGGACCCAGCAGTTCCACTTGGCAAAAAGCTCGTGATGCTCAATCACAGTACACTTTTTTACGTCTATATAGCGTACTCTATTTTGTACCAACCGCCACCTATTGTGCTATACTTTGTCTTGCATATTTTTTTGTAGTTTTTCTTTTAGTGTGTTGTGTGGTGTTAAGCGAAATTATCGCGAACTGCAAGTAATATTACCGAACGCCTGAATGCATACCATTGCTTAGCATGTTTAGTGCGCGGTGCTATTTGTGTGTCGTTCTCTTGGTAATTTTTTAGTATTTGGGAAAACGTAAAACAATGCCTTTGCAATGAAGACCGCATTTGCCTTGTCATGAATTTGCCTGCGTGCCTGCACTTCTCGCGCTCGTGCAGCATGCGTTTTCCGTGACGATGCACGCGGAGGTCATGCGTGGAAAAACTGGCGTGTAGGTATTCTTGCCGAAAATTAATTCGGTATACTTGAGAAGTTACTTTACGAAAAGGCTTCTCAGCTGCTTCTGGGCTACCCAGAGGCATCGCTCTTGGACACCCAGTGTGCCTACCCGTGGTTGGAGCGATCTTGCAGCCCCTCGCCCGACACGCACCTGCGGCCGGCCGGCCCTGCCGACCATCTGCTCGAGCACCAGGTCCGGGTACGGCTGGCCCCCGTGCGTGGTGGTGCCGCGCACCACGACCAGCCGCGCGGGCAGGTTGACCCCCGCGGCCAGCGTGCTCGTGCTCACCAGCGCGCGCAGGGCGCCGGCGCGGAACAGCGACTCGAGCGCCGCCCGGTCGGAGGCCTCGAGGCCCGCGTGGTGCCAGCCCACGGCCGAACGCTGGACCAGCGCTGCGCGGGGGGGGGGGGGGGGGGGGAAGCTTTGACTCCGGCCGCTTCGTCGCGCTGAACGATACGTGTGATCTAGTCGCTTCGTTACCACCTAAAATTCCGGCATATTTTGGTTGACAAATGCAACGTCCGTCGATATAATTCAATCGTCAATGTCATGTGTGTCTGTTAGACTTTTTTGTGCTTTACTGTCAAGTTTTCTTTGGTGTGCACTGTACAAATAAGTGCACTTGCTTTCAAAGTCACTTAATTCTTCTGTATCCCTGTTGTTTACTGTAATTCTTGTATGGCCACGCTGACGACGATGATGACTTGTTGACACCCCCTTTGAGATGGGGCGGCGACAAAGGGGTCACCGAGCCTGCCTGAGTCACTTGGGTGTGCTACTCACGCTTTTCATTCTAGCATAAGTACATTTAACCTTTCTTATCTTCCTCAAAACTTGTGTATCTAATTTTTACCGCTGCGTACCCCTGTAACGCATCTGGGCGTATCAATCTCTTCCTGCCTTCTTTTTTTTTTCACCAATACTTCCTTATCTCGACTGCTGACTGGTTGATGCTTTCGCCCACTTTAAATCCAAGCACATCTGTAAGGCCTCGCTGGGTGAACCCCTTCGCATGCCATTAGGATGTGCTCGGTGGTCTCCGCATTTTCGCTGCAGCATCCGCATGCCTCATCTAACTGCGGTGTGTTCTTGTATTTAGGCAACCAGCTCGCACCTCAAATAGAACGGCACATTCCACGGTGTTATTGCACAAATTTCCCTTCTCGTTTCTTCTCATTTTGTGAATCTCCATGTATTTCTTTTCTATCCATTCTTTGCGTCCAATTCACTGTCTCTGTTTATCTCACTTTCTTCTTGATGACTACTGGATGTTAATTTGCACTCTTAATTACCCTGCACTTGGTTGCCAACTTTAATGACTTCTTCCTTTGTTCTGTGTCCGCGTTTTTCATGCACAGAGACTTGTGCACTTTAGCCGCCCATTTATGTTGATCCATGTTCCTGGGTCTTTCTTCAAAAATAAGAATAAAAAAAAATTCCCCCAGCGGTTCTATGACTTCAAACGAGCCATGCCACCCTACACTGCCTCGTTGGTGCTTTTATCGTGAGCTCCCGAAGCCAGCCGGCCCACCGATCTTCGGGTAACTTCAAACGCCGACAACAAATCTCATTTTCAGCACAGAATGGCATCTTCAAATGTTAGTGCTCGCACCACTGCTCCTTTCCAGATTCCAGGTACCACCTCATACTTATTGTGACCCTAAAGTGCTCTATGTTCCGTTATTGCTCCATTCCGCTTCCCCTATATTTTCAGATTATCTTTATGGGCGCTCGATAAGTCTTTCCTTCGTTAAGTATACGCCGAGGTATCTACATCGCTGGACTATGGGTATGACTTGCTGTATCAGCACCACGTAGCTACTCGTTTCTTCAATAAAGATAACAATTCCCGATTTCTCTGTGCTAAATTTAAGGCCTATATTTGCCGTTCCATTACCACACATATTGGCTAGTGCCCGTAAATACCGTGCATCACTTGTCCACTAGTAGTACTATGTTATCCGCATATACCAGTCCAGGGACCTTCTGCTGCACCAGTTGTTCATTCCGCGTATATGATAAATCAAACCCTGATTTACTGCTTTGCACCCGTCGTTTTATGCCCTTAGAACAAAGCGTGAACAACAATGGGGTTAGAGGATATGCTTGCTTCATTCATTGGTGAACTTCCACCCCTTCATTAGATTTTGGGCCTTCCCATAAATAATTTCTCTCGTCGTATTCGAGTGCTGATTACCGTGTTATAGTTTCTTAACGAAGCTTTCCCTCAAGTCTAAATATTTTAAGGCAGTTTGTCGTGTGCGTATCATGGCCACGCACGCTTATATCGCCTTCCGTTTCTCTACCACGGTTGCGCTTTAAAACCACGGCGCTGCAATTTTGCTTCAGATACTTTCCTTTCCTTCCTTCTTCTCCGCCTTTAAACTGCCTCTCTTAACTACTACACGCAGAGACAAAGCAACAGCGCGCGCAGTAAATCCCATAGATGAGAAGAATATTTACAATTATTATTACGGTTATAATTATATTTGAGTGCTGATTGCTGTGCTATCGTCTGTTAACGAAGCTTTCCCTCAAGTCTAAGTATTTTAAGGCAGTTTGTCGTGTGCGCATCATGGCCAAGCACGCTTATATCGCCTTCCGTTTCTCTACCACGGTTGCGCTTTAAAACCACGGCGCTGCAATTTTGCTTCAGATACTTTCCTTTCCTTCCTTCTTCTCCGCCTTTAAACTGCCTCTCTTAACTACTACACGCAGAGACAAAGCAACAGCGCGCGCAGTAAATCCCATAGATGAGAAGAATATTTACAATTATTATTACGGTTATAATTATATTTGAGTGCTGATTGCTGTGCTATCGTTTGTTAACGAAGCTTTCCCTCAAGTCTAAATATTTCAAGGCAGTTTGTCGTGTGCGTATCATGGCCAAGCACGCTTATATCGCCTTCCGTTTCTCTACCACGGGTGCGTTTTAAAACCACGGCGCTGCAATTTTGCTTTTCTTTCCTTCCTTCTTCTCCGCCCTTAAACTGGCTCTGTTAACTACTACACGCAGAGACAAAGCAACAACGCGCGCATTAGATCCCATAGATGAGATGAATTTACAATTATTATTAGGCTTATAATTAGATTCGAGTGCTGATTGCCGTGCTATCGTTTGTTAACGAAGCTTTCCCTCAAGTCTAAATATTTTAAGGCAGTTTTCCTAGTCTCTAATGCCGCTCGAGTTCGCTCTTCTCCTCGGGCGGCCATTTTTCCAAGAAAGTATGCCTTCCAACCACTTCCAACCAATCGACTATCGCGGACAACATCAGTCCCTTTCCACGTAAGTATGAGGCTCGGAGCAGGAGCTATGGCGCTTGAAAGTAACCTGGGGCCTGACGAACCAACCGACTGAGCTATCTTTCCGGCCAACATCCAAGGGTCACGAGTTCAAATGACCTGTTATGTTCCTTTCCCCCTCCCCCTTTTTTTCTTTCTTTTTTTCTTTCCTTTTAATGTCTTTTCCTTTATTTTATCGCTGTACGGGAACCCTCCTAAAAAAATTATATATATCCTCAATTATGTATGGCCACACATGTGCAGGTCATAAATACCTGGTTCTCTAGCCGAGTGCCATCCGTGCGGTATAACCGAGCTCAGAATGGTCCACCTTGACTGATCAAATAGGGCACCACTGTAGGTTAAATGAGGCGTACAACTCCTGCGGGACCCGCCGTGGTTGCTCAGTGGCTATGGTGTTAGTCTGCTGAGCACGAGGTCGCGGGATCGGATCCCGGCCACGGCGGCTGCATTTCGATGGGGGCGAAATGCGAAAACACCCGTGTACTTAGAATTAGGTGCAAGTTAAAGAACCCCAGGTGGTCGAAATTTCCGGAGTCCTCCACTACGGCGTGCCTCATAATCAGAAAGTGGTTTTGTCACGTAAAACCCCAGAATTTAATTTTTTAATTTAACTCCTGCGGGGACGGTAGAGTATCCGGCTCCCGTGCAAGAGGACCGTGGTTAAAATCCCGGTGCCGCGCAATTCTCCATTGCAAAATACAAAAAAAAACCGTGTGTTGAGAAAATTGCACAAACAGGCCTGGAGTGCGGCCTGATCCCGGTGAACAGAACCGGTAACGCACTCTCTCACCAGAGCAGGATTGGCCACCCTGGTGCAGCACTTGGCCACAACCTCCTATATGACCACGGCAGCGGTCAGATCTGTGACGCAGCAGAGGGTGCTGAGAATACCTGGCTCCAGACAGGCCGCCATTGGAATCTGAACCTGGCAACGTTTAACGTTAGAACGTTATCTAGTGAGGCGAGTCTAGCAGTGTTATTGGAGGAATTAGAGGGTAGTAAATGGGATATAATAGGGCTCAGTGAGGTTAGGAGGACAAAAGAAGCATATACAGTGCTAAAAAGCGGGCACGTACTGTGCTACCGGGGCTTAGCGGAGAAACGAGAACTAGGAGACGGATTCCTGATTAATAAAGAAATAGCTCGCAACATACAGGAATTCTATAGCATTAACGAGAGGGTGGCAGGTCTTGTTGTGAAACTTAATAAGAGGTACAAATTGAAGGTGGTACAAGTCTATGCCCCCACATGCAGTCATGATGACCAGGAAGTCGAAAGCTTTTATGAAGACGTGGAATCGGCGATGGGTAAAGTTAAAACAAAATACACTATACTGATGGGCGACTTCAATGCCAGGGTAGGGCTGGAGACAAGTCAGTGGGGGAATATGGCATAGGCTCTAGGAATAGCAGAGGAGAGTTATTAGTAGAGTTTGCAAAACAGAATAATATGCGGATAATGAATACCTTTTTCCGCAAGCGGGTTAGCCGAAAGTGGACGTGGAGGAGCCCGAATGGTGAAACTAGAAATGAAATCGACTTCATACTCTACGCGAACCCTGGCATCATACAAGATGTAGACGTGCTCGGCAAGGTACGCTGTAGTTACCATAGGATGGTAAGAACTCGAATTAGCCTAGACTTGAGGAGGGAGCGGAAGAAACTGGTACACAAGAAGCCAATCAATGAGTTAACGGTAAGAGGGAAACTAGAGGAATTCCGGGACAAGCTACAGAACAGGTATTCGGCTTTAACTCAGGAAGAGGACCTTAGTGTTGAAGCAATGAACGACAATCTCATGGGCATCATTAATGAGTGCGCAATAGAAGTCGGTGGTAACGCCGTTAGACAGGAAACCAGTAAGCTATTGCAGGAGACGAAAGATCTGAACAAGAAACGCCAATGTATGAAAGCCTCTAACCCTACAGCTAGAATAGAACTGGCAGAACTTTCTAAGTTAATCAACAAGCGTAAGACAGCGGACATCAGGAACTATAATATGGATAGAATTGAACAGGCTCTCAGGAACGGGGGAAGCCTAAAAACAGTGAAGAAACTAGGAATAGGCAAGAATCAGATGTGTGAATTAAGAGACAAAGCCGGCAATATCGTTAGTAATATGGATGAGATAGTTTAAGTGGCTGAGGAGTTCTATAGAGATTTATACAGTACCAGTGGCACCCACGACGATAGTGGAAGAGAGAATAGCCTAGAGGAATTCGAAATCCCACAGGTAACGCCAGAAGAAGTAAAGAAAGCCTTAGGAGCTATGCAAAGGGGGAACGCAGCTGGGGAGGATCAGGTAACAGCAGATTTGTTGAAGGATGGTGGTCAGATTGTTCTAGAGAAACTGGCCACCCTGTATACGCAATGCCTCATAACCTCGAGCGTACCGGAATCTTGGAAGAACGCTAACAAGGTAATGGCAAATAGAATCAGGAACACCTTAGACTTCTGTCAACCAAAGGACCAGGCAGGATTCCGTAAAGGCTACTCAACAATAGACCATATTCACACTATCAATCAAGTGATAGAGAAATGTGCAGAATATAACCAACCCTTATATATAGCTTTCATTGATTACGAGAAAGCGTTTGATTCAGTCGAAACCTCAGCAGTCATGGAGGCATTACGGAATCAGGGTGTAGATGAGCCATATGTGAAAATACTGGAAGATATCTATAGCGGCTCCACAGCCACCGTAGTCCTCCACAAAGAAAGCAACAAAATCCTAATAAAGAAAGGTGTCAGACAGGGAGATACGATCTCTCCAACGCTATTCACAGCATGTCTACAGGAGGTGTTCAGAGACCTGGAGTGGGAAAAAATGGGGATAAAAGCTGATGGAGAATACCTTAGCAACTTGCGATTCGCTGATGATATTGCCTTGCTTAGTAACTCAGGGGACCAATTGCAATGCATGCTCACTGACCTGGAGAGGCAAAGCAGAAAGGTGGGTCTGAAAATTAATCTGCAGAAAACTAAAGTAATGTTTAACAGTCTCGGAAGAGAACAGCAGTTTACGATAGGTAGCGAGGCACTGGAAGTGGTAAGGGAATACATCTATTTAGGGCAGGTAGTGACCACGGATCCGGATCATGAGACTGAAATAACCAGAAGAATAAGAATGGGCTGGGGTGCGCTTGGCAGGCATTCTCAAATCATGAACGGCAGGTTGCCATTATCCCTCAAAAGAAAAGTGTATAACAGCTGTTTGTTACCAGTACTCACATATGGGCCAGAAACCTGGAGGCTTACGAAAAGGGTTCTGCTGAAATTGAGGACGACGCAACGAGCTATGGAAAGAAGAATGATGGGTGTAACGTTAAGGGATAAGAAAAGAGCAGATTGGGTGAGGCAACAAACGCGGGTAAAGACATCTTAGTTGAAATCAAGAAAAAGAAATGGGCATGGGCCGGACATGTAATGCGGAGGGAAGATAACCGATGGTCATTAAGGGTTACGGACTGGATTCCAAGGGAAGGGAAGCGTAGCAGGGGGCGGCAGAAAGTTAGGTGGGCGGATGACATTAAGACGTTTGCAGGGACAACATGGCCACAATTAGTACATGATCGGGGTAGTTGGAGAAGTATGGGACAGGCCTTTGCCCTGCAGTGGGCGTAACTAGGCTGATGGTGATGATGATGGTGATGATGATGGTGATGATGATGATGATGATGATACAATTGGTGCTCGGTAGTCTCTATATATCTACTTCAGCAGCTCTACAAAATCGTCATCTGAGCCTTCGTGCTTAAGAGTATCCCATAACGATTCCCTATCTACGTTGCCGTAGGCCCCCCTGATAGCTAGAAATGCTATCGATAAAGGTCTATTCTGAGCTATTGAAATCCTTATGTACTGAGTCAGTGCAAGCATATTATACTCTAAGCGTCTGCCTGGTCTGAACCCATTTTGTAGTTCCCTCAGTACATCTCCGTCCACTTGGACAGTTCTAATGTTATGGCTTGCATTGCCTCTCGATATATCGCCGACGTTAATGTAACTGTTTCGCACGAGCTCGTCCTAACCTTATCACATTTCCCTTTGCAGATGAGCTTCGTCTTATTGCTTTCGCACCATCCAACCGGAATTTCCTTCCTTCTAATAACCTTCTCTACGGCACTAGCCTGTAGTGCCTTGCTCTTTGGACCCATGTATTTAATTTACTCTACTGAAATTTCATCGAATCCTACGGCCGTGTTATTAACATTTTCTTCAGTCCTTTTTCCAGTAAAGTTTTATATGCCAAATTCTGATTTCGCGGGCTTCTCTGTTGTTGCTGGATCTGTCCGAGTCTGAGCTACGCTTTCTTCCGTGCCGGAGTTTTCCATAATGACGTCTCAGGTGCCGCAGCGCATCGTGTCATTCGAAGATGTTACCTTTACAGCTTCAGAAGAACTTCACTTTGGCCTAGTTGGCCTGATTGGCCTAGTTGGTGTTAGCCTAGTTGGCCTAGTTGGTGTTGGCCTAGTTGGTCAATATGATATCCCTTACAGCTGTTTGCGAACTTGCAGCTCCGAGTGCTCTTACGTGGTTGCAGAATATTTTCGGTGCCCTTCTGCCTCTTTTGCGAATGTTATACACCGAGCGTTCACTTGCGCATTTAATTTTCTCTTGCTCACTCGCCACCCTTTTCTCGGTATTTGTCTCATCTGTGGGGCACCTCGTGTAATCCCGACATTTCGGCTCCCTAGACGCGTGCTTACGCCCTTCTGTAGCTTGCTCTTTTCCTTGTCCCGCCACTTACGTGGTTTCCTCTTTCCAATCCAATAGTCCTTTTTTTTCAACAATTTTTTTCACTTGTATCTGTTACCTCCTTCTGCATAAAGTCTACCAATTCCGTATATTCCCAGGCTGTTGTAGGAAACACCTCCAGTTTCTTCTCTGTGTTTTTTAGATCTCTGTTATTTGCTTTTCATTCGTTTTTAGAAATTCTGATGCTATTGGTTCAGGTTTCGCGTGAGCTTCTTTTGCAGATCTTACGGTTAGATCTGAGGTTAAACAGCGCGAAAAAAGACGAGGATACAAGGAAACAAATACCAGAGACAAGCGCTGACTGCCAACTGCAAGTTTATTTGAAATTCACCGGACATTTATACCTTTTTCAGCATAGGCATGCGTACAGCAGTCGCAAAAACATCTGCAAATCAGCAACATTATAATCTTTCTTCCAAAAATGTTGTTTCTTTTCCCGACAACGCAAGCGAGGGAGTGCTTACACATTTATCTCCTTCCTTTCTAATGTGAGCATGAGTGCGATCAAAGTTCTTAAAATCAGATAGCGCGATTACAGAACGCAGGCTTTCCCAGTTCTATGATCACTTCAGTATGCGAAGCCATTGTGCTGAAAGAGAAAAGAAGTTGAGAAACTTCCCTGAAAGAAAAGAAAGACAAAAGACAAGCGCACGTGGTGCCATACTTACACAAGTTGTCACACAATCTAAAGAAAGCCTCCAATAGCCATAATATTAATTTGGTTATCAGTGCCCCGTGTAAGCTGTCCTCGATATATAATCGCATGAACAAGCGCGAAAGGCACCTGTGCCCCACAAATCATAAAACTCGTGTCACTGAGTGGAGGCGCAACGTTATCTGTCAGATACCCCTCAGCTGTGGGAAATACTATATAGGTAAAACGGGACAGTGCTTCAAGAAAAGAGCTCGTCAGCACAGCAGTAACCTAAGGAATGGCTATGGGAGTCATTTAGCCGGACACAGAAGTTTCACTGCACCCCCATATTTGAAAAGACAAAATTCATAGGGAAAGGAAAAGGTAAGAGGGAAAGGGAAATAGTAGAGGCTTTTCACATTAGAAAGGAAGGAGGTAAATGTGTAAGCACTCCCTCTCGTGCGTTGTCGGGAAAAGAAATAACATTTTTGGAAGAAAGATTATAATGTTGCTGATTTGCAGGTGTTTTTGCGAGTGGTGTCCGCATGCCTATGCTGAAAAAGATATAAATGTCCGGTGAATTTCAAATAATCTTCCAGTTGGCAGCCAGCGCTTGTCTGTGGTATTTGTTTCCTTGTGCCCTCGTCTTTTTCGCACTGTTTAACCTCAGTTACAAGTATGAACCAACTAGCCCTCTTCAAGATCTTATTAACGTTAGATATTTGTGATCGCTACCCAGGCTATCTTTTCCATGGTCATTTGTCAACATTTGGTCTAGTCGTTCGCAGACACTTTCTGAGACGAAGGCGCAATCGAGACATGACTGCCTATTTCCGAATCGTCGCGTTACCTGTTCGTGACAGTTCTTCTTCCTCCTAATTATGCTAAATGGTTCTGTTCATCGCACAGATCCAGCCTTAGAGAACCATTGTAATCAGTATATCCGTATAAATACTCTATGTACTCATTCATATCTCCTACTAAAACGGCCTGAACCAATTCCTTGAACTCATTAACATCGCTTGTAATGCAATCGGTCATTTCTTTGTATTTACCACTGCCTCCATAGGCAAGCTACCCCAAGCCACGGCGGTTTGCCTTCCCGTGTGCCGCTGTTCCATGAATGCTCCCTAGGCGTCTCTTTTACCCTTTTCCACTTCATACGTGGCCTAACTAGCATGCCTGCGCATCCGCCTTTTCTTGTCATTACGTTGCACCCGTTCCATCAGTTATCCCAAGCACACCATATATACTCAAGAACTCGGATAACTGCGTTAGGTGTTCGTCAATTGCACTGTCCGCTGAGGACATGTCAGAATGATTAGCGTTGCTGTCTACCTCGTCTATTTGCGCATGCCTGATTTGAGGGAGGACTGTTTGGCGCCTAGGCAGAAACAATGGCCGCCTGCTTCTTCTCCATAGCGCACACATCCTCTCACCGCGCAGTTTGGCGTCCCTGATGGCGAGCAGCTCCTCCTCCGCGGAACTCCTGCGAACCGGGCCCAGGGCAGAGGCCAGCACGGTGGCCGCCTGCACCGCCCCCTTGCGAGTGGAGCAGAACTGCAAGGCGAGGCGGCTACGTGAAGATGTGGACGTTCTCTGCCTGCTTAAGATGCGTCACGTGAAACGCACAGAGCTTCCCCGCGGCCTCGAACGGTGACAGTAGCTTCATACTGAGAATGCATCATCAAAGGAGACGCGTATCGCAAGTACCTCTAGCTTAATCACGCGCTTTCTACGTAGTCACTGAATACTATTTCTATTTTAACGCCTTATACGAGGCGCATACGCAGTTCATTTTCCCGGTCTTCTCGGCTGACTAAACAGGGCTGGTTGCTTCTATTTCGTTTAAATGGGAAGCGCATTATGAGTGATGTACGAAACAAAGCCCCAACTGGAAATTACTAACACCGACGTTGCGGAGATTTACAAGTACATTTTACGAACCACGTAGGAATTTCGCTTGCTGACGTTTAGAGGGAATGCATCTCACGGGTGATGTGTGGGCAAAGTTTCTCAGAAGCGTCAGTTAACTGTGGTCACTGCAAAGTATGCTTTCAGCAACGGCTCGAAAGCGTTATATGACCGTTATCTGCAATGCTTTCCAAAGGCTTAGGAGACCTCTACGTCATAGCGAGGACATAAGGGCACGTAAGTGATGTGTGGCAAAAGCCAAGTGCAGCAGGGCTCGTGTACCGTGCTTTGGGTAAACTTTAAGAATATCCGAATTGTCAAAATTAATCCGTAGCCCACGGTGCAGATAAATCACATAAAGTTATTTGAAAATTCTTAGCTTTCGTCGAAATTTCGAAAAATTCGTTAGTTTTCTTTTTTTGAAAAAGATTAATCGTCACCTCTTTCTTCCTTCTAATCGGCTTCTGTTAATCCTAACAAATTTTGCGTAGCACCAGGGTATAACCTACAGTAATGCTAACATTCGACGAACGTTCGGCTCTCCGCTGGCGATCGAGTATTCGATCACAAAATTCGTCCAACGGCAGATTGGCTTGCGCTTAAATAGGACCTCTATCACGTAAATGGTGGTCGCGCTAGCAAATGCTATATTTGGCTGATAAATGCAAACTAATGACCTTCTCCAACAAGAGGTCCCTTTCAATTTTTTAAATACTCGCTTCAAGGCCAAATGTAGCGAAACTTCACATTGGCTAAATTAGTCACGATGAGAATTTTATTGGCTAACCGCAAAGCTGGCGATTGCGTTGTATTGCCAGCCTTTAAACAGCCCCTAAGCAGACACCGCGGGCATGTGGCGGTTAGCGTATGTGACGCAAGCTTCAGCACGTCTCCTCCGAGATTTTTCGGCGCGCCGAATGTCAGAGGCCATGCTGACTAATCACGTGTTCTCGGTCATGCATCACTTCTGGTGAGCAGTAATGGGCGCGTTTTTTTTTTTCTTTTTCCGATTTCACCATCAATAATGTCCTTTTTTTGAGAGTTTTTCATGACGCATCTACTCGTACTTCAAACGTAAAATTTCGTACTTGGGCTGCTCTATGTGTATCTACATTAACTTAAGCTAGGCTATTTAGGAAGTTGGAAATTTCGTGGCTTGGTGCTGCGGAGCTCGAGGTTGCGGGTTCGATCACAGGCATGCATGGCAGGGACGCCGTGACGACGCACTTACGGCTATCCTTTTTTTCGACTTTAGTAATATAAACTCACAATTTGCGCTCACGCATGTCCAAGGTACGCACGGTAGCGAAGCTGCCACATACGCCTACCATGAAAGATCGATCCAAATAGGTCGCGAAGCTTCGGGCGAAAAGCGGTTCTCAACAAATCGTCACCGATATCAGCAAGGGTGGTTATGGGAGCAGCGATTGAAGCGCGAATATACGTGAGGAGGGAAGAAACGTGGGAAGTTAAAACAAAGCCTTTTTTTTATATAAACGACACAGTTTGATTCATTCAACGAAAATAAAATTCCTAATCAACTTTATGTACGAGTGGTGAAGAAAGAAAAGTCAACTCTACTTTACTTTATCACTATCAATAAATTCCTTTTTTTAGCGCCAACTATAAGACGTATTGACGCCGCTATCACTTGCAATGCCATGTAGCTCCCGAAGTGCGCAGAAAGGCGCACTCGTAAAGTTCACCTGTTGTGCTGTTGAGTTGTAAAGTTCAAAGTTGTGCTCTTTGCTTGTCGACGTTTGCCTGAATTTGATGGTGCGGTTAGTTTAATCGCTCCTTAAGCTGTTCAGTTAACACTAGTGACTGCCAAATAATTGTTTACTTTAGATGTTTTCGTGCGGCTGCGCTGGCCGACGGGCTTGGCATCCGACGGTGGGACCAACACCCTACCCAAAACTTTCGTCTGCCTCCAAAGAAAGTATGTTCTGCGCAGGGGTGCGATTTCGACACCCGTACGGCTGGCGCTTTGCTGCATATGAACTGGCATTTCCGCGAGCGAGAAACGTGAAGGCGGAACCGCATGGCGCGATTTTAGGCGCGATTGACGCGCGGACGGTGGGACGCGCGCGTCGTTTTCACGCGTGCCCCGCGCGACCGTCCGTCGCGAAAGCCCGCCGCCGCGTGCTGCTGCTCGGAGTAGAAAAAAAAAACGCGTCGCGCGGCGCGTCCGCCAATCAGAGTTCAGGTAATTCACGTGGCATTTTGGTTTTTGGTTTTGCCACCAGATGGTCCCGCTCTCTGCGCATCTCTAAAGCCCCTGAAACTTCGTAAAGTAGTGCCACTCTCATCCTCCGCCTTCACTCCTCCTTGTTTCTCCTCTCTTTGACGCTCCCTCCTCGACCATGGCGCCGCCTACGATGCTCGAGCGCAGCAGACGACCTTTCGCAGAGTGAATGCACGCATAGCAAGGCAGTGCTCTTTAGGCGTTCACGTTGGCTTTCCAGCTCCGCGTAACTTCGTGTACAGCATAGAATTTCTAGTCGGATGCTTGTACAAATTCGGTAACGGCAGCTTTTGTTTCAATTTTTGATAACTACTTAAAAAATTATCTCAAGGAGCGTTAACGCTGTGCGTTGACGACTGCGAATGTATCGCGTGCCCTACAATTTGGTACGCAACATTTGTCAAGGGCGTGTCGCAAGACCTTGTTGCGAATGGTTGTAAATAACATGTTTACCATCGAATGACAACCTCTTGGCTTCCAGCAAGCCCTCAGCCTAAAGAATCCGCGCCGCCCTTACCATGTGAATTCGCGGCGCGTATGAGCTATGGCCTACAACGGCTGACGAAGATCACTGCTCTGGAGGTTCGAAAGTGTATTACAAGCTACAGTGCCGCCAACGTGCGTGCTTGCCAATCTAAGCGCGCGCAAAGCCTCAGAGGTGGGCGCTGGTGCTATTGTGTTTCTCGTGTCTCAACGCCGACAGAAATACCGCGGCCGATCATCGAGTCGGGACTGTGCGTACACAAGAAAATAAAATGAGTTTTTAGCATTCGTGCGCGAAGCGGGAGCGCGATAACAATGCTTGACTCAATCTCAAACAAGACCACTGTGGCCTTCAGTAATTTTTTCAGGTTAATGACTTATGACGAATAACACTTCATCGTGCGTTGGTTCGTCCGTTCACTAAGTGACGTGCTTGTCGCGAACAGAGTTGCACTGAGGTGCATGCATTCAGGACGGTTTCACTCCCTTCGAAGTAACATTTGCGAGACATGACTTTATTAGTGAAGTCATGATCGCGCAAAGAATCCCCCCGCCATGACGCGGCCGAAATCGCGGCAAGTGAAATGATGTTTTATCCATAGGTTAAAATGATATGAAACAAAATTCGAGTTGCAAGTTAACAGTTTATTTTCACATAGATGCATTACAGATTTGCCTTTGCAGTCACAAGTCCGTGTGCACCATTTATTATCTCATTGCGTAAATAAACGCACCAGCCTAAGAGTCCTACAGCAAGCGCGTCTCAATTAGGCATAATGACTGTTGAAACTAATAGTGGCATAGACGAGCAAGCGAACGACTATATGAGCGCGCGAACTAAACGAGCGAGCAAACGACTAAACGAGCGTGCGAACGAAGGAGCTAACTAAGCACGAACGACGACTAAACCAGCCAGGGAACGGGCGGGCGACCGCACGTTTTCTTTGCGAGGGCTCCACCGCCGCATCTTAAGCTTCGCACACTTTAAAGCTCACGCGAATTAGCACATACGTCTCAATTACCTATGATCCGGTCGCTCGACGACGAACGCACCGCGTAACATAGTTTCGGGAGAGCACGCACGCTTTTCATCGGTGCCTCTGTATCGCAAATCCACCGGGCGACCGCCAACGAGGAACACGAACAAATCTGACAGACAAAGCTAGTCTACCTAAAGACGGCTAGTAAGTAACCACAAAAGGCAGATAGTTGCTCTCCTGAGGCGCTTTCATGATCGAGACTGAAATTTTATCAAAAGGACTGCGCTGAATCTTAATAATTTCGTAATCACGTTATCGCACGCAACCTCGCGTTCCCGCGAACTCAAGCCGGTTGGCGTTCAAAACGATTAAGCGCACCAAATATGACTAACACGACCACGTAGTGCGCATATAAGCAAAGCAGACGTTGCGTAAAAATCATGTTAAAGCGTGCGTACAAATGACAACATGCACAGTGAACTGTGCAATATCTACTACGTTATTGCCCGCAGCACAATAAGCCTGGCACAAACAATACTCTGAGAGAGCCACAACTTACATCACATAGTCGCGCGGAGGAAGTTGGTCGGAAGTTCTCCCTCCCGATTCGGTGAAGCCATGTCTTCCTTCTTAACGCGTTGCGCTTACGGAAGGTATCGCGAACATATTCTTGCCTTTGCTAAAACTATATTGGTATCCAAACGCGCAGCAGGTCATGGTAACAGAAAATGACGTGAAGCGACGTCGCACTTGCCACAAAACATCCTTCGAGGCGTTCACAAGATCAAAACAACACAGAATAGGAACGGAAGGAATGCCGCCAACAAGCGCCGCTTCTCGAGCAAAGATGGCACTGAAGCGCGACTGTAAACAAACGAAGGCGGCGCAAGGGGCCACGTGATGCCATTAGGCCAAGAGCGACGCGGCGTCGGCGAGAGCGCTGGAGGAGGCGGCGGCGTTCTTCAGAGCGTGGCACTACTTTACGAAGTTTAAGGGGCTTTACGCATCTCGACGGAACCTCTCTACCGCATTTTTTTTTTCTCGGCAGAACTGGCGCGTGCGTCAAAGAAAACACGTGCTGCCGTGATTTCGTTCGCGCATCGTGTTCACCTAAAATGGAGGCTAAGCACCAAGAGCGCGATTTTGTGCTCTACAGCGACGAGCGACGGATCGGGCCGTCGCTTGCACAGATCACTCGGTCTTGACGCGCGATCGCTTGGTTTTGCAAATCTAGAATTCATCGCTCTTCGCCCGGAAGTGCTATGAACGACTAGCCAATAGTAGGCAGCCGAAACAGGATGTACATTAGTGACATACTACCGGTTTGCTCACGTGCGCGCTTCTCAGTATACAAACGGAACGAGCAAACTACGAAATTTTGATATGTAAACAAAATAAACCTATTGCAAGACCTTCAGAAGTCTTTATGTTGCTTTGTACAGCCAAACAAATTAACTTAAACAATTATAGCAAGTGCCACGCCAGGTTTGGCGCTAACTCGATCCCCTAATACCGGCAACACTGGGTAGCTGTCGCGCGAAGCGGACGCTACGCTCCGCACACTCTCAAGTTCAACAAATGGCCACAGAGGGCGAAAAAACCGACCGCGGTTGCTGCTAAGAAAACCAGCATAGTAGAATCACTTCGGGATGCTTACGTTAGTCTGAACATTTTCCGCCAGAGGCACCAAAATAAGCGCAATTTTATCTTACAAACTGTCTCTTACAATTACCGAAGCATTTTTATTACATAAAAAGGGCGAAATTATCATTGCTAATTAGATATTGTACTTTTTGTAAGAATGTTTATTGTTTCTTTGTCACTACAAACGCAAATAGCGTTCAGCATCATCGATCTTTCACGTGACCTCTGGCCTGGATTTAAAATTTTTATCGGTATTTTCGAGTGCATGCCGGCACGGATTCATTCGTTCGTGCACTCAGACTGGTTGCTTCTTTTTTGCTAAAACTAGTTTATGGCGCTTTGGTGTCTCGCGTTATTTAACCTAGGTTGAAGTGACGTGTTTACAACCGGACATGTAAGCCCGAAAGTTGGGTATCTGTCGTGAGCCATTCGGAACACGCCTGCATCAAAACGGGAGCTGGATTCTGGTGCGGCTGACAACGGCAATAACGTTAACACCGCTTCTTGAATCGTTATATAATGTTCGTTTCATTAACTTACAGGCGGAGAAAAGTTAACGAACTAGATCCTGCACAACATATGGCAGTCGGGATCCTCCGTTGCTGTTTCCTAAATAAACCGTTACTTGCGAGGCTGTCGTTATACACACAACCAGGAAAGAAAGAGCGATATCGGAACGCGCGTCTCATTTTTCATCTTATTGTAGCCGTGGCCATAGGTGACTGGGTAGCCTTAACAACATACATATAAAACTTTTTTTCGAGTCCACCGGCAACTTCTTTCATCCGCAAAACCGAATAATCCTTTGGTAAAATGATGTGAAAGTACAAAATTTAATGTACTACACAGTTGCAAGCGTGATAATTCACTCATATTTCGTATTTGTTAGTTCCAAATGTTCTTGCTGCTCAGTTTGGTTTACCGTAGGGCATTTATTTTTGCAGTAGTGAAGCAGTGCATCACGTTCGTGCAGAAAAATAATGCATCAGTTCTAATAGCTTCATGGCTTTCGTGCATTTGCTTGTGGAACCAGCAGTTTGATCTCTTCGAGCGTATAAATGAACGCACAAATGTTCTCGTTTGTGATCTTAATAATACTTAATCTGTTTACATGTATTCTATAGTTAGGCAGACATAAATTTATGGACAATAGCAATATTTATTTAACGTGCTGCTTAAGCACCCTGGAACAGACAGGGTACATTTGCATGTGTTCTGTAGTCGCAAACCATCACAATATATATATATATATATATATATATATATATATATATATATACATATATACATCGCGCCTTTTTGCATTTCATATTGCAAAATTGTGCTTTTTCCATTTCTGATTCAGTCAAAATTTCTGTTCCAGACATGCAGTAATGAGGATGGCACCAGTATAAAGCAACACACTCCACACACTAAACAGAAGCTGCTGCCTGCTACAACAAGGTCATTGTGTGGACATTGGCTGCTACTACAAGGTAGAAAACATGTGGTTCAGAAATAAATATGCCTGACATATGCTGTATTGGCTTGCTAGTCTTGAGTTCAGGATTGCCAGTCAGCCCCTAGAGTCTGTGAAGGGGTACGTTTACCTAGGCCAATTACTCGCAGGGGACCCTGATCATAAGGAGAAAATATACAGAAGAACAAAAAGAGTTTGGATCGCATACGCCAGACATTGTCAGCTCCTGACTGGAAGCTTACCAGTAACATTGAAAAGGAAGGTAGGTGTACAATCAGTGCATTTTACCGGAGCTGACATATGGAGTACAGCAGCTTGCTGGGCGAGTCGGTACATCTTCATAACTATTACACACAGCGCGCACTAAAAAACACGGACGAAGAACAGACAAATACGAGCGCTGACTGTTTTTTTTAGTGCGCGCTGTGTGTTGAAGGCCCCTAGCCTTCGCTCAGGGGGTCCGCGAGCCGCGACCAGCACGACAAAGGACCAAAGGCGCAAGGAACAAAAACCGCTTTAATTTACGATAGAATGTAACGCTCAAAATTACCTCAGCCTCGCGGCCAATAGCAGAAAAGAACAAGGCAAAGAAGCAAGTAGCAAAGAAGCAAAGCAGCAAAAAGCAGCAAAAGCAAAGAAGCAAGCAGCAAAACAGCGGGGCAACAAAATATACAGGCCAAAGGGAGCGACGAAAGAACGGCCGCTACAAACCATCAACCAACACAATCTTTCGGGCGATAACAGAATGCATAAAGCGCAGAAAGCAAGCAAGCACTGAACCAGGCGCGCAGATAGTGCCAAAAGCGAACAACAAGAGCACTCTTTCATGCAGACACAATACAAAGACGCTTTTCCCCTGCCCTGCAGCACGCTCGGAAAGAAGCCTAGACGGGCCACGCCCCACCAGCGCCTCCCCAGGCCCGCGCCCCGCAAAAAGCCCCGAGTGCCGTCTTCGCTGCCTTCTTATCGGGCAGCTCCCTTCCCGGCACTCCCCGCGCGAGTTCTTACGATAACGCTATCGGTGCGCATGCTCCATGCGACGAGTGCCGTTGTGGCGCGCGTTTCAAAGGCTTCCCCCGTGCGCGCTACAGAGAGGGCCTAAGGGCCCGACAGTGTAATATCTGACATATGGGGCATAGACTTCGAGATCGACAAAGAAGCTTGACAACAAGTTAAGGACCGCAGAAAGAGCGATGGAACGAAGAATGCTAGGCATAACATTAAGAGACGGGGAAAAAAGCGGTTTGAATCAGAGAGCACATAGGTATATCACATATTCTTATTCGCATTAAGAGAAAAGGATGGAGCTAGGGAGGTCATCTAATGCGCAGGTTAGATAACCGTTGGACCATTAGTGTTTCAGAATGGGTACCAATGGGAATGGGAATAGTTGCGTTTTCTAAAGATACTGATCTAAGTAAACCTCTGTTTCAATTGCTTCGTGTTCTGCCGTTCAGTGAGGCGTATAAAGTAAATGTTGCTCTGGCAGCTAATGCAGTTAATACGTTATAATAATCCGCTACCTATTACAATATCTAACTGCATTAAACTTACCACCATGTCACAATGCATATAGACAGAGACTCGTGCAGTTCAACGGCGCTCAAATATGGAACGCACTCCTACTCAGTGTTAAGACCAGCCAAAACTTTGTGCAATGCTTAAAAAAACTTCTTTCATGAATGCTTACATGGTCTTTCTATTTGTAGGCCCTGCTGGCATAACACAGTCTTTTGCTTATTGTATACTTTCCATGTAAAAATGCTTCAGTAACGCGTGTTTAAGTTGTCTCGTACAATAAGTACGCTGTTTTTCACATGTCTATATTGTTATTGGACCCCAAACTAGCCGACAAGGCTATGGGTCCAAACAGTATTGTGCATTGTGTGTATGCAATGGATTATATAAATAAACAAGTAAAAGAAAGGAAGCGCGATCGAGGACGCCAGAAGACTAGGTGGGGCGATGAAATTAGGGGTTGCCCTAGTTGGAATCGGTTGGCGCAGGATAGGGGTCATTGAAGATGAGAGGCCTTCGTCTTGCAGGGGACATAAAATGGCCGGATGAGCACGCGCCGCCACGGGCAAACATCAGGGGAAGCCAGCGATCGTTTCGCATTCGCAATTATTGTCGCATGGAAGAAGTGATTTCCCGTTTTCCTATTCTAATGACGTTGTACTTTTTCAAATGTTTCAATTGCTGACATATTGGATGCGTAATTTTCATAAATTCGTGTTTCGTGCCGCGAGTTGTAGTCGTGCTGCAATCACACGGCCATAATTGATGCCGCAGCCCGTTGGTTCGGGACCGCATTTCAGCCTCGCCTTGGCGACCGCGCGAACGGCCAGCGCGCGCGGGCCTCGCACAGAGGTCCCACGCGTTCTCCCGCCGGGCTGCCGCTCATCGCTCCATCGTCGACGTAACGTGCAGGCCGCGCAAGGGGCCATTCAATGTTTTACGCGACGGGCAGATATAATTTTGAAGCAATTTAATTTTGACGAATCGCAAGCGGCAATGTCGCGCGAACCGCGCCACCGACCTATCTCGAGAACACAAGCGACAATGGCGAACTGCGGGCATGCCGTCACTGACGTCGTTCTCTCCGTCACATCCGAACGTGTGTGCAACCTCATTAAGAAACACAAAGACGCCAATCGTCAAACCAATCCAACCAGTCGTCAAAAGGATTGCAGCGCCCGCATCTCCAGTGGTGGGCGCCCAATGTACGGGTATTTGGATTGGGGGTTCTGCACATTCGATCCCAGCTGCAACTGTGCGAAGACCACCATTAGTGCGCCGAGGAAGAAGCTGCCTACCGCGAGCGCCGGCGAGGCTTGGCTCGTGAATGGACTCGTCGTCGTCTCACGCGCAAGAGAAAAACACTGGGAAAAGAACCGCGAAATAGCACTTCCAAGGCGTGCTCACAACGCACGCAAAAGCGAAAATGAGGTGAAAGAATGATGAAACAAACGATTTACAATATGGACTGCTTGCGAAGTCTGACTTGCATGGTGTAACACTCGCTGTAACTAACACAGCTTCGCTGTTCAACCATCTTCACGCCCTGGAAGGGGCGTTGATATTTTGGTATTTTTGGCCGGCTGCCGACCCTCACGGCAGCGTGCGCGACACCAGTGCGGACCTCGAAGTGATCGGTCTGGAGAATTTAAAGATAAAACGTCGGGCGCACCCATAACGCGTACCCCTACATCAACAGCTTGAAGACCGGTATCTTCAAAAAAGGCTTTGCCAATTGGATTTTCACGAAATGAGAACCAGACTTCCTGAAGCGCGTGCTGTGGACGGACGAAGCAAATTTCTCCAGAAGCGCACGAGTTAATATTCACAACGCGCACTACTGAAATGCTAAGGCACAGACACGACGCCAATACGAATGCTAATTTAATGTTGACGACTACATCGTCGGACGCATCTCTTTTTGAAGTCATGCTAACGACGCAACTCTACGGGAAAGACACCCTCGAACGGCGCACCTTCGGCGCATGTGGTTGCAACACGTTGGTGCTCCCGCGCATAGTGGGGACAGTGGCGCAGCAAAGGGCCCCGGGTGCAAGGGGCCAGTGGTAGGGGGTGTCATATACGTCTGAAGACACCCCTCTTTCCGCCGGCTTGACTGGGCGCAAATGGCAAAGAATGCTCCGGTATCCGGTAGCCCGAGCTCATGTACCCGATGCGCAGCAGAATTGTCGGCTGCAGCTCTATCAGCACCCCACGAAATAATTGTACGAATGTGCGGGCTAAAAAAATTTCGCAAGATGGTCGCTGAACAACTCGCCTTAGCGGAACGTTTCACGTGGGGTGCGCTCCTGCCGTGCATGCTGGGAGCAGGCGTCGCTAAACCTACAGTCAGGCGTTGTAAGGCGTCCTGGGTCCCTCGCCCGTTCAGAACGCGCAGCGAAGACGAACAAAGACAGCAGCAAGAGGGCGTTCAACGAGAAGCGCGCCCGGCGCTGGCGTTTACGGCGCAGCGTTCGTTGAGAGCGACGTTGCGCGGCCGTCAAAAGTCGCGAATGGGATTCTCTGGATTGTCTTCAGACTCGGTGCGGCCGAAGAGTTTGGTGGCGTATGACTCGACAGGAGTCGCGGGCGCCGCGATGTTCGGCTCGCTTTTACTTCCCCTCTCCCGCTCGCTCCGAGAAGCCGCTGCGAAACCTGCCGTTATGTTTCACGCTTTCCTTCCTACCCTCGAAAGTTGCTACCCTCGAATTGATAATTAAAACTTTATGAAGATATTTTTTGTTACTTGTGACGTGAGCCATATTTTCCACGATGCCGCATTTGTATTGGCTGCCAAGCCTTACTGTCTGACAGAAGATGTGCACACGCGCTTATCACAGCACCATGTGTTATTTGGCGCAGGAAAAGCAGCGTGTATGCATTCGCGATAAGAACGCGAAGGAGAGGGGGACCCGCGGGACGCGCGCGGTGCTGAAGCCCGGAAATGGTCGATGCCCTCGCCTTCCTCGACCGGGGCGTGGGGCGTGACAGAAGATCTATGGGACCCGGGTGCCAGACGGCGTAGCTACGCCACTGAGTGGGGGTCAGACTGGAGCGTGTCGCGACAAGAGTCTTTCCCGGACAGTGGATTGGCCAGCGCGGACCCGTGCACGGGGCTGCGAGGTCGCCCGGCACTGGTCTTCTTCTTGTGGGGTGACGTATAGAACCGCGTGTGCAGCAACGAGACAGCCACAGCGGACGAGTCTGCCGCCAGTTCCCAACGTCAGCGATCAAGGCTGCAATAGCTCAAATGTTGCAAAGAAGCCAGTGCTATACCTCTTCAGACGCTGATCTGTTTGAGCTATAAGTGGCATGCAGTGGAAAATTCACCGTTCACAATTTGTGTAAAATGTGGCTGTCTAGCGCACTTTAATGATGTCACCCTATCCTCAGATCAACAAGCTTGCGACGAAGATAGAAGTAGGGAAAGAAAACGGCTTCGTTTTGCGTATTGTCCGGAATTCACGAGAAAGAAAGGGGAAATGCCGAGCCCAGTTGCACCTGTGGATGTTTCGTCGATAGCAGCTAAGGCTAAAGTCCCTTGATAATTTGAAAGTAACGACACTCTTTGGAACTCTGCCGCCGCCGCGCGACTTCCTCGCCTCCTCCTCGCCCCTTGCGTGTACCCCCCACCCCCGCGGTAACCAGTTTTGCCCCAGTTTTTCTGCACGCCGATTGGTCTCCCTGCCGTTGCCCTTGGAAACGTGCGGATCTTGAGTTTTGCTTGTGTTTTTCCTTTTCGTTCGCGCCATTTTCCTCCTGAGCACGGCTGGCTCGGCGCTTTGGCTCGGCGTAGCGAACGTTGTACGCCGTGTTTCCTGCTCTCTGTGCTAGCGCTACGCCGGGCTGTTGCGCATATAACTGCAGCAAGAAGCCTCAAGATGGTTATGCCGTTTTTATGATACCACAAGGAAAGCGTGACGGCTTGCGCAGGAAGCAGTGGCTGCGTGACATATACCGAAACAACTTTGTTCCGACAAAGAACAGCGTTGTTTGCGAGCTGAGTCGTCTTTCTTATAGCTGTAGCAAAGCATCCGGTAACGCTGCATTCTTTTTTTCATTCTTCCGGCCTGCTCACTTTTCATTCTTCCGGCCTGCTCACCAGCGCTTTTGTTGCGGTTGTCCTCAGTATGCTTAATATTCCCCTCGCACGTCGCTAACTGTTGTTATTCAGTCGGAAGTGCAGCATTATAGATTCTGCTTTGCGCCCTGAAAAAATTAGCGGCAAATATACCCGTATATTGCAGGTGATAAGCGTTAGCTTATCATTGAGTTTTTTTAGTTTTTTTTAGTTTTTAGCCGAAAGCCTTTAGATCTCTATGTTTCAAGGTCGCGTTGTAAACTGGAAGTATCACGTGACCCAAGGAAGGCCAGAGGTGACCCAAATCATGTCCACCCCTGTATAAGAGAATGATTACCCAAGTTAATTAATGAATTATTAGTGATTGACATAAGGTTGATTAGGGAGGATTAATGTTGATTGGAGTGTATTAAAGAAGATTAAGGTGGATTAGAGTGCGTTAAGAAGGATTAAGATGCATGAATAAAGGTTAAGGTGGGTGGAGGAGGATTAAGGCGGATTATGGTGGATGATGGTGAAGGGTTGATGAAAGGGGATTAGGACCGATTAGGGTGGAATAGGGTGCATGAACTAGGATTAGCGGGATCAAGGTGGATAAAGTAAGATTAAGGTCCATTAATGTGAATCAAGTTGAATTAGGGTTGATAAAGGAGGATTAAGACCGATTAGGATGGATTAGTGTAGATTAAGGTGGATTAGGGACCATGGTGCTGGATTAAGCTTGATAGAGGTGGATTAGGGTGTATTAAGGTAGATTGGGACTATTAGGCAAGATGACGTTGGATTAAGGTGTATGAATAAGGATTAAGGTGGATGGAGGATTAAGGCGGATTATGATGGATGCGGATTGATAAAGGAGAATTAAGACCGTATATGGTAGGCTAAGGTGCATTAGGGGCGATGTACGTTGATTAGGTTGTATTAAGGTGGATTGGGAGTACTAAGCTGGATTAAGGTGGATGAAGGAGCATTAAGGCGGATTAGGGTGGACTAAGGTGAATTAGGGTTCATTGAGTATTAAGACCGATTAGACTACCATAATCCTCCTAATGCACATTAATCCACCGAATCCACATTCATCGACCTTAATCCTCCTTCATTCACTTTAAGTCACCATAATCCACGACAGTCCTCCTTAATGCACCCTAATCCACCTTCATCGACCTTAATCTACTCTAACCCTCTTTATTCCACTTTAATCCTTTTTAATCAACCCTACTGCTTCCTCATTCACCTTAATCCACCCTAATCCACTATAATCGCCCTTAATTCACCTTAATCCACAATCATCTACCTTAGTCCACCCTAATCCTCCTTCATTCACTGTAATTCACTTTAGCCCACCATAATCTTCCTTAATGCACCTTAATCCTTCTTAATCCACCCTCATCCTCCTTCATGCACTTTAATACACCCTAATCCACTATAATCGTCCTTAATGCACCTCAACGCACCTCCATCCACCCTAATCCACCTTCATCGACCTTAGTCCAACCTTGTCCTCCTTTATGCACCTTAATCCACTTTCATCGGCCTTAATCCAACCTTGTCCTCCTTTATGCACGTTGATCCACTTTCATCAACTTTAATCCACCTTAACGCTCCTTAATACACCCGAATTCATCTTAATCAAATCACTAATCAATAATTACTTTGCTAATCATTAATCATCTCCTATGCGCTGCTGCACATGCTTTGGTTCGCTTCCCGCCTTCCTTCGGTCACGTGACATTTTCTGTAG
Source organism: Dermacentor variabilis (assembly GCF_050947875.1). Classification (NCBI taxonomy): domain Eukaryota; kingdom Metazoa; phylum Arthropoda; class Arachnida; order Ixodida; family Ixodidae; genus Dermacentor; species Dermacentor variabilis. Next base: position 241,646,982 of record NC_134570.1, read on the forward strand.
CTCACAACGGGACCTGGAAACCGAGGTCTAAGGCTTTCGCTTAATAAACCACGCACAAAGGGATGTGTACTAAGCAATACTAGATCAGACGCACGAAGTAAAGCATCTGATCATGTGGCAGAAAAATTGTCTGGAGTATAGAACTCGCCCCAAAGCTCCCTTTACATCGGTATACCCCGTTCATACGGCTTCAAGAAAAAACCAAGCTCCTCATAAACGTTGCATTCAGCATTATCGATGCTGATATCAGCATTTCTCAAAATTTTGAACCCCAGTGGGGCGCGCAACTGGCCCAAAAGAATACGCCCGTCTGCGGGAGCCCAGGAGGAAAAGCGTGCCGTGCGCAGCCGGCGGCTGAGGAGAATCGAGGAGGAAAGCGCCGTGAGGAGGAGAGTGTCGCCACTTTCAAATTATCAAGGGGTTTTAGCTAAGGCGCCTCTCCCGCTTTTCTTGTTGTTGTTGTTGTTGCTGTTGTTTACTTTCTTGCGGAAATAAACTCCTGTGTAGCCCTTTTCCGTTTTTCAGAGAGCTGCCTTTTGTCTTTTGCGCACCGTTTCTTTTTGCCCAAATTTATTTTGCATTTTCTTTTCACGATGTTCGGAGCGTAAAGCTATGCTGAGTGTCGCACGAGCACAGCATTGCTGCGTCACCGCCAGTTAGGTCGCGAAACCCTCCCTACGCGGCGATAAATGTGGGCAGCCCGTCTGAGTTCGCTCGGGAGCGCTTGAGTATAGCGGTGGGCTAGCGCAAAAACAGCCAGGCAAATATTAGCATGAACAAATGCTTTAATCCGAGGTTATTTGAAACGCTCTAGAACTTCATATTTCACATGTTACTTGGCATTCATATTGATACGCGCATATTGCGTGTTTCTGGTGGACGATGCACACGGGCGCCCCGACGAAGATGGCGAACGCTCTCTGGCTCTCGAGCTGTCGGCTGGACTGGCCAGCGCTGCAGTTATCTTTTGTAAATATACCTTGTAAATAGTCTCCTGTTGTTAATCTTTCGTTCGCGTAACATTTTGGTGGAGGGTGCCGTTCCCCGTCCTCGCCACGAAGCTGCGCGCAGCGGCCGCACCGTCCTGCTTTCCGCCATGGCTCCCCGTGACACCTCGTCTGCTTCTACTCCTGCGGCCCCGACTACAACGTAAGTTACTGTTACCAATCCCTGTGATCCTGGCATATTCTCCGGCCAAGGTAATGTCGACATTGAGGGCTGGCTCCGCCTGTATGAGCGTGTTAGACCAAACAACCACTGGGAACCGACCATTATGCTAGCCAATGTCCTATGCTACTTGGGCGGAACTCCTCATGTCTGCTTCCGGACACACGAGGACGAGATCTCTAGCTGGGATACTTTCCAGGAGAAGCTCAGTGACCTCTTTGGAAATCCCACCAGTCAGCAGCTGGCTGCTAGAAAGCTTGCCACCCGAGTTCAGTCTTCTACTGAGTCTCGTACATACAAGACGTGCTCGCTCTTTGCCGGAAAATCGACGAAAAAATAGCCGCGGTTGACAAAGTCGGCCACGTACTCAAAGGGATCGCGGACGACGCGTTCAACTTGTTGGTCTTCAACAATCTGTCCACCATCGGCGTCAATGTCAAGGAACGCCGCCGCTTCGAGCTCGCCAAAAGCCGCCGCCTCGGCTTCTCCCGGCTCCCTAACACCGCTGCGACGTCGTCTTGCGTAAATCTTACCGCTTCACCACCCTCAAATGAGCATGTCACACGTATTGTTCGCCGCGAGCTCGAGATTACAAGTCCTGCACCGTTCCATCCACGCCCATTGACTCCACCATTGACCAACCAGCCCCAGCGATCTCTCTCATTCAGGCAGTTGTGCGGAAAGAATTTGCAAACTTACGTTTTCCTGCTGCCTGCTCCGTCTCCCGACCTGACGCCCGACCGGAGCCCACTTCTACGCCTCACACCGATCTGTATTCCCCTCCCAGATACCGCGACCCTACGGAGGGGAGAATTGCGCACGACAAGCCCATTTGCTTCCGTTGCCTCCGCATTGGCCACGTCGCTCGCCAGCCCCCTGAACGTCGCCGTATTCGAGCTCCCTGTCTCCTCGCCCATATGCCGACACGGGCCGTTACTCGCCTCGCCGTAGGCCTCCCACCCCTGACGCGTCCCGCGATGACAGTCGCTCGCCCCCACCTCAGACCGTCGGTCCCCGTCGCCCCAGCCACGCCGGTATTCGTTGCTGACCAATTATGGACCCTTCAGGCCGGAAAACTGGACCATGCAGCTCCTGGAGGTAGTGCTGCATTGTCTTCCTCATGTCGAAATCTTTCATTGACGCTCCCAACGAACCAGAACTTACTTGATGTTCACGTCGACGGTGTCCCTTTGACGGCGTTAATAGATACTAGAGCCCAGGTCTCCATGACTTCTAACCTCCGTCGTCGACTGAGGAAGGTCCTCACGCCTGCTACAACACGAGCTGTACGCGTGACCGACGGCAGTATTGTTGACGGCGCTGGAATGTGTACTTCCTGTATAAGTATCGCCGACCGCCACGTTCCTGTTCTTTACAGCGCTGACCAATTGTCCCCATGACGTAATCTTCGGACTCGACTTTCTTACGGCGCATTCAGCTTTCATCGACTGTTCTGCCGGTACCCTTAACCCCCTCGAACTTCCTCTACTTTATTCTACTCTACTATATTTAGTGATAAAAAATTACTGGTTGTAGCCACACACGACTACTTCTAATATGTATTTGGTAAGTTTTGCTTCTTTTTTTTTTTACAGCGAAAGCTGTATATGACTAACCTTCCGTGGCTTTTTTTTATTTTTGGCATCCGGCAACAGAAACGGACTGAGCGATTTCTAAGAAAGCCATACGGGTGCATTGCGGCGGCGCAGATGTCAAAATTAGGACCAGATTTAGAACGCTCGCCGTGAACAATAGCGTGGCGTCAACGTTATCGCAGTATATAATCAGGGGGGGAATAGGCGCTAAAAGGAGCATTATTGATGGGGCGGAGACTATAGTTCGTACACCCGAAGAAAAACATGCGTACGAGGAGCACCGGAGGGAACAGCAACAAAAACGTAAACCGCGCCGGCGCGAAACCACCCCCGACGATGATGTTCCCGCGATGCTGAACGAAAACTACAATCGCGAGCCCGGGTACCGCCGAACGAGCAACGACGCCAGACTCGCAACGTCAGCGAAAGTTGACGACAGTCAAAGCTCTCACACGAAAAGCAAAGTGCTTTCACTGCCACTCCATCTTCAGAGTGGAATGGTTGTAACATTTTTTTTTTATCTTCGTCCAAGTTAGCTGAGACACCCGGCAGATAAAGATCCGCAGGAGGTCAAAATTAGTCCGGAGTGCCCTACCACGGCCTCCATCAAAGGTCGTGGTGCGTAAACACCATAGCTTTTTTAGTGGCACGGACATCGAGAGACACTCTTGTTTCTCGCGAAACACTTCCGGTTCACCTCCTGGGACGAGCGGGGACGAATTTCAAAATAAATCATAAAAAAAATGCTGCAGTACCAAATTCATGGGTTTCATTATAGACATGATATTAGAGCATAAGTTTAGTTACAAGTTGAGTTACTGAAGTGCCTGGAATAATAAGAATTAAAAACATAGTTTCGTCAGCCTCAAAAAGACTATTGTTACTTCGGCAACGTCTGAAGCACTGTACGAGCAAGAGAAAACTAGTTGGTTATACTTCCCTGGTGCGTCCTCTACTTGAATATGGTGATGTCGTTTGGGACCCGCACACTACGACTGATACAGATAAGCTGGAAAAAGTACAAGAAAGAGCACCCAGGTTTAGTTTTAATGCCTAGGAAGACAAGTGTCACTATCTGATCTCCGTTCAAGGTCTGGTCTTCCAACACTGGAGAAACACCATAAGCTACACCGTCTGAAGATGCCTTACACGATAGTCAACGGCCGAACTACAAAGAATTTTGACAAATACTTACAGTTTAACACGTATAGAAGTACCCGCGGAAAGCACGAACTTACGCTTATTGTACCCCAGGCTAGAACTATCGCTTATCAATTTTCAGTTTTTCCTAGAACGACAAGAGAATGGAACAGGCCTCCACAAGAGGGAACGAACAAGCGTACTGTCAAGTCTTTCTTATCGGCTATTTCTCAATTGTGAGCGAAGCACGCAATTCCTTTCGTACCAAATTTTTATTAACTCGTGTCTTTAGTTTTAGAGATATTGTTCTGCGCAGTAGCGTACAAGTATGGTCTGTGTTGCACTGTGTATGAGCTTGCTGTGTTCGAATTTTATTTCGACATTTTTTTTTTTTGCTTGTACAGTATCCCTCTTTATTTTCTATCTACCACTCCTGCTTTGGCTGCCAAAAAGCAGCTGACAGTATTTTTAAATAAAAATAAATAAAAATAATTAGAAATCACTGATTACCGCACGCCAAAACGCAGAATCGTAAACTTTACAGACCAGCCACGTGAGCGCGACTTTGGCAAAATTCCTGGAAACCCGGAAGTAGAAAGCTGAAGTATTTACGTCACTAATAACGTCACACACAAAACGTGACATGATATTTAACAGGCTAATTAATGGAAACAGTTGCCTGGCATAGACTGAACATCTGCACAGCAGCACGGCTCTGACGTCAATCCCACCTCTTTCGCTTCTCCTCTTCCGCTCGCTCGCTTGCTCGTCACAGCTGCGCACGCACGCTCGTTACAGGCTCTGACGTCAGCACCGGCGTGCGCCGCTCGCTAGGGGTCTACGCCCCACCAGATGGCGCGCTTCCTTCTAGCCCTTCCTCGCTCCTCGCCCGCATATCGGGCCAAGGGAAAGCTCGCTTAACCGAAAGAACACCAACGCCGACGTGCGAGTGCCACTAAGAAGTCAAAGATTAGGATCGCGTACCTTATCTCTATTTTTTTCGTTGCTGTTGGCCTCTAATAACGTCCACAGAACTCGCATGTCGTCTTACATATACCTTGGCGCGCATCTATCCCCCCTATTTTGATTCAGGAATAATAAAAATACCATTGCAGCTCGTGCATTCCCCACAATCGACTACCTTAAAAGGCAACCTTCATGATCCCCCTGCTCTCCTTCGACCCGACTACTCACTTATCTAACATTTCTTTATCGTAAACTTGAATATGCGTCACCCATTAGTTCAACAGCCAGTATTATCTGATAACGGCCCTGAATCTTCTCAGAATACTGCCACTTGCTTTATTGCCAGTGATTACAGCCCTCAGCTAAGGTCCCTCTATAATAAGGTAGCGACATCTGCCGCGCGCGCCATTTAGGAAGTTCCTGTAGCAGACGGTGCCCAAGCTAAACTGCGGCGCCGCGGCATTCGTGAGGTGAAAAAATATCTGCACATGCGGGAAAATAAAACGCTGCTATTGCCTGAATGTGGTGAAAAACAAAAGAACGACCCCAACTGCTAGATCTAGTCCTTTAATTTCAAATTAGCGCTGAAAGAAAAACGCTCAAGATAGCGAGCGGAATGAGTGCTTGATCGCCACGATTCCGCATGTTTCCCTTTCGTTCATTTGCGCTCAATCACCGTGCGAGCCTTGGTGATTGCTTGCGCTTAATCGCGTTTGCTCTGTGAATTTTTTTGCTTGTAAGTGTGCTGGGTACACATAGCGGTTACTTTGAACAAATAATTCTTGTATAAAAGGCTGACAGTCGCTTGGACCGAAAAACTTTCGACATAACGTCGCTGAAACGTGCGACCCTCGCGGCGACTAAACAACATCCTGTGTGTGGCTGGAAACGAGTGCGCCAACAGCCTTCTTTCCGCTGAGTGTGTCTGTCGTGTAGCGATTACACGACGACTGTTGTGTTTTGTGGCTCAGCGACGAGCCAGGGCATCTGTCCTGACATTCTGAAGCGGCGGTATGGATCGTGTCAGCGAGTCTCCTCGATCGTGTTCGGGCTGCCAGCGCGATCTAATCTCGCGGCACACCAACATCGAGCGTAGTGTGTGCGCGTGTGTGAATGCGGTTGACTGTTCTCGTGAACCGTGCGACGTTTCCACGTAAACTTGAATCATTAGGCGCATCCTTGTGTTTATGGCTTTTCGCCTCCGTGCACCGCTAAAGCCCCGTAAGAATTAGGGCGCCGTTGTACGAAACGCACGCGGATTGGCCCAGCTATTACTGCACTGTGTTTTGCTGGCAATCCGTGTATCGCTTGTGGCGTTTTTCTTATGTTAATTTGCAGTCGTGTGTTTTTCATCAGTAAAATGGCATCGCTGATTACTGAAACACCTTCGAGTGTAAGGGAAACTTGGAAGGAACGAGCTCGCAACTGTATGTAATGTACTTTGACATATAGTATTATATTTTATTATTGGATGGCTCGTAGCAGTGGTTATGCAGTATTTGTTTTTAAAACCAGAGTAATGCAGGCACTTAGGAATATATTTATTTACATATGCAATGCACATAATACGATTAGGATATGCAGAGTTGGAAATGACTTTTCGACATCTTGTAAAGCGCAGTTAACAACGCGCGCACAAACACAGCAAAGTGTAAAAGTAGAATTCGCTGCTGAAATTTGTGATTTTTTATCGCACGTAACACAATGCGGATGATTGTCAGCGAGTTAATGCGCTTCTACCTCACTATTTACTTGCATGCCAGGTCATATATAGTGCACTTGCTAAGTCAACGGGCTTATAATGCACTAAAATCAATAATCTCCACATGCTTCGGCCGTCAACATTCATGTGCGCGAATGAAATACTATCGCAGCTCTGCACACAATCTCCACAAACTTCGGCCGTCAACATTCATGCGCGCGAATGAAATACTATCGCAGCTTTGCACACACACATGTGTATACTTTCTCTCGCACCTTCGTATCGCTCTACGTTACTTTCCTCGCATAGTCGTGCAGTTACCGACGGTTCAAGTTCCTTCCGTCCCCCCCCCACCCCCCCCCAATTCTGTGCAACCATACTTTTCTTCTGGTTAGGTTCTGGTTGCCGCGCGAGATGCAAAATAACTTCTTGCCATCCTTCGTCCCGTTTCGGCACCCAACCGTAGAGCAACAAGGCATTTCAGCCCTCCCGGAACGAAATTATCGCAGCAATGTGAATAGCACAACAGGCGAAACGCGCGCACTTCGCCCGGCGCGCAGGAACTTTCATGGCGGCAAAGGGGCGGAGCAAGGTCACATGTCACCGATCAGCCTATCGCTGGCGTCGTCGGCTGGACGAAAGCCTTTCTCGACTTTGAAAATATTGAGGGACTTTACCCTCAGCGACTGTGATAACGTATTAAACACTAAATCATCACATTACAACCATCAATGGATTCCCTCAAGAAGATTGCTATTCTCTGCCTACTTTACAAGATATCACCCAGTCATCATTGCTATCTTCCAACACCGCTATCTCTTTGCCAACCACTGCGAACAAGGAAGAAAGAACAGTCTAGAGGAATTTGAAATCCCACAAGTAACGCCGGAAGAAGTAAAGAAAGCTTTGGGGGCTATGCAAAGGGGGAAGGCAGCTGGGGAGGATCAGGTAACAGAAGATTTGTTGAAGGATGGCGGGCAGATTGTTCTAGAAAAACTGCCACCCTGTATACGCAATGCCTCATGACCTCGAGCTTACCGGAATCTTGGAAGAACGCTAACATAATCCTAATTCATAAGACAGGGGACGCCAAAAACTTGAAAAATTATAGACCAATCAGCTTACTGTCCGTTGCCTACAAAGTATTTACTAAAGTAATCGCAAATAGAATCAGGAACACCTTAGACTTTGTCAACCAAAGGACCAGGCAGGATTCCGTAAAGGCTACTCAGCAATGCACCATATTCACACTATCAATCAGGTGATAGAGAAATGTGCGGAATATAACTATCCCTTATATATAGCATTCATTGATTACAAGAAAGCGTTTGATTCAGTAGAAATCTCAGCAGTGATAGAGGCATTACGGAATCAGGGTGTAGACGAGCCGTATGTAAAAATACTGAAAGATATCTATAGCGGCTCCACATCCGCCGTAGTCCTCCATAAAGAAAGCAACAAAATCCAAATAAAGAAAGGTGTCAGGCAGGGAGATACGATCTCTCCAATGCTATTCACAGCGTGTTTACAGGAGGTATTCAGAGACCTGGATTGGGAAGAATTGGGGATAAGAGTTAATGGAGGATACCTTAGTAACTTGCGATTGGCTGATGATGCCTTCATGATGGCGTCGTCTGTCGACAAGTTTCTAAAGACCAGACGATTGAATGCATCGTCCGTGATGCCTTTGATAATGTGTCCAAGCTTGTCCGCCTCTGGCATGGACGTGTCGATTTTATGAGAGGGCTATAGGCCGTCCTGAATGTAGGAGACTTACGTCTCGGTAGCATTTCGGGCGCGTGTGGCGAGTTGTTTCTTGGCGACTAGTTGTCGACCGGCCGGATTGCCAAAAACGTCGGACAGCTTTTCTTTGGACAAGTCCCAGCTGGTTAGCTCTTCCTCGTGTGTGTAAAACCATGTTAGCGGTGTTCCGTCGAGGTAGAACACGACATTGGTAAGCATTATGGTCGGATCCCTCCTACTCCCCTTGCTGACCCGCTCACACACCTTCAACCATTCTTCTACGTCAACACCATCCAGGCCAGTGAACTTGCCAGTGTCTTGTGGGTGAGGCAAAGCAACGCACTGGTTACGCGTAGTCGGCATTGCAGCTACAGAGGCGGTGCCTTCCACTGGAAGCATGGTCCCAGGATGGGTGAGACGTCCGCTGCGGAGTTCCGTGGCGAGGATGCATACCCCGCACGTCCACCAAAATGTCACGGGTATAAAACTATTTACAAGATGTATTTACAAGGCGCATATAAACAGCAGCCGAGAACCCCGAGAGGCTGTTGCCACTTCGTCGCCTTCACCATCGACGACCTTGTCCTCTTTTTCCCAACGTAACAATATTGCCTTGCTCAGTAACTCAGGGGACCAGTTGCAATGCATGCTCACTGATCTGGAGAGGCAAAGCAGAAGAGTGAGTCTAAAGATTAATCTGCAGAAAAGTAAAGTAATGTTTAACAGTCTCGGAAGAGAACAGCAGTTTACGATAGGTAGCGAGGCATTGGAAGTGGGAAGGGAATACATATACTTAGGGCAGGTAGTGACCGCGGATCCGGATCGTGAGACTGAAATAATCAGAAGAATAAGAACGGGCTAGGGTGCGCTTGGCAGGCATTCTCAGATCATGAACAGGAGGTTGCCATTGTCCCTCTTGAGAAAAGTGTATAATAGCTGTGTCTTACCAGTACTCACCTACGGGGCAGAAACCTTACGAAACGGGTTCTACTTAAATTGAGGACGACGCAACGAGATATGGAAAGAAGAATTATAGGTGTAACGTTAAAGGATAAGAAAACAGCAGATTGGGTGAGGGAACAAACGCGAGTTAATGACATCTTTAATGACATCTTAGTTGAAATCAAGAAAAAGAAATGGGCATGGGCAGGGCATGTAATGTGGAGTGAAGATAATGGATGGACATTAAGGGTTGCGGACTGGATTCCAAGAGAAAGGAAGCGTAGCAGGGGGCGGCAGAAAATTAGGTGGGCGGATAAGATTAAGAAGTTTGCAGGGACGACATGGCCACAATTAGTACATGACCGGGGTAGTTGGAGAAGTATGGGAGAGGCTTTTGCCCTGCAGTGGGCATAACCAGGCTGATAATGATGATGACGAACGCCTGACCGTCTCCCCATAAATCGTAGTTTCCGGTACACTTTAGAAGCACCAACGCTTTCCAACTATAAGGCCTTCCTCGCGCCTTTGAACCGATGATTGGTCTTCTTGACAATGTGGCTAAAATCCGAGCCTTTGCAAGTTGTCTACGTGAGTAAAGTGCCTTTTCTATAGGCATTTGTCTTCATTGTTGTTTTCTACGTACTAACTTATACCTAAGCAACTCCTGTATAACTTGGGCGTGTTTCAGCACTTGCATGTACCTTTTGTTTGCCAGTGTGCGCGTGTGTGTGCGTTCTTTTACAATTGTTTTTCACTCGTTAACTAAAGCATATAACTTTGCCTAATTCCAAAATGCATTTCATACCGTTTTGCTTATGCAGGTTTCGTTGCACTGTGTCTGCACCACGCTTCCACTGTTATGTCGTTTACCCGTCCTCTCCTCCCGATTTCCTCCTTCACGTCCAGCATGCATGCGAAGCTCGGGAGTAAATCGCGACGAACCGTAACGTTCGTCATTTTGCCATTGGCGCACAAAGGCCGCACCATTTCGATCAGTCTTGTGTCGGTAGCATGAGATGTTTGTTCAGATACGGTGCCTGTTCTTCAATGGTCGTTGTTCCTACAGGTGACTATTTACATGAGACGGCGCATAAGCCGGTCGTATATTGTAACGGTTGAGGCTAATTGGCACGCAGGAAGTGTGAAAACAGTGTATGTCCCACTATGTGCAAAAAACGTGACGGCTGACGAACAACACGCGCACAAGTTGGACCAGCGGTCGTGTTCCTCCCGCGCGCCTTCTTGGTCACCGTGCCGCATTGCTTCGTATAACAGGACACCCGGTTGCACCGTCGCGACAGCTGCAGTCCGTGGCGACGGTTCGACGACGCCTTTGCAAAGCCACCCTCTGTCGGATCTGCCGTTGGACATGCAACAACGGCACTGATCGGCCGCCCTCACCACGAGCGCTGGCTTTCCGGCCGAGTGCGCGCTGACGACCGCCGCCAGCTTGTAGGAGAGCGCCATGTCGAAGCGGAAGTCGCCGCCGCCGCCGCACGGGTAGCCCAGCACCACGCGCCGCAGGGGCACCGGGCGGGCGCTGGCCGGGAACCTGCTGGGAGGGGTGGCGGCTCGGTCGGTTCGCCTCCCGTCTTGGAGGTCAACGACAGATAGGGACGGGGAACGTGTACGTAAAACGACGCTTCGATGAAGGTGACCGGGAAGTGGGGCCTATAGCCCTTATGCGCTATGCCCGGCGCTGTGCTGCATAACAACTTCCTGCAGAAATTCTCTGCATAAAATGTATACGCTCATCTCTAAGGAACAGTGGTGCTTTAATAGGATGATGAATACCGCAGATTCTTTCATGTACGTTACGTTACGGTGCGTGGCGCTGGCGGTTCTTGGCCACCGTGTGCGGCACAAGCGGTACAACGTTGCGTGTCTTGCTTTCCTGCGCGCACACGTGTCACCACTCGACAAGCATCGTCAGTCGACTTCGTCCTCGTGACACGCACTGCGATATAGCCGCCTCTCACTGTGTATCCGCCTGATTTGGTGCTTGCATTTCGGCATAGCTTCTGAGCAATGTTGTGCACCGACGCACAAATTGCGTCAAGTTGGGGCGTTTGAGCTGGGTAAACATAAACATTTCATGAAATTACACGTGACCTATGGCATGGAACAAAATTGTACGCATTGCGGTTACTTGCAAAACATTTTATTAACCGCTTCAATAAGCTTCGCTTCAAATAGATTGCGACGCGCCCGTTGGATCTGCGCGTATTTGTTTGTCTTTCTTCAAAAGCAGTCTTGCTCTGCGCTCCTCTGCCTTCTAAACAGGCCATGTCACCCGGCATTACCTCATTTGCAGTTTTACCGTGCGCCTCCAGCACCTATCGAACCACCAACTTTACCGCCCCAACAAGACCTCTGATTTTAAACACATAATGGTATCTGCAAACGTTAGCGCTGGCACCATTACACTTTCCCAGATTCGTCGTATTTAGGCCCAATAGCGAATACATAGATGCATGGATACTAGAAGCGTCCCCTCTGAAACGGGGCGGTGGGCAGCGCAGCTTAAGCTCTTGTTATTATTTTGTCTAATGACCTACATATATTTTTTTCCAAAAATACAGCTTCCCAGCATCAAATTTGCTGAACCACTATTAGAAACGCTGTTTTTGCACGCTTTTGTTTTTTGTCGTTCCCCTACTTTTCTTCCACCAATCTTCCAATCGCCTCTTACTAACCTCTATTGCGGACATGTTTAATTTTCCCCCTGCTCTCGCTGAACACAACGGCTTCAAAAAGGCAGGTGGTGCCTAAATCGACCGCTGGGCAGACGTCTTCACATTCTAATAAAACTTCCTCCACAGATTCCCTAGCTTTACCGCAGCAAGCATATGCTTCTTCTTCCTTCTTATATCTCGATTTTAGGTGCGTGTTCTAAGGCATGCTGATCTCCCTTCGAAAAGTAGTGAGCTTCCCTTTGAGTTATCATAAATGGTTTCTTTCCTGAAGTCGTTTTTTCCTCTTAAGTAGTTACTCATGGCAGGTTTCCTTTGCATTGCCGCCACCCATGAGATTATTTCAGTCTCTCTGACTTTCCGCTTGACGTTCTTTGTTGCTGTGTTGCTCACCCTACAGGCCGCATACTTGCTAGTAAGCTTCTTAGTGCTTTTCCTCCACCGTGTATCAATGTTTTTCCTGTACAGATACCTCAACACTCTCACTGACCACTTACTTTCCTCCACATTCCTCAGCCGTTCTTCGGGATCAATCTCACTGCGAGCTTCTCCTACACTTCTAAAGCTTGTCCAGCCCACCCTGCGCAGCTTAGTTCGCAGTCTTTCCGTGAGCGCCCAAAGCGATGTGTCCCACTGACCTTTGGTTGCCATCGAGTCCTGACTGTACGCCTGGCTTGAAGCAAACAATAAACGTAACTCTTGGAACACCTTTGGAGAATATCCGCAACCAGCGCCCCTCGCGGCCATGAGCTGCAAACGTGCGTGTTTTCCCGAAGCGTCTTTCGTGAATCGCGCAGGCGCTGACGAGGCGCACGTCGCGGAATTGGTGTCACTCTCCTGTCGTCGCCTTCCTCTTTTTTGGGAAACTTCGGGCGGGCGAGCACGTTGTCTCTGTTCCGCCAGCTCTAGTCAAAGATCGCAACGCGCGCAAGACGAGCCGTAACGAACTCACGAGTAGTGCTTGGCGTCCGGTCCCAACCAGGCGGCAAGCTGCGAGTACATGAAAACAAAATGTGTGAAGCGACGTTTGCATGCGTTTCACAACGCGCGTCCCTCTTCGTGGCAGCCATTTAATTATGCTGAGGCACGAACGCAAAGAATGCAGCCACTCAAGTGCACTTAACGCAGCTTCAAGATGGAGGCCGACAGATGGAAATACACTGTGGAATAAAATTTACATCAACAGGGGTGCCTCAGATTTTAGTCGAATAGGCGGCCTTTTCATCCTCGCCGGGTATCATCTGACGGGTTAGTTCGGTGACCTCACAGAGTGTCGGTCACGGCTATCTGCAGATGGAATAATAGTAGAATTATTAACTTACATGGCGCCACTGTCGGTGACAGCAAATAGCAGCCTAACAGTAACGTTATTATTGTGACGCCACCTGGTGTCGCTGTCGGCGGCAGCTATTTGCATATATGAGCGACGGCGACACCACGTGACGTGACTACGGACTCATTAAAATTAACCCGCCGAGGAGTCCGCCTTTGATAAAGATAGGTCCGCCTATCGAAGCCAGCCAGTATGAGGCACTTTATGCCCGTTATACAACATTTAACACAGCTTGAATTCGCACGCCCCTCGTTCACGGCTTGCTCACCGACAAACGAAGCGACGGGATCCCATCAGGCAGCACAGCGTCGCTCATCCCTCCGCCATGGTGACCCAATCATAGGCGCCCACAACGGCGGGGGCTCCGCCCGCGTGGGGCTGAGCCCCCCCCCCCCTCCACACGCACTTAACGTGTAATTTCCAGAGTTTTGTCACCCACATAATTTGAGGTTTCTTTTGACTTGCCTCGACCTTTTCACTTAATATTTTATTTTGGCTAATAGCTTACTGCATCAGTGTCGGCGTGGACGTACACGGATTTTAATTATTACTTTGCTTTATCTCTGCAAATCCTCACAATAGAAGAACAAGCGCATTAGAAGCACCAGCGGCGTTTGCCTCATTCGTATTTGCTTACTTGAACATTGTTTTAAATTTCCACTGTAAAGACCATGCACATGCGCAGTATATTTAAATACTTACACAGGACAAAGTTTATTATATTTTTCAAGAGAAGGAGGTAGCTGATTAACAATTATGTTTAAAGGTATGGATAGCTTATGCCTAGAGAATGAATATGTTGCTGTGTACTCACCTCCCTTCAAAATACATTGCGTGCTTTTTTGAGCCTGAAAATCACCTGTAGACTTTAATGACCTCTTCGGCAGGTGTAATCAACGGCGTGTGAAATGCACATGAATGATATGTCTCAAGATCGATTCTCTTTCCAGTAAGCAAAGCTAAAGAGTCATTAAAAACAAAACACTTCTAATAATTTACAACATTTATTAGGGATAGAAACATCGTCACTTGCATGCAGAGGTCATAATTATACGCAGGGCGTCCCAATTAACTATCATGCACCAATATATTAAAAAAGGAATGCGTTACTCGAAGATCTAGTGCATATTGTTTGCAGTACAGTGGAGTAGCTGCCAGTAATTTTTATTCCTGAGCTTTAATTAGGCAATTGTAATTAATTATGAAACTTGAGACGTAGTATTATAGTTATCATAGTGTCAACGAGGCATTTGAATGCACAGCCAAGGGACATCTAACTGCGGTATTTTCAGCGACGTACTAATAGCGTACATATTTTTTTCGACTGATAAATAAACTCTGCGAATTATGGCAAATACCACGTGACTGCGCTCCCACCCGCATCATAAAGCAGCGCCCTCGAACAGGCTCCTTCTGAGATGGCCAGAACAAAATGAAGGGAATAAAGAAAAAAATCGCCTCCCAAGCACCCCGTACAGATGGCTAACCAGTGAAGCTGAAACGTGCAGCCCCGGTGTTTATCACTGGATTAATCCCGACGGTTCATTAAACGACGGCTTGGTAGGCTGCCGGATCTTCGGTACGCAGTTGCTACTTGCGCTCGGCTGCACGAGCTTGTTCTTGTGCCCGGGCTGCAGCATCGGGACGGCGTAGACGAGCTCGTTCCCGGTTCTGCTCGCGGCCTTGCTGATCGAAAGCTGCCTGCTCCTCAAGAGTGCATATGACGCGTGGCCTACACCTGTCGGAACCTGAGAGAAACTGCTGCGCACCCGCTCGGCTGCAACGGAGAGCAACGACGTCGCTGCTGGTGCAGCCAATCACGTGCTTCTCTTTCACTTTTTCTTCGTGCACTCGCGTGGGGTTGCGCCGGAGGTGTTCTCGGCGTACAGGCAACAGACGGACGGACGAATCGGCAACCCATGTACAGCTTCGCTGTAAAGCATCGCTATCCAGTTAGTGCCTCATCTGCCGCGCCTCGGCCGAAGCAACACGTCGCGTTTGGTTTTAGTTGGAAACAAGCACAGATAGCTGTTTTCTTAGCGTCGATAAAGTTCACGGATGCTTCTTTCTTTTGCCGCAACACCTATCACCACAAAAGTCAATTGACAACGTCAGTGCAAATGTTTAAAGGTGCGTTTTGTTTCGTCCCAGTCGCCATGCCATTCTATAATTAGCAGAAGGTAAAAATGATCCTTGCCTTGGGAGCTGCAAGGATCAAGGATCAAGGGATGTGTAGCTGCAGAAGGAAACCTATCCGAACACATCCTCTGGGCAGCAGCTTAGGCAGCAGTGTTTAACGGCGCTTACGAATTCATAGATTCTTGTTGTCATCAACAAGAAGAACGCCCCAAATATACATCAGTCATGGAAGTGTGGCGGTAGACCAAACGTATCGACTATCATCAGAAATGACGAAAAGCGGAGACAAAACAGCAGCTTCAAGAAATAGCGGCGTAGGACTCCATCTTTGAGTCCTAGCACGGATGTTCTAGCATTTATTGGCCCACAATCTCATGCCAGCGTGCGGGACGTGGCCGCCCAGGTAGCAATTTCCAGGTCAACAATTTGGTGGGTTCTAAATGACGGCCTTTCACCCGTACCACCTTAACCAGCACCATTTCTTGGAAGATAGGGTCATGTATATCGTCCAAAAAAAAAAAAAGAAAGCCGATGAATCACCGGGCTCTTTGAACAACAGCATGTGCGCAGATGAAGTCAATTTTCACAGAAACGCCCAGGTAAATTTGCGTAATGCATACTGTTGGAGTGACTACAATGCACAATGGATAAATTGCAATCGGCACCAGTACCAGTGGTCGTTCAGTGTGTGGTGCGGAATTTACACCGGCGCTATATTCAGTGCCACCTTCTTCGATCACACACTGATTGGACAGCGTCACGCGGACGAAATCCTTGAAGGAGTGGTGGATGAGTTTTTCAGCGAAGTCCCGCTTTCATTTCTTACACTTCGATGGTATCAGCAAGATGGAGCACCATGCACACAGCTGCAGCCGAGCACGAAACTGGCTAGATGCGACTTTTCATGTGCAACAAATTTGAATGCATGGGCCTGTAAATTGGCCTGCGAGGCCACCTGACATCTCTCCACTCAGTTTCTTTCTTTGGGGTTTTGTAAAAGAACCTGCTTACACGATCGAGACGGACGTCAGATTAGCTCAAGACAAGGATAACAATTGTCTGCCGTAGAATTCGAGTGTCAGTCATCAAGAAATCCACTGAAGATGTGATAAAGCGGACTCAGTACTGTGTAGCTGCAGAAGGAAACCTATCCGAACACATCCTCTGGGCAGCAGCTTAGGCAGCAGTGTTTAACGGCGCTTACGAATTCATAGA
The DNA here is from genome assembly GCF_050947875.1 of Dermacentor variabilis. Classification (NCBI taxonomy): domain Eukaryota; kingdom Metazoa; phylum Arthropoda; class Arachnida; order Ixodida; family Ixodidae; genus Dermacentor; species Dermacentor variabilis. The sequence continues at coordinate 241,663,617 of NC_134570.1, forward strand.
TAATAAGGGCACACTGAAATTTGATGTATATTTTCTTGTTTTTTGTGTAGGCGTCCCTATTGCCGACTCGGCTCATTTAAAAGTGGTCATTTTCTTTCTTGGACGCATCGCTTTAGCCTTTTCTCATCACGTGCATAGGTCGTTACCCGGTCTGCTTATTTCGCTTTTATTTTATGCCATGAACCTATATTTGCAGCGCGTATAAACTGTCATGAAAACTAAAACCGTCACTTCAATTTGGGTTTGGTCCGAAGCAAGTTTCTGGCGCGAAATATAGCTTCGCGCACACTATGTCGATGCAGTGCGAGCAAAGCCGGCATTTTGAGTCATCACGTTGCTTTTCGCGTTTCGTGCGTGGTCAGAGCGACGCTTCGTTTGCGTTATCAAGGGTTTTTGTTATCAATGTGATCAGTCGTCCTTGATAGACGGCTAATATGTGTAGAGAGGAAGGAATAGCTGCAAAGCCGCGAAACCTGCTGTTGGTGCTCTTTCCATGCCATTGTCAAGCGTTGTCTCTTCGGGTTTGCGAAAGGCCATTGCAGTGGCGTTCAGTCAGCTTATTTAAGGGCGCTGCTTAATGATGCGGATGGGAACGCACTCACGCGGTATTTTTCATATTTCGTGGAGCTTGTTTGCCAGTCGGAAAAAAATTGCGCGCAATTAGTACGTCGCCGAAAACACAGCAGGTAGATGTCACTTGGAGGTACCGGGGGGTGCCTACAAATGCCTCATCAGCACTTCGATAACTAGGGCAATACTCCTCAACTTATATAATTAATTGCAATTGTCGAATTAACCATCATGAAGTAATGAATTACTGGCGGCTACTCCACTTTAAGGGAAACAATATCCTCTAGGTTTTCTTCGAATAACGCAACTGCTTCTTTTTGAGTCTTGGTGCGTGATAGCCGGGCTACCCTGTATAATTCACTCAGTAACCGAAATGAGGCCAAGCCGGATTCACTCAAAATCAGAATCAACAGCACTCATGCGCAGGAGCGCTTATACTCGAACTCACAGAAAAACAAAAACAAAAGACAGAGAGAGGCTGCAGTTTCGTTCGCCGGAAAGGCGAAGCAGTATCAGTGATAGCCATGTATGCGACAATTACGCGAAGGAAGGTAACACCACTGAGAGTTCGAGGGACTCGGGCTGTGAAATTGAACTGTCTCCTACTATGAGGTGTTGTAAATTGTCACATAAGGCCGTCACCTCAGTGAACAATTGTTCGAAGTCACACGAACATTCTTCAAGTACGAGGAAATAAATTATATATATATATATATATATATATATATATATATATATATATATATATATATATATATATATATATATATATATATATATATATATATATATATACTAGACTAACTCTATACTAGACTTTGACAAAGGCTGGCCCACCAGCCGAAATATGAGGGAAATATACTGTGCTAATTGAACGTACGTCGTACTGGTTCTGGTTTTCTGCATATATATATACATATATATATGCATATATATATATATATATGGGGTGTTCGGAAAGCTGTTCGGGTCCCAGCCCCCCTCCGCCCCCAGAAAACTTCCCGCCTATAAACCTAATTGCACGCAATGCCGAGCCACATTTGAGGACCGACGAAAAATAAAGCAAAAGTTAAAAATATTCTTGCTTGATCACTTTGCGACATACTACCAATGTTTTCAATTGTTTTCGTATTACGAGATCCGATGTTTTTTGTAAGGTTGCCCTCGTTACTTTTTCGTTTACACTTGGGTTTTGTATGAAAGAACGTATCATAATATAGATGCGCTCCGCGTTTGTGTTGCATTGCTGTGTTAAAGCAAACGCTTCCTAATTAAATGAAGAAAAATGGGAACGTAGGACTGTTTAGTGCTGGCTACACCAACATGCCAAGTATTAAAATAATAAAACGATATAGGGAGCAGGAAACATACGCTACGCCAACACAAGTAACAAAAACATAAGTAGTGTCGCTACGGGTATCAACTACGGAGGCACGGTCTTGGAGTATGTCACATTGAGAGTGACGCACAACTCTCGTCAAATAACGTCGAAACTTACAAGCAGGCCTAATAAGCGAACCGTACAAAACACCGACTGGAACTGCCGCGTTCCAGTGGAGCGCTGCCGCGTTCCACTGGAACGCGGCAGCGCTCCGTTCGTGCGGCTGCAGCGACCGCGTTGGCGCGTGGCCTCGGACGCCTTCGTTCGTCGCGTCGCCGGCCGAGGGGAGCTCAGACCTTTCTACCGCGCGACGCGCTCTGTCCGAGCTGCACAAGTGGCTCACGTCTGCCGCGTTGCCGACGCATCCGCAGACGCCGACGATGCGCAGCCGCCGCAGCTTGGCGCGGGTCAGCACCGCCTCGATCACAGCGCCCCGGTCAGCCTCCGACACGGTCTGCATCTGCGTGCAACGAGCGCTGGAAGCTAGTTTTCCCATAGCAGGCAAGCAATCAAGTTTGTTTTCGCGGGAAGATATACTGAGCAACGAACACAGGTGGCTTAGAGGACGAAAACTGGCAGCTTGACAATGCTCCAGCCACCTGTGCAACAGCAGAGACAGGTCGCACAACGACTGTCTACTAAACAGGTCGCTCAACATCATTTACGTCTAGTAAACGGTATCAGCTACCGTATTGAACATTTCGTAACGAAAGAGGAAGATATACCAAACCTGATAAACGCAGGAGTAAGTGCATATAGAAAAAAGATAGCAAACAACTGCAGCTGCCATCCACCCGAATTGTAGAACAAAGCTAAAAAGGAAACTCCTACGGGCTTCTCGCATAGCGTCTCGAAGAGCACTGACTATGTTCACGTCGCTTATAGATGACTTCAAGAAAGCGTTAGATAATGTACCCCAGTCTCGCTTACTCATGAAACTTAGCCGGCCAAGCATACATGCTAAAATTTTTAATTGGATCTCAATTTTTTTAACCAATCGCTACCAGTTTGCTTCTGTAAATGATCAGTTTTCCACTTTAGCACATGTTAAATCTGGCTATTCCCGGGGCTCCGGACTTGGAGCAATCTTATGCTTAATTTACATTAATGACATCAGTAACAACCTGACTTCAACAGTTCGGTTGTTTGCAGATGACTCCGTGCTTTACAGACAATTTAACACCTCTGAAGATACTAATATTTTACAGGCCGACCTAAACAAAATTTCACTTTGGTGCGAGCAATGGCAAGTGGAAATAAATGTTTCCAAAACAAAAACAATGACATTTACCAGAGCCAGTAACGTTCACTTAAGTTCATATTTTATGAAGAACACGTGCATAGAGAATATGTCTACGTTAAAATATTTGGGCGTCCATTTCACTTCAAACCTTACATGGAATGATCACATTGATGAAATAATTTCGAAAGCAAATAAAACACTTGGATTCATTTGGCGAAATTTGTATTTAGCAAATCAGTCAACTAAACTATTAGCTTACACAGCTCCAGTCCGTTCAAAGATGGAATACGCTTCCATAATGTGGAATCCAAATCAGGCATACCTAATAAACAAGCTTGAATCTTTACAATATAACGCAGCACGCTTCATCACTAAAACCTACTCTAGAACATCCAGCATCACGGCTACCAAAGAGTCCCTCCAATTGCCCTCTCTAGAAAAGCCACGACTGTTAGCACTGCTTTCCCATTTCCACCGATTGTACCGTCATCCTCTACAGCATCCCATATCAAACCCCCGCAAAGAATATTCCCCCGCCTCGACCATCCCTTCAATGTGCGTCCCATGTTTGCGCGTATCAATCTCCAGGGCCGGATTAAGAAACATGGGGGCCCTGGGCGCATGCAGGCCCCCTGTCCCTATACTGTCGCCTGCTACGCTACTGGAAATAGGCCATGTTTCATTTTAATTCCACCAAATAAAAAGAACGAAGTACAATCAACGGGATTATTATTACTGTTATTTTAAGGAAAACAACAAAACTTGCTTGAAACGCGTGCTGTTGGAAACACCAACACATATGTTCACTTTGTGATTATTCTGCATTCTGTTTCCAGCAAAAGCTAGGCTTTAAGGAAAAGTTTAGTGCACTCAAGACGAACAAGAACGTAGAAAAGACAACACAGCTCAGATGTCGATCCTTCTGAAGCTAGGCTTTGTTTGCATCACTAAGTTTAATCCAGTGAGGAGACGCATGGTTGTATCCAAAACATGCTTTATTAAAATTCAAGCATCGGACTGCAGTAATCGTTATACACGTTACTCTATAGATATGCAATAGATATATACAATACTTAAGGCAATACAAACACCATAAAAATGCACTAGAATACGGATGAAAATTACCAACTGTAATTACAAAATATTATTTGAAAAATATTTTCGTTAAAGGTAAGACAAGCGAGGACGACGCCAAATAAACGTGGCACTATCCAAAACAACAAAAATACAGTTCTTTATAAGCACGCTAAATACCACAAGAAGAACAAACAAGGAACGAACAACGAAAATTTTGCATATCTTGAATTACACTGCTCACAGTTTCATTGGCAACGCGGAGGCTGGGAGGTGACGCGACGAACTTATTGGAACTGTTCATGTATAGCGCAAACAGTCCTCTTCTAAAATGGCATCTTTCGCGCCTTCGCTTTGGCGGAATCAGATATAGTCTGTTCGAAAGATACATCGCGGAGGCGGTCACTTTCAACGGACATGATATCAAGCGAGTTCATCTTGTCGTCAAGGAGTTATCAGTGACAACTTGGAAAACGATCGTTCTGTCTCACAGTTTGTCACGGGTATGCTTAAGTACATTCGCAAAGCAACAGAAAGGTTTGGAAACACATTAATGAGCTTTCTTTCGTGCAGCAACTTCATTATTCCCGGGGAACTCGTGTCCTGGCACACAGAGTTGGGCAGAAAGTTCGCAAACTGAACGATTTCAGCGGAAAATGCTGGCTCCAAATCATCTTTGTAGGTTTTCACCAACTTCTCAGCCTGCTGTGCCAGAGAGGCCTCGCTCCCAACTTCTGTCAGCAATTTTAATAATCCGAACCTTTCGCAGAGTTCAGTGTAGGCAGCCTTTCGCACTCGCAAAGCAGAGCCTAGACTGTCAAGTACAACATTGTAGGTCTCTACGATAAACTTTTTTCTACCTTGTAGCGCACTACCGCTTTTTCCGTCCGGGTGCTTACTCAAAACGATGCGTTTGCCCTCATCCTAATAACATTGATTGGTACTTAGCGTGAGTGCTCTCTCTTCGAAGGTATCAAAGAGAGGTCGCAAACAATTAACAAAGCCTTCTAGAGAGCTCAGCAGGTCGACAGCAGTTGAAATGTCTAGGCCTGGTTCCTGAAGTGCTATGCTCGTTTTGTCAAAGCGCTCCAAGATTTCACTCCGGAGAATCGCCATGAATGCAGTCTCTAGTTTTGTCAATTTCTTGAAGAGAGAGTGCGCTTCGTTCCTAGTGCCACCGTTTTCTTCGTCGTTCTTCGATAAAACTGCAAGGCAACACAAGACTACATTGACATTTTTCAGAGTGGCCTTACATGATTCAGCGTGTCTTGACCACCTGGTCTCAGAGAGACTTTTCGAAACAAGCTGCCGGCCCGTTCCGCCCATGCTGTCCAAAAGATACCTCCATCGCTTAGGTGAGGCAGCAAAGAACACATACAGTTTCTGAATTAGAGTGATTAAGTTGAGTGCATCAAGGCAGTCAACTTAATCAACTGTCAACGCTACTTAATCAACTGTCAACGCTACACTCGCCAACTAAGTTCAGTGAATGACCAGCACACGGGACGTAGACTGCCAATTCGTTCAGGTGTTTGATTCGAGCTTGCAGTCCTTTGTATTTTTCTGACATATTACTCGCATTATCATAAGCTTGGCCCCTACAATCATCAACTGAGATGTCATCGGTCGTCAAGAGGGACATCACGGTATCGAAAAGATACAAGCCGGTATGCGATTCAATTAGAACAAATCCAAGAAAGCGTTCGTACACTTTCCCATTTAAATAGTATCGTAAAACAACTGACAGCTGATCAACGTGAGTAAGGTCTGGAGTCGAATCAACAATTAAAGAGAAGTATTTTGCGCGTTTCACTTCGTCAACGAGACGTTCCTTGGCAGCCTTTGCCATATGCTCGATAAGTCCATCACAAATGGTTTTTCACAGATACGATGGGTGACCTTTTCCTTTGTTCCCGTAGCATTTGATGTGCTCCTCTAGAAAGGAATCAAACTTGGCAATGGCATCCTATGGCACTCCCATATAATTGCCATTTCTCGGTGAACCAAAATCCCCTCACTGCCCCTAAACGCTAGGTTGCGCTCAGCTAGAAGCTTAACTACAACGACTACGCGCTTCAACACCACTGTCCAGTAAGCGGTCGCAGTGACAAGATGCTTAACCAGCTCCTTGTCAATTGTGCTGCTCGAGTTAGAGCGGGCGAGCCATACTGCCACGTAGTTCCGGGGCTCGACGCTATTTTCATGTGCGCAAACCTTTTCTTCTGCTCTGTTGGTGTTTCCCCCTTGTCCCTCCTCTCCAGACAGCACTGGACAGACGGACTGACAGGAAAGCACGAAAACTCTTCCAAGCAGACGCACCTCGCTTCGTAAGAAAGAGGGCCCCGCCTGTGTGGCGGGGCATTCCTGTTTTTGCAGCTCGACAAGCTCTCCCCAGATGAGCGGGCTGAACGCATGCTGTTACATTAGGCGGCGGGCCCCATCTGCTCGCTCTGGTTTTCTCGCTTGATACATGTCGCTCGAAGATCCGTTGCTTATGGTTTCATATACTAAGCAGGTATATGACCTTCGCCTGCTATATCACCTTCCCCTATTGTCCGAGGTGAGGCCCTGGGCTGCAGCCCCCTTAGCCCCCCCCCCTTAATCCAGCGCTGCAATCTCCTTCGACAATCACCGCTACTTCTTGCTATTTATCACTGGAACAAACTACCAAAATAAATTGCTTCTATACGTGATCATGACTCATCTGTAAGTGATTTGAAGCGCAGTTTAAATACGCATGTCGAGTAAAAACAGAATGTTGTGCCTTTGACGTATTGTAAGTGTGTTTACATGCTTTGTAGCGAGTTTTTTTTTCATCATGTATACATTTCTTTCTTTCTATTTCTTTTTTATTTTCTTGTTGTATTTCTTGTTGAACACCGTAGCTGTGCTGCGGTGTTCTGTAGCGCCTTTCCCCCCAAATTGTGTTTCAAATATCTTGTTGTTAACACCCCCCCCCCCCCGCCCTATAATGCCAGTAAGGGCCTTTAGGGTATCTGAATAAAAAGCGTGTCGGGGAGATTTCACCGGCAACGCCGACGACACCATCGCAGAAGCAATCAAAGCGGCCAAGTGTCTATTATCAATGTCGTCAAACCGTACGGATTTCGACATTGAACTTCAGAGACTTCGTGCGATTCGACGGCGTGCAGAGCGACGATACAGACGCACTAAATCAATTTGTGTGGCTCGGTGGCACCGCAAGGCGCAAGTGGGCTCGGTGGCACCGCAAGGCGCACGATGCTAACTTTCGTGCTCTACTGTGTACAGGTATTCCTGGGACCCGGTTTGCTCGGTGATGCCTCCTTTCCGGCTCCCTTCGGACACACTGCGTCTGTGACATCGACAGCATCGTATCAAGTTGGCCTGGCCCCTGTTGCAACCATATCGCTCTTGCGGTTTGACTCGGCAACGCCCAACGTGATCCATCTTGATAAATTTTTGGGCAATTCAGTGACTCCAGCGACCTCCGAGGAACTGCATAAATTGGGACAACGCCTGCTACCACCCTTTAGTGGGCTCGGTGGCACCGCAAGGCGCACGATGCTAACTTTCGTGCTCTACTGTGTACAGGTTGGTGAAAAATATCGTCTTACGAGGTGTTTTAGAACCAGCTGTGCATGCCTGGTGGTGTTGCCGAGCCCTTCCTGTTTGTGGTCATGTTGTATGAATGTGTCTCGCATGGTTCACTTATTCCTAATTATGTGTGGCGACATAGAGGAAAACCCAGGTCCTGATTCTGATGCAAAGGATAATCTTGATCCTGATTCTGATGTTCTGCAACAGATTTTACATACCGTCACAGAAATTAAGGCTTCCCAAACTGAACTTCAAATCGGTATGCGGGGCGTCCAAACACGGCTGTCTCTCATTGAGAACACGCTTGCAACACTCAAAGACTGCAAAGAAAAAGTTGAAAAGTGTGAAACAACTGTTAGTGCAGTTCAAAAGCAAGTCGCACATTTATACAGTAAAATGGACGACTTCGAGAATAGAAGCCGCCGGAACAATATTGTGATATATGGCATTCGAGAAAGTAGCGATGAAGGCCCCGCATCTTTGAAGAAATACGTCGAGAACGAAATCTTCAGCAATTTGCTGAAAGTGAAAGACTGTGGAGCGCGTCCATCGCGTTGGCAAAAGATCGGCTAATCCACGTCGACCCGTCGTGTTGCGGTTTTTTGATTTTGCCGAAAAAATGACAGTTCTGCGTAACTGTTCAAAGCTCAAAGGCACAGACTTATCGGTGTCGGAGGATTTTTCGTTTGCAGTTCGTGAAACGCGCAGAAAGTTATGGGAGTCCTCAAAACCAAACCGAGCATGCCGTGATAAAGTTGTGCTTCTTTTCGATAAGCTGAAAATAAATGACACGCTGTACGCATGGGATAAGCACGTGGAAAAAAGGATACCTCTTAAACAAGCGCGTTGTGAGATAGTGAGATGACTGGTCGTGAGGGTAATAGTTCAAATGCATGATGCCAAGAAAGAACACCGTCGTTTTCTTTATTGTGTTTCAACGCTCGAAGCATAGTGAACAAAACAGATAAACTAGAGGAGATTTTATTGGCTTACGAACCTGATGCTTTATTGATTACCGAGACATGGCTTCATCCCTCTATCTACGACTCAGAAATAATTCCAGAAGACTATAGCCTAATTCGCAGAGATCGTGATAGCCGTGGAGGCGGAGTGGCCATCGCTATAAAGAATGGTCTAAAGTTCCAAGAGGAACAAGGTATACCTAACCACGAGAGTCTCTGGTGCACTGTAACATTTCAAACCACACCTCTACTAATAGGTGGAGTATACAGACAGCCTGGGGCACCTGAAACTTACCTCACGGAATTGCACAACTACCTCCTCGAGAAAATGCATGATCGGATGGAGCTAGTACTTGTTGGCGACTTCAACTTGGCAGAAATTGACCGGGATAACCTGACCGCCAGCAATAGGGAAGTAAACAGCTGCGAACGACTTTTTGATACCATGTTAAGTTTTTCTTTATCCCAACGCGTAACGCAACCGACACGCGTCCAAGGGCTTGTTTCTAATATTTTAGACCTTGCTTTGATTTCCTGCACAGTAGACACTGAAGTTAAGGTGGAAGATGGAATATCTGACCATAAATTGATTCTAATTCATTTTCCTAATCTTAGCCTGGCAAAAAGTAACACTGAAAATTCACATATAGTTATTAAAGATTATTGCAGAGCAAACGATGAAAGCATTATTGATTACCTGGAAGTTAACTTAGACGATTTTTACACTGAACCTTCCGATGATGTCGAGAACTTATGGCTAAAATTTAAAGCGGCAATTTTTCACTGTGAGAAAACTTATATACCTTCGAAACGTAAGAGGACAAGGCGAAGAAATCCTTGGCTAACGCGAGAAATTATTCATATGAAACGGAGGCTGAAAAGGATCCGGAAGCTTAAATGCGATCCAACAGTAATAACTAAATATTGCCACGAATTTAAAAGCTTGTTACGGCAAGCAAGAAATAACTTTTTTTCACACACTTTAACAGATTTCATGACAAAGCAACCAAAAAAATTTTGGCGTTACCTTGCTAAGCCGCACAGCCCAATCCGTAAGATGGAAATCAACAGCATCATTACTGAAAATACGCACACAATAGTTAACTCATTCAATTATTTTTTCCAGTCCATATTCACCCAAGCATGCCCAGTCCAAGTACCGCTAGTTCAATGTGACTCGGCTATGCCGGAAATCGAGATAACCGAACGAGGTATCTTGAACCTGCTTCTACAACTAGATGTTAAAAAATCCCCGGGCCCAGATAAAATCTCAAATGCGTTTCTTAAGCGTTATGCAGAACAACTTACCCCCTTTTTGCATAAAATATTTACGCTTTCACTGAAAAATGGTGCAGTTCCGACAGACTGGCTTCGCGCTAGAATAACCCCAATCCATAAAAGTGGTAACAAACTCTCTGTGGAAACGTATCGACCCATATCACTAACTACTTGTTGTTGCAAATTGATGGAGCATATTCTCAACAAAGCCATCATGGACTACCTAGAGTCTAAGAATAAACTGTACCCTAAACAGCACGGCTTCCGTAGAGGGCTGTCCACGGTAACGCAACTCGCGGAAATAACTCATGACTTCGCTGGCACAATTGATTCTAAACTTGAAACTGACGCAATACTCATAGACTTTGCGAAAGCATTCGATCGCGTACCTCATTCTAAATTAATAGCCAAGCTTGAATCGATTGGCATTAATAGCAAAGTAATAGGATGGATTTCGGCTTACCTTACAAATCGTACCCAGTATGTAAGTTTAAACAATGTAGATTCTGACTGCCTAAGCGTTTTGTCCGGTGTACCCCAAGGGTCTGTTTTAGGGCCAACATTGTTTCTTATATACGTTAATGACATCTCTTCTTGCGCAGAACCAGGTGTAACATTGCGACTTTCCGCAGATGATTGTGTCATTTATACTGCAATTCGTAGTACTGACGACCAACTAAAGCTTAATTCTTCTTTAGAAAACATTGCCCAATGGTGCAATACGTGGGGGATGGAAATAAATATCTCTAAAACAGCGTTCATCAGCCTAACCAAGAAAAAACGACCTTTATCATTTACGTACAATCTTAAAGGCTTGAATATTACACAAGTTGACAAAGTAAAATACTTGGGTGTCACATTCTCGCAAGACTTAAAATGGGATAAGCACATCACCGATACATGCGCCAAGGCATTCAAGCAATTAGGATTTCTACGCAGAAGACTGAGTAAAGCACCTCAGGCCGTAAAATTAACCGCCTATAAAACTCTGGTCCGACCTATTTTGGAATACGGAAGCATAGTGTGGGACCCTCATCAAAAGTACCTTCGCGATAAACTTGAAAGATTACAGAATAGGGCTCTTAGCTTTATCTATTCAAAGTATTCTTGGCACGACAGTGTAATGGACATGCGCAATCAAGCGCATTTGGCAACTCTTTCCTGCCGGCGTCATGTTGCATCTATGAAGCTTTTTTATCTCCTCTTTAGCGGACACATCAAAATCGGAAATGGCGACTATATTCATCCGCCTGGCCGTCGGTCTAGTGGGACAAACCACGATAAGTGCGTCCGGCCATTTAATACGCATTGCAATACGTTTCAGTTTTCCTACTTCCCTCGCGCTGTGAACGCTTGGAATGCGCTACCAAGCGAAGCTGTAAATAATCCAAATTTAGATCAGTTTTGTTCTCTAGTGGAGCAGCTAATGAACCCTGTATAACTACTTTTCCTGTTGTAAAACGCCAGAAAGTATCTTGTAGTGCAGTATTATTTTCGTGTGTACATTTTTCTCGTGTATAGCATGCGATTCATAATGCTAGATTTTCTGTTTTCGTGTTCGCGAAGCGTAACCATGTAGGTAATATAATATCGATGCACTTGTTGTTGAAAAGTGTTCTCAGCTACCTCATGTTTACCTCTTGTCTTTTTGAGAACTTGTTGTATCTTATTACATGCCTATGACGATGTAAGCCCGCTCCCTGTATGGGTCTGCAGAAGACCTACAGTATAGATAAATAAATAAATAAATAAATAAATACATTTACGATCTCAGAGACCCATTCAGAAGAAAATCAAGCGCCGCACAGGCAAACTATAGAGTCAGCGAGGGAAGAGATTCTGTGAATCTCGGAAGCTGCTTTCACATATCTGGAGGACAGTCCGCGGTCTTCGTTCATCGCCGCAACAGCGACAGCCATTCGCAGCTTTGGCCCTTCATCTTGGCCAAACTGAGCTTGGCGAGGCGGATGAATTCTGTGCGAGAGTCACTGGCGAGCCTGTCAACACCGACATTGATGTGATTGACCTCCCTGCGGTTTGGGTACCAAAAATGGACGTGTCCTTAACCATGGAAGAACTCGAAGCTGCCCTGACTATTTAGAAACGATCATACTCTCCAGGCCCTGACGACGTCACCTATGCTGCCCTGGGACACCTTGGACAAGAGCGCTTCTGAGCAGTTTCAACAATTCGTGGCATAGAGGTACAGTTCCCGGGCAATAGAAGTTAAGTCGACTAGTACCTTTGCTAAAGCCGGAAAATCTCCGTTGGATTTGGCGGCATGTAGCCAGCTGCATCGGAAAGGTGATGGAAAGGATTATCCTTGCACGTCTAGAATGGTACCTGGAGCGTTACAATAGCTACCCAGCTTCCATGGCAGGCTTTCGTCGGGGTCGTTCCTCAATTGATAGCGTCATTGACCTGACAACGTTTTTGCAACAGGAGAAAAGCCGTAAGAGCATATCAGTTGCGCTCTTTCTCGACGTGAAAGGCGCATATGACAACGTTGCACATGACGCGGTCATCAACTCCCTGGAGACTATTGGAATTGGCGGCCGCATGCTTCGTTGGTTATCCGACTATATAACTTTTCGTACAAACAGAAGATGACCCCACAGCTGAATATTAGACTTACTGCGGCGAGCCTCAAGGAGGAGTATTCAGCCCCACGTTGTTCAATGTGACTAGCCCAAGTTTTACCTAAAACATCTTACCTCTCTATGCACGCCTTTAGACGTCTGCGGTCACTCGCCTTCGGATTCGCGCGCGATTGCAGCGGGCAGCAACTTTAACATCAGCAAACACAAGGCTTGACTGCATTGACCGAGAAATGTGCACTGATTGCATTCACACCTATGAGACCATACCCAATCTCCATTAATGGATACACAATGGAAGGAACCATCGATTCTTGGGTCTAATAATCGATTGAAATCTTGCCTGGAGCCCCCATTGCACATACCTGAAGAAAAAACTGTTGTCGATTGCTCAGGTACTGAGATTAATGTGCGAAGTGTCTTCTTGTCAGAACGCTTGTTTCTGTGCTCTGAATTTTTGGTGAAATCTTCGCCTTTCGAGGTGTCTCACCTCCCCGTCTTGCGGCCATGGACGCGGAGCGTGCCAGAGGCCCACCTGGCCAGAAGTCATCACGGCTGTCAACCGCAAGGAAGTGAGTTGGCTCCACCAGCGACACCGAGGACACCGAGCTGTACTCTATGTTGGAAGATGACTCATCCGACGACGGCTTCATACCCGTCCGGAGTTAGAGGGCGAAGAGAAAGATCGCCAACACAGCGCCGTCAACTCCTGCGAGCACTACGACTATGAAGTCAAGGCCTGCGCGCTGGCCACACGTCATCATCTTTATGCCGGAAGAACCGTCAAGCAACCTACGGTTGCTGAACAGGCAAGCCCTATCCATTTTTCTGGAACGTGCGGTGCCGGATCAAATTAAAGACATCAGAATAAACCCACGCAAGAATATACTCGCCATAGACGTGTACAATGCGAGTGCGCTTGGAACACTTCAAGAAATCACGGAGCTAGGCGGAATCAAAATGCGCCCCTTCATCACGATCGACGACAAATCGATAGCTCGTGTAATTTACGACATTGACATTGCCATTCCCAATGATGATTTACCTAGCCTCATCAAGCCGGCAAACGAGGGCACGATCATCACGCAAGTGCGCCGTCTTGGGAATATGCGCTGCGTAAAAGTAATTTTCAAGGGGGATTGCATACCATCCCACGTTAAAGTCGGACGTTTTCGACATCCGGTTCGACCATTCATCCGGAAGCCGCTTCAATGCCATCAGTGTTTCAGGCTAGGGCACGTCAAGGGCGTGTGTCCCAACTCGCTACTGTGTCCCCGTTGCGCTGAACCTCATGCAGAAGAGACCTGTGGTGCCACAGTTCTGAAGTGCGCCAACTGTAGCGGCCCTCACGTAGCCTCGCCGAAAGACTGTCTCCGTATCAAGAGGGAGCGCGCGGTTCTGAAGCAAATGGCCAGAGACAATTCGGCCCACAGGGAGGCAGCCGAAGTAGTCCGGCGTCGGCGTCGACGTCGACACCGTCGTACGTCTTCAAAGAAGGCGCATGCGCGAAGCGATAGTACCCGCTCCACTACGGTACCACTTACTCGCGCCGCGAAAGGGCCCACCACTTCCACGAGGAAATCAGATAAGACTCCTTCTTTAGAGGAATGGCCTACGCTACCGAGCCGCTCCCTTGCTAAGGAACCTCAGCAGGTCACGGTCCCACCGGAGCCTTCTCCGGCCATTGATGATTCGCCTAAACCAGATGGTCAAGTCATCTCGGTGCTACGTTCCCTCATGGAGGCCATCCGAACAATTTTAGTTGAGATGGGGACACCGTCTGCTCGAAGCGCACTTAAAGTGCTGGACGCCTTAAGCCCCGTGCTTGAATCCCTCAACTATAAAGATGGCTACCCATACCCCATCCTTCCGAAAAGAAGTCAAGGCGGCGTCCGTCATGCAGTGGAACGCCAGAGGGCTAAAATCACGAATTTCAGATTTCCGTCAGTATGTGTACACCAATGTGTTTCCACTCATCATCATTTGTGAGCCCAACTTGTCGAAACCAATCAGACTGTCAGGGTACGAATGTTTCATGTCATCAACAAATAGTGCATGCAGCAAAATCATCGTTTTTGTTCGTCGTGAACTCCCCTATGTTTTGCAACCAATTGCGCCCCACGACGACAATCAGCATATTTGCATCACAGTTAAAAAGAACAAACTCTTGTTTACTCTCATAGGCGTGTATATATCGCCTTCCAGCAATTTCGACACTAAAAGATTAGCGGATATTTTGAGTGTTTGCCCGGCCCCATGGGTCATCATAGGAGATTTCAATGCACACCATCCAGCATGGGGAAGTACAAAGACAAATGGAAGAAGACGAAGATTATCAAGCATCGCCTACAAGTATGGCCTTACTCTCTTGAACGATGGTAGCCCCACCTTTCTTCGAGGCGTGACATACGGCAGCTGCCTCGACCTTGCTTTCGTCTCCAACTCTCTCGCCAGATGTGTGAAGTGGTTTCCAGATATTGAGACACATGGGAGTGATCACATTCCCACCTATCTGAACATCAAAGGCTTGTCGTCTAGATCTGGCCCACGGAATACCATTCGGACGATTCAATGGGCCAACTTCAAATCTGATATGCAAGATGCCTGCAGCGAGGGCCTACCCTCTGGGTTAGAACAAACAATTAAAGATACGATGCGAAACGCCACTCGCATGCTGACGATCTCTTACACGCGAAACGACTTCGACATAGAATTAGAGCGACTTCGCGCACTTCGTCGCCGGGCGGAACGTCGATATCGGCGTACAGAATCAATCCATGACCTTAGGACAGCCAGGAGGATACAAAAGAAGATTCAGCGTCGAATGGATAGATTAGCGTCTGAACGTTGGGCAACGTTTTGCCAGACACTCGACCCCCGCAAGCCGCTGTCTCACATTTGGAAAACGGTGCAAGGTCTGCGTTGCCTTCCGGAACAGCGTTTTCCATTCAAGGCGCTCACGCTTTTCCAAGGGCGGCAAGACATCGATGTCGCAGAAGACTTTTGTGCGCGGATGGCAGACCAAGCGACACGTCCAGACCCTCCAGCCCGAGATGACGTCCCCCATTCCCGTGATTGCCGCATGGACCTTCCTTTTTTAATGGAGGATCTCGAGGCGGCACTAGCTCTCTGCAGGCGCTCATCATCTCCGGGCCCAGATGGTATATCATACCGAGCCTTGTGCTATCTCGGAGAATCCGCACGGATAGCACTATTGAGTCTCTACAACACCTCATGGCAGGAGGGAAATGTTCCTGACGAATGGAAAGTGAGCCGCCTGGTGCCAATCTTGAAGCAGGGCAAATCCCCGCTAGAGCTCACCTCTTACCGCCCAATAGCGTTTGCCAGCTGTGTAGGAAAGATAATGGAACGGATGATCGTTGGCCGCCTGGAATGGTACCTTGAATACTACAAGATTTATCCGAATTCCATGGCTGGTTTCCGACGTGACCGCTCTTCCATCGACAATGTAGTTGATCTCGTTTCATATGTCCAGCACGAAAGGTCCCGTAAACGTTTATCTGCAGCTTTATTCTTGGATGTGAAAGGAGCATACGATAACGTATTACATGAGGCGATTCTCGACGCTCTTGTGACGGTTGGCCTAGGTGGTCGAGTATTTTTGTGGATTGCAGGTTACCTTTCTGCAAGATCATTCTATGTGTTAACTGAC